>NC_135725.1:84153747-84453747 GCF_964656455.1 Halichoerus grypus | reverse complement strand
CATAAATTAAGGAAGTAGAAGATTTAGGGACATCAAAAACAAAAATTAGTTCTTGGAAAACATTAATAAATTACTAAACCTCTGATGAAGTAGATCAAAGACAAGGAAGAGAAATAACAGAAACAAATGGTAGTAAAATAAAAAGGAGTTATACTTTTATTATCAAGGATCTGCAGTTATTAAACAGGTAATATGAAATTATTTTGAAAACCTCCATACCAAAAATCATGAAAATGTAGATGAAAAGGACAAATTCCTTAAAAAAAAAAAAAAGTCAACTTACCAAAATTGACACAAGAAGAAATAGAAAACTTGAGTATACCCATAACTATTTTGAAAATTGAGTTCACAATTAAAAACCTTCCCACAAAGAAAAATCAGGCCCAGATGATTTCACTGGCTAGTTGTACCAAACACCTAAGGAAGAAATAACTCCAGTCTTACATCAGCTGTTCCAAAGAATAGAAAAAGAAGTGACATTCTCCAATTCATTTTAAGAGACTATCTTAGTCTTGTTACCAAACCGTAATAAAGACTATGCAACACAGAAAATTTAAATAGATACAAATATCCTAAACAAAATATTAAACTGAATCCAGTATTATATTAAGGGAATAATATAGCAGTCCCAAGTTGGATTTATTCAGAAGAGTACAAGGTTAGTGTGACATTAGGAAAACCCAGTCAAGGGGTGCCTGGATAGCTCAGTCGGTTGAGCATCCCGACTCTTGATCACGACTCAGGTCTTGATCTCATAGTTGTGAGTTCGAGCCACGCACTGGGCATGGCGCCTACTTTAAAAAAACAAAACAAAACAGTCAAGATAATTTGCCAACATAACAGGTTAAAAGGATAATCATCTCAGGAGATGTAGAATGTTATTCAGCTCTTATAAGTTGTGTTTACCGAGAGTTTTCACAATGGGAGAAATAACTTTTGGTGTAATATTAAGGAGGAAAAATATCAAGGATACAAAATAACACATATGGACTAATATCTACTATGTAAAAACAAACCAAAAAGAGTAGAAGGAAAATGACAAAATATTAATAGTGGTTGTCTCTGGTTGGCAAGATTCTGGGTAATTAATTTTCCTTCCTCTTTATACTTTACTTATAGTTTCCAGAGTTTCTATAATGAGCATGCATGACTTTCTAAGAAGTAAACAAGCAATAAAGTTAAGTTCACACAGATAAAGATTACATAAAAGAGTAGCTCTTGGGGCACCTGGGTGACTCAGTCAGTTAAGTGTCTGCCTTCGGCTCAGGTCACAATCCAGGGACCTGGGATTGAGCCCCACATCGGGCTCTCTCTTCATCAGGGAGTCTGTATCTCCCTCTCCCTCTGCCCCTCCCCCCTGCTCGTGCTTTTTCTCTCATGCTCTTTCTCTCTTTGTCAAATAAATCTTAAAAATAAATAAATAAATAAGTAGCTCTTAGTTTAACAATCCTTATGACACTTGAGATCTAAAACCATGTATAGTATTACACCATGGCACACCAAAGGGAGAATTATAACAGCACACCCCTTTGTAACTTGCTTATCTGTTTTTGTTTTTGTTTTTTTTGCCTGATTTAAGTGGGTAATCCCTCCCTCCCTGTCATTTTCTTTCATTGTCTCACTCTGAGTTAAAATCATTATATTCGTGGGGCGCCTGGGTGGCTCAGTCATTAAGCGTCTGCCTTCAGCTCAGATCATGATCCCAGGGTCCTGGGATCGAGCACCACATTGGGCTCCCTGCTCAGCGGGAAGCCTGCTTCTCCCTCTCCCACTCCCCCTGCTTGTGTTCCCTCTCTCGCTGTGTCTCTCTCTGTCAAGTAAATAAATAAAATCTTTAAAAATAAATAAAAAATAAAATCATTGTATTCGTAAAAGAAGCCCTTACCAGCATTTACAAAGGGCACAAGGCAGTCAGTGGTTTGGAATCAGTGGAATATTATAACTAATATTCGTAAAATGGAAGTAAATTATAAAAGCAGTTTATTCCTTTTCTAGAGAAGGTTTTTTAATATTTTGTTTAATTTTAAGTAGAAATTCCAATGAAACAAATACTATTCTCCCACAGCTACGTATTAAGAAGTTGGATTGAGACAAAATATTTCAGAATACAATTTTTTGTTTGTTTGTTTCTATTGGTATGTTTGATCAGGACAGGCTTGCTGTCCATAAAGCCATTTTAGTGGTGAACTAAATTAGGAGCATCTATTATGCAGTGTTTAAGAGACTATGCTGTTGAGCCAGATTACCTCGGTTCACATTCTGGCCGTGTCACTTACTGGCTGTGTGACCCTGGACAACTTACTTAACCTCTCTTGGGTAGTTTATCTGCCTTCATAAGGTTGACGGGATTCAGTAAGTTTTAATAATCATAAAGCTCTTAGAATGGTGCCTGGCACATAATAAACACTCAATAAATGTTAACTATAATTAATAGATAAAACAGCATTCTGTGGCTGACAGAGCAGATGGGCACAGATGTGGAGGTCTGGAATCGTAGACCTGTCGGGGCCCTCAAGGAGATGTGTGATGGGGGGAGGAACTGATACAGAATGGAGGGAGGAAGAGGAGTGGAGAGCAGGCAAGTCTGTAGGTCTGTGTCATAAGACCAGAGAACTTAGAAGCAGGGTACTTGGGTGCCTGGGTGGCTCAGTTGTTAAGCGTCTGCCTTCGGCTCAGGTCATGATCCCAGGGTTCTGGGATCGAGCCCCGCATCAGGCTCCCTGCTCAGCGGGAAGCCTGCTTCTCCCTCTCCCACTCCCCCTGCTTGTGTTCCTTCTCTCGCTGTCTCTCTCTCTCTCCATCAAATAAATAAATAAAATCTTAAAAAAAACAAAACAAAAAAAGAAGCAGGGTACTTTCCACTCTTTGTTGTCCCAGAAGAGATGTATACATGTATACCTTATAAGTAAAACCATTTGATTGAGCATACTGCCACAAGGGTTGATATAAGCCTTTCCGTTTTTCTTCCAAGGAGGGATGGTCATAACTTTTTATACCAACCACATCAAAAGATGTTTCATAAATTACTTATTTAGGCCTTCTATTGTAAATACACATTGTGCTAGACATTTTGCAAACGCTCTCATGTAATTTTCACAACTACCCTGACAAGATACCTTTCTAATTGTGGAGAAAGGTTGTGACTTGTGCAAAGTTAGCTAGCCAGTGATAGAACCAGAATTCTAGGTCAGCTGTCTGATTCCAAAGCCCACCCTGAGATTGTTGATAAAATAAACTAAATTTTCAGTCCTAAGAATTGTGATGACAATTGTCTTACACACTATGAGAGAGAAGCTTGCTAATGAAGCTGATATGACAAGAGTTTCTGCCTAGGGACTGAGAGTTAACATTTGTGCTTGGATCTTGGCCTAAATAAGAAAATGACAAGCCAAAGTCCTTGAGCTTTCCAGTTTGGATTCTTGTCTGATAATCTACTATATCCTTCAGCCAACTGCCTGCCAGAAGCTGGAATAAGACCAGAAGGAGGCATGGAGTACATTATGGAGAGGATGTAACGGTAGAAGACTTCCATTCTTGTCCAAGCATCTATATAAATCCTGGCACCTAACTGAGCCTCACTTTCCTTTTGTGCCAAATGTTGCCAGTGACCTTTTCTCTTACCCACTGATCATATATAGGTAGCCCACCCAGGTCCTTAGAAGAAAAATGCAGCACGAACCAACTTATTCTTTGCACAACTTTAAGAAAGAAACTCGAGAATTTTCCGTCATCAGGAAAGCAGGCCTGAAATTAAACTGGCTTCATGGAGTACCAGCAAAATGTCAGACACTGTCTCTTTACTGTCTGATCACTCAAGAGTCTGTCCTTGTCACGCGGGGCTTTAAAAGTTATGCCTCCGCAGCCTCTAACGTCAGGCCAATCAGGTCATTTCTCTGAGCCTCAGTTTCCTCTGTAAATGGAGGTGGTTGAATCTATTTCACAAGGGTTCTTTGAGGATTAAATGAGATACAAGTTCTGTCATTGTAATGACCTTTTAGGCCACTGTGCTCATCATCTTTATTTTATAGAAGAAACTGAGGCTTTAAGGGGTGATTTGCACGTGATTGCATGAATAATAATTGGGGGTGGGAAGCTGGAAAACTGTATCTTCTGTCCAGTAATTCTAGTGCAACAATTGAATCTGATTATTTTATTTTCCTTTTTTTTTTTTTAAGATTTTATTTATTCATCTGAGACACAGAGATACAGAGAAAGAGCATGAGCAGGGAGAGAGGCAGAGGGAGAGGGAGAAGCAGGCTCCTCGCTGACTGAGCCAGGAGCCCGATGTGGGGCTCGATCCCAGGACCCTGGGATCATGACCTGAGCCGAAGGCAGACGCTTAACCATCTGAGCCACCCAGGCACCCCTGATTATTTTATTTTCTAAGTAGAAGTTGCCATACAAAGAGGCTTCGGTTGTTCTCTAGATGTCAGGTCAACCTCCTTTGACCTCCTTTCCTTTTCCAGGAGATCTTCCATTATTTCAATGACTGAGATCTTCAGTTTCCTTAATTTAAAGCTATCCTGAGGAAGGCCTCAGCTCAAGGTGGACAGTCACCTAGATAAGTGGACTGTGGGAGGGGAGAGTATCTCTGGGTCTCAGTCTGTGGGAGGCCTCTTCCAGCTCCTTTAGATTCCCCTTGAAGACCAGAGGAGGAGGCAGCTTCCTGTACTCAGGAAGTACTTACCTCAGTCTGATCACTGATTCCACTGGATGGATTGACCCATCCCCTCACTCTGGACTGTGACCACCCCCACCCCTCCCCAGGGCAGGGACCATCCGGGTACCTGTGGCCAGGTATGGTTCATTACCCTGGATAGAGTGAGCCTCCCAAATCCCTGGCATCAGCAGGCTTCTCACTAGGGCTCCAGGGGACAAGTACGTGATAGCTTTTAAATACAATTTGGGATTTTTTTTTTTTTTTTTAAAGATTTTATTTATTTATTTAAGACAGAGAGAATGAGAGAGAGAGAGCACATGAGAGGGGGGAGGGTCAGAGGGTGAAGCAGGCTCCCTGCCGAGCAGGGAGCCCGATGCGGGACTCGATCCAGGGACTCCAGGATCATGACCTGAGCCGAAGGCAGTCGCTTAACCAACTGAGCCACCCAGGCGCCCCAATTTGGGATTTTGATGAGCATCCACACCCATATGTTTCTTCATGGATGTACTTGGGCTCCCCCCCACCACCGCGGCCTCCCACCCCCCAATACTACTAAATAAAAAGGAAGGCAGGAAGCAACCATAGGCAGTGAATGACTCTTTGCTAATCCCGATGTATTTCTAGTTCCTCTTCACGGTGCTTATTCATAGTGGGCTGATCCCTCCTTCTGTGTGTGCTCTGTCCCAGCCCTGGAGACTCCCTGGTGGTTCCATTTGGCTTCTGGAGGCATTCTTCAGCTACAGATTACTAATGTCTCCAATTTCTATCATGTGACTTAAATACCAAGGCTTTAAGCCTCTTTTATTATATAGCACAATATATATATTATATTGCATATAAATGCAAAAGAAAATGTGATCGTGCAAATAAACTCTATTTACAAATAGAAATGACCTGTGGTCTTCATGGTTTGAATTTTAGGTTGAATTACTACCAAAAGCCAGTTATGTGTCTGACTTTGGGGGTGGAGGGAAGTGTTCACTATAAGGAATTTTTGTACAGGTGAAGGTTTTTTCCATATAGATACGGGTAACACTCCCTGCTTTGCTGCATGCTAACAGAATTTAAATGAAACAGAAACATTGTCCCCGATGTAAGAATACCTGTGTGTTTGCGCCTCTTGCTTTCTGGTTAATGTGGACTGGTTGGTAATGTGTTGTAGTGGACAAAGCAAGGTGTTTGCAGGCACTGTGTAACCTTAGGCAAGTCCTCTGTGAACTTCATTTTCCCATCTGTGAAATGTGATGGTAATCCCTATCCTGTAGGGCTGTTAGGAGGATTAAATGAGATTGTGTGTACTAAGAGCGCATAGTGATGTGTATGCACAGTGCAAGTGTTGGCCAAGCCCAGTATTTGTCTGTCTGTGTGCCTGAGACACAGGACACGCACCTATGCCCAGACACCACAGCTAGTCTGTGCATGTGTGTGGTGGCCTTTTCCCTCTCTGTTATTCCTGTTTTCCCACTAGCTCTTAGACTTCCCACAAGCCCCTTTTGGCAATGGCCAGCACCAAGGGTGGGTGGTACCTCGGCCAAAACCAGTGCTGACCTGTACCAGAGACAAACTTGTGCCCTGTCCACACCTACTTCTTCAGTAATGAATGTCTGAATTGTACTCTGTGGGCTGGAAAATTCCACATGAATTGCATCTTTCGCTCTCCCCGTTTCTTGAAAGTTCCCCCCTTTTCATTTTATCATTAGGTAGTAATTAGTATTCAAGGGAAATTGGTCTTAATATATTGAAATTGGTTAAGTGCATTTAGACCTGTACCACAGCCAATGTCTTATTGGAAAATGTAATTGGGGACTCTGTGTATGTAATTAATTGAATTACAATTAAGAACTTTCATTAAGCAATACACTGGTACATTAGAGCAGTAAGGAGACATGTTTGACGAGCCACAAGCCCTGTATAGTTCTGAGTGAGGGCACAGGGATTTGCATCCCTCTGGTAGGCTCCTGGCCCCAGAATCCACCCTGCAGCCCCTGACGAATGGTTTGGTAATGCATCGGGTGACATTTCTTCAGTGATTCCCTGATGGGAGGTAGGGTACTTCTAGCTTGTGTGCCCTCAGTCTCTGACTCCAGAGTCAGAGAAAGAGAGAGAGAGATGCCTCAGTGTTGATCATGTATTACAGTTCTTAGGTATTTTGTCATGTAAATTGTCAAAAATGCCCAGGCTCCTTTTACTGTGTTTTCAACAGTAACAAAGATACAGTGGAGGAAGAGAAAATGATGGGAATTCTGTCATCAACCTAACTTCTGAGCAAACCTATAATGAACCAATGGTCCAGACCCTTGGATGGTCATGCTTTATCCTCTGAAAGGTGGTTGGTTTCATTCTTGGCACACATGGGTTTATTCATCCCCTAACATTGATGTTGTCCCGCTCTAGGCCAGTCACTGTGCTTAGAGGGTAGAGAGGAGCCCCATACCGTGGAGCCCAAGCTGTGATAGGTGCTACAAAGGGTATAAAAGAGTATCTAGCAGGTGACTGGAGCTGGTGAGAGGAGGAGAAAGCTTTCTTGAGGAAGAAGAGAAAGGAATTAAGTCAGTTAGTAAGGGAAGAATGTTCCAGTCCAAGGGACTGCTCATCTGAAGGCCTTGAGAAGGAGCTTGACCTGTTTGAGAATGAATGAATGAAGTGGAGTGAAATGAGCAAGGGTGAGAGTGCTGGAAGTTAAGACTGAGGGATGCGCAGCATCTAGAAAGCAGAGCCTAAAGGCCCTGGTTCCGTGTTCTGCTCTTTTTAGAAATTCTACAAACCGGAAACTGTTTCTTTCTGATCACCTCATAAAACAAGATTACCCTGATTTATTGAGGGTCTGAATTCTCCCTGTGGAAAGGCTCTGACTCCAAGAGTTTAATCACTTAGGCCCTGACAGCAAGGATCCCTACCCTGGTTGTAGCATGGAACATTCAGTGAAGGGCATATCCTACTGTGTGATCCTGACGGCTTTGGCGAGATTACTGCAGAGGGCATGCATGCGCACATGTGTGTGTTATAGTATATCACCTATTGATTAGTTTTTAGAGACCAGCAAAAATGACTAGTAGCCAAAGGGAAGTGTTTAATAGAAGAGAAGTTTGGGGCTTATGAGGCTTTAGGGACTTAAAAGGCCTTTGGAAAAAAAAGATGTGATGGATGTAGAAAGCAAAGGGAGAGTTTTTCTCCTTGACTCACTTATGCAGCCAGCTTTGAGTCTTACAGAAAGAATGAAGAGAGTTAGGTTTTATCCCTGATTCTTTGTTCTGGCAAGGCCAGGCATGATTGTGTTCTCCTTAGATACTGTTATGGACCATGGATTTGGACACTCAAGCCCATCTAAGGAACATTTTTACCCAAAGGGTTATGTGGTGATTAAGGGCACATTTTTGGAATTAGAGAGACGTGGGTTCAGTTCCTAGCTCCAGCCTTTGCTACTTGTACGGCTGTTCTAGCAGGATGACATTCTAAGCCTCATTTTTCTCCCCTATAAAAAGGGGATAATAATATGCAACAAAAGGGCATTGGGAAAATTAAATGAGATAGCATATCTAAAGTGCCAAGCATGGTGTCTGGCATATGGTAAAC
This sequence comes from Halichoerus grypus, assembly GCF_964656455.1. NCBI lineage: Eukaryota > Metazoa > Chordata > Mammalia > Carnivora > Phocidae > Halichoerus > Halichoerus grypus. Next base: position 84,445,514 of record NC_135725.1, on the reverse strand, counting down.
ACTCAGTAAATGTTAGCTGCTCTTGTAGTTGTTGTTGAAGCAGGATCCCAGTCTGGCGGGTTGTCCAAATGGAAAACTAGGAATGGTGTATTAGGTTCTATTAACCAAGGTAAATAGAGGGATGATGTATGAGCTTGGGTACTGTTATGGTTAACCTGTGTTGCATCAAACTTCATTCATGCCACCAACAGCATTTATTGAATATCTGCTATGTGCTCTGTAGGATAGAATGTTCCTGCCCTCAAAGGAGCTCATTGTCTAGAAGGGGAGAACAGATGTTTATCACACTTATCATTAGAGCCTTCAGAACTACAGGGTTTCAGGAGAGGGATCAGGGAAGATTCTAGACTAGACCTTGAAGTGTATACATTTTAAAGAGTGGGAAGGACATCCTGGCCAAATGGTATAACCTGAGCAAAGTCCAGTTTAGCTGAAGCAGGGATTGTTCTATGTGGGGAATAGCAATAAGGTGTCAAGATAGAGCAGGGCAGGGGTGCCTGGCTGGCTCAGTCGATGGAGCATGTGACTCTTGATCTCGGGGTTGTGAGTTCAAGCCCCATGTTGGGGGAGAAAAAAAGAGTAGGGCAGAAGATGGTTTATTTCCTCTTCATTTATTTATTTATTTTTTGAGACATGGGGGAGGGGGAGCGTGCCCATGGTGGGGTGGGGAGGACAGAGGGAGAAGGAGAGAGAATCCTCAGGCAGACTCCCTGCTCAGAACGGAGCCTGATGTGGGTCTCGATCCCAGGACCTGAGATCATGACCTGAGCTGAAATCAGGAGTCAACCTTTAACCAGCTAAGCCACGTAAGTGCCCCTATTTCCTCTTCACTTAGTTGGTTATTTGTACAGCAGTATTTTACTCTGTGCCAGGCCCTGGCATGGATACTGGATACTGTCTCTGCCTTTGAAGAATTTATCCCCCTCCACCTCTGGACCATTTTATTTTCCACTATTCCCCTTCACACACTCTTAGCTCCAACCCAATGCAAACACTTGCTGTTGCCTATATATGTGCTCACACTTTATGGATTTCATGTTTTTCCCATACTACTCCCTCTGTGGACTGCCTGTCCCCTTTCCATCATCTGGGAATCCTGCCATCCTCCTGTGTTCTTGAAGCACTCGCACAGTCCCACAGCTGTGGTGGGTGCTGGGTGACTATTTGTGAACCTGCTAGGATCAGTCAACCTCATCATCGAGCTATAGAGCATTTAAAGGGGAGGATGTAACAAAGGCCATTGTCTTCTGGTTGAGTTCTAGAGTTAGCATAGATCTTTTCGGAGAAGGGAGATTGAAGTTGCTTTAACTTAGAACTAGATTCAAGCTTTTTGACTTGGTCTAAGACTTACTGAACCATAAAATGAAGTTTGAAGTCCTGTGTAGTTTGTATCTATGAACAAAGGCATCTGCCGGTAGCATACAGTGAGTTCATCTGAGCTTTGATTTAATGATTAGCGCCCATTTGTCTGAAAGGAGGTCCCATATGTACCTCTAAGTGTCTCCCTCAGTTTCAGTGAAATCACATATACAAAAACACTTTTTAAACGTAAAACAGTATTAGTTATAATTAGCCTTGATCCGGTCACCTGACGGCAAGCCTGTTACTCTTGAACGTATATCCAAGATTTCTGTGTGTGTTTGTCGTCAGGCATGTAGCCATACGCAGCTGTAACTGCACTTTTACATCTCATCATGATTGTCCAAATGGACATCCAGCCACAGCATAAGAACCAATAAAGGCAGTGGCTCTCAAGCTTCTTGTCTTAGACCTCTTTACACTCTTTAAAATTATTGAGGACCCCAAAGAGCTATTGTTTATTGGGTTATATCAACTTATTAGGAATAAAAATAGAAAATTTTAAATATTTATGAATTCATTAAAGAGTAATAATAAATCCATTACATGTTAACAAATTTTTATGAAAAATACCTGTATTTTCTTTTGTTTTGTTTTCCATTTTCTTTCTCTGAAGAGCGTTTATTTTTGTTCCATCAGGAAAATAAATTATTGACTAATCACCTGAACCAGTGGGCAGTGTTTTATATATGCTTTTGCAAATTTCTACAATGTCTGGCTTTATAGAAAGCATCTTGATTTTCATATCTATTGCATTCAGTCTGCTATAGTATATTGTTTCAGTTGTAGTATATGAAGAAAATTTGGCCTAACATAGATATGTGGTTGGAAAAGGTAGGAGTATTTCAATAGCCTTTTCAGAGAATAGTGGATATTAATTTTCATTAATATACCAAAACTCAGGTGATTCTTTTTTTAAAAAAGATTTATTTATTTATTTATTTATTTATTTATTTATTTATTTATTTTTAAAGCTTTTATTTATTTATTTGACAGAGAGAGACACAGCGAGAGCAGGAACACAAGCAGGGGGGAGTGGGAGAGGGAGAAGCAGGCTTCCCACTGAGCAGGGAGCCCGATGTGGGGCTCCATCCCAGGACCCTGGGATCACGACCTAAGCCGCAGGCAGACGCTTAATGACTGAGCCACCCAGGCGCCCCTCAAGTGATTGATTTTTAAAGATTTGTTGCAGTGTGGAATCAGAACCATATCAGTGAACTTACACACTTGTTTTTACTTTGTAAGATAATAGGCATGAAAAGGGCGAATGATGTCTTACTGTTAATATTGTGAAAATATTATTGAGATTATGGACCCCCAGAATGGTTCTTGGGGATCACCCCTCCAGTGGGTCCTGGACTGTACTTTGAGAACCACTGATTCAGAGTTTACAGTTACCACCTACCCAGGCTGTCTCCTTGTTGCTGCCTGTAGGAAGGTGGTGAGGCGGGAGGGGAAGGAGAAGCACAGCGGGAGGAAGGTGGACTCGAGTTCAACAGATTTGTCCCAGCTCTGCCTCTTCCCAAAAATGGAATCTTGGGCAAGGTTTTGACCCACTCTTAACCCTTGATGTCAGAGTTACAATTTGAACCTATGTCTCTGAACTCTATGTTCAGGTTCTTTCCAATGTTACTAAGTCCCAAGGCCACTTCCCAGCCCTTGGCGCCCTCAGCACCTCCTCTTTCTTTCCTTTCCTTCCTTTCCTGCAGACCCTAGATGTTGCCTGCCTACTCCTTCCCTCTACCCGCTCTTGCTCCGGCCTGGTTTTGCCATTAAGATAGGTGCCGTTCCTGTTTCCTCCTTTCTCCCTCTTTCCTCTAGATAGCTAGGCTCCTTCCCCTCTTAGATTTTGTCCCACGAACCTTTACAAATTGCAAATGGGCTCTCTGTCATTCTTCCAGAGCCTGGTGTCAGACCATCTGAGCGCACTGGTGCTCAAGTCACTTTTAGGTCCCACCCCAAAATTTGATCTATCACAATACACCTTTGAGTTATTGCAGCTCGAGCGTTTTGACACGATACATTATGGTAATCCATGGCACATAGAGACATTAACACTCCCGACTTTGACAAAATACATTGTGAAGTCTTTGAAGGCACCATTACAATTTATCTTGTCATTCAGGAGGAGACCCAGTTCAGCATTAATGTAGATGAACACAGTGTGGCTTTTGTTTCATTTAATTGCTTGTGACCTTTTTAATTGCTCATTTAACAAAATACCAAAGGGTTATGTTTCAATTAAATTAACACTTTGGGAGTGGTTTTTTTAATATGTTTATTTCTAAGACATTCTGGTTCTCTCTCTTTTTTTTTTTTTTTGACTTTGAGTAGATAAAAATGTCTTCTCTTGAACAGAAGTGGGTTTTTAAATGTGAAGTTGCTTTTTGTAATAATTTTAACATGCAAATGGTATAGTGCCGATGTATGGTTGGGTTCATTCCTTTCTGGAAGGATACAAACAGTAAAGGTATACATGCAAAGTGTTTGAACTTTTCTCCTCCAAAAACATGCTTTTGGTATAATGCTCTGCTTCGATATAAAGTATCTGTTGCATGCACCGTTTATTGGGTACTTATCTCTGCCTTGTACTATTTTCTTTGTGTTCCTAATAGGAAGTCTGTAAGCTCCTAAAGATCAGGAACCCTGCCTTATCCTCACCAGTGTGCCTTCATAGTCTAGCATCCTGCTGGTATGGGGAGAGTCGTTGCAGGTTATATGGGTGACTGATCTATACACGCACACATGCCCCCTCCAAGCAATGGCACTCCTAAGCCTACTTGGAAAAATGGCTGTGTAACTCCGAGACCAGTTCATCAGATGACCTGCTTGGGGGTGGGCAGCATGTACTAGAGGCGAGCACAGAGATCTTCCTTCCTTTCCTACTCTCCCAGGTGCTGTTGCCCTTTTAATCACAAAAGCAAACACGCCCCTTGTCATCTGGGGCAAGGCTCAGAATTTACCCAAGTATCAGGGGGGCTTAAATCCTCAAATGGGATATGAATTTACACTGTTGGAGAGTAGAAGGTCAATGCAAGAAGCATTAGTGTGTTGAGCCAGCTCCAGCTATGTAAGTCTTGAACAAAATTAATATAAGGAAATTGACAAGCCTTGCTGGTTATTCCATAGCTTTAAGACCTCTACTAAAATCCTATCATCTCATCTGCCCATTATTAACATTTCAGCAAAATATAAAGTTTTCATTAATCTCCCACAGCAAATTTAGGAGTGAAAACTGGCACTTGTTTGAGCTTTTAGGACTACATTAGCTGGTGTATTAAACAAAATATGTCATTCTTCAGTAGCTTCTGTAAGAAGCTAAATCAATTTCCAGCCATATTTATGCACCACTTTATCTAAAAGCATCTGAATTATCATTTACAGCTAATATGCTTTATTAGCAGCTGGCATTGAAATTGCTCAGTAAAAAATTATATGTCACGTTATAGTAATTTTTAAATTGGTTTTAATCCAACATCATAAAATGTAAAACTCTTAAGTGTGGGTTTTTTTTTTTTTTTTTTAGTAATTGGCATTTTAGCATAATGAGCTGTTACCCCTTTCCAAATCAAATACCTGCAATATTTAGAAAATACTAATTAGTAAAGAAAACAGAAGTTCTTGAGCTAAGTTGTATCTAATAATGGCATTTTCTCAGATAAGATGGCTTTAACTGATTTTTAAAACATGAAAGGATTTCAATATTTCACCAAAATTCTCCACAACTCTCGTATTTAAAAGGTTCTAAAAATAGAAATAAACATATCTCCGCAGTTCTGTTTCAGTGGAGTGTGTATTGGGGAAAATGAACGATTATTTGAAATTCTGTAAATTCTAGCCAGCATCTTGGTTTAAGAGATGGACATTACCCAGAAGACAGTAGTACTTGCAATGATGGCACCTCTGTCCAAAATTACAGGTGTCCCAAAGAAAGCTAGCAAGGTTACCTAATGGCCCTTATAGATGTTGAGTGCAACTCTTCTGATCCTAGTGAGGTGATGTTGGTTAAGTCATTCAGCCTCTCTGATCTTCACCTTCTTGTGGACATGGCAGCTGTATTCATCCAGTAAATTTTTATTGAGCACTTGCTTTATCCTGGGCACTAACAGGATCTAGGCTATAATGGTGAGTAAAGCAGTCACTCTGCTTGCCCTCTTGGGGCAGAGACAGATAATGACTAGCTGTGACAGCATTCTGCAGGAAAATGCTGGGTGCAGTGTCGAAAAGAGCTGTACTAGACTTGGGGGCCCAGGATCAGGGAAGCTTTCCCTGGAGTGTCACTTGAGCTAAGCTCTTCAGGAAGAATAGGGAGGAGACCTGGGGGAATAGGTCAGGAGAGAATGAAGTGGGGAGAAGGGTGACCTGGGCAAAGAAGACAATATGCGCAGATGCTCAAAGATGGGACCATATCACGGACATTCAGTGAATGGCCCATTAAGAGTGAGGCTGCATCTTCACTGTGGGGAGAGCATTATTATAGGGGCTGGAGTAATTTTAGCTGGGAATAATTGTAGGGTTTGGAAATCAAATGCACAATTCCTAATAAATGAGTCCAGTGTAAAGGCATCAGAAACCAACTTTGACTTAAAAGCTTACCTTGTAAGCAATAACTGTGGGAAGGAAAAGCATGTAATTGTCAGGCTGCCAGTTATGTCACAGAATTTTCCCATTTTATACCCAAATCTCGAGTTTTCCATTCCTCCAACTCTGTCCCAAGGAGTTCTGTCTGGGTTTCCCTGTGGGCCATCTCTGGGTGTTCCACACAACAAGACTTAGGGCACCTGCTCTGGTCGGCCTCTGCTGCGCAGGTGCTCCCGTCCCACTGGTGAATGGCACCAGCAACTGCACCTTCAGAAGACCACATTTTAAACTCTGGGGGATGGGAGATAATTTAGCTTTGCTTAGTGTGGCCCTGGGCACATGACTCTACTTCCCAAAGCCTCAGATTCCTCATCTGTATAATACAGAAAATCAGTACCCACCGGGTTGTCACGAGGCTTAAGTGCATGTGTAAAGTGCTTAGCATTCATACACACTGGTTCTTTATGTTATTTTATTTTTTATTTTATTTTAATTTATTTTCTTTCTTTAGCAAAATTTAACAAGAGCATACCAGCTGCCTGTACTGCTTGCAGAAGATACAGAGATGAATGAGAAACTTTACTGATTGTCAAAAAGCTTCCAAATTAGGCCAGACCAACCACTCAACAATTTTAGTGCAAGGTTGAATGTGGTCCTTTATGACAGTAGAATAAAAATAATCATGACTGCTATTTATTAAGTGTATTTTGTGTTTGATTCTTTAAATATATTTGGCATTCTGTGCATGGTAAACACTGGGGTTCAGAGAGATAAAGTCACTTGCCCAAGATCATATAGCAAGTTAGAGGCAGAGCTAAAAATTGAATTGAATTTTCTGACTCCAGGGTCCAGTATAAACCAACTGCTATGGAATTCAGGAAGTGGAGTTTGAGCTGCCCTGGGTAGAGTTTTGACAAGTCCAGGGTAAGGTTGGGTGGGGTGTTCTAGGCAAGGGCCCAGAAGTAGAAAAACCTGGACTTGTGTGCAGTCTGAGGAGTTTGGGAGGAACTGCAAAAGGTATGGATGAGAAATGACAAGTAAAATTGAAAAATTATGTTTCAGCCAGATTATAGACAGCCTTGATTGCTTGGCTGAAAACAGTGCCTCATTCAGGAGGCCATGGGAAGTCAGGGAAGATTTTTGAGCACAAGCCTTCTTATTTGTCCCCAGTATCACATATCAGAGTACTGAGCGTGCACAAAGCTCTCACTAAACATTGAATGAGTGAATAAATGATCAAAGCTTTAGAAAGCCATATGAATCAGAAAGTCCTGTGGTGGCCGGATTGCAGAGAGTGCCTGGTGGCCAGAAGGCCAGTGAGGAGACTGTTAACAGCCGTCCAAGCAGGAGCAGGCTCGTGCCCACACCAGTGGAGACTGGGGCACAAGACAGGAAGCTGATGAACAGACAGTTTGAGAATCTTGGAAAGCATGAGAATTCTTCAAGAGCATGGATTACTTTTATGATCAGAAAAAGTATTATTAGGAGAAGAAACAAGAAGTGCGACCACCCATGCTTTTGTGGTTTTAACTTACTCTCGTGGAGATGGAGAGCTTCTGGCAAGCAGCAGTTTTTCTGTCCTTGCGTATCCCTGCTGCCCAGCCAAGGGCCTGCCATAGAATAGGCAGTGTTTGTGGAATTAATTGTTGAATGATGAATATGCTACCATTCTCTGTTTACTGGAATGGCATTATTAAGTCATCGCTCAGCCTTTTCTTCTCCAAATTAAATAGCCCATATTATTTTAATTTATCCCAAAGCATTTTAAGCAGACACCATTTGCCAAGCCTCATGTATCTTTATGTGTTAAACTGCTTTTCCTCCCCAGGTTCAAGGGCAGACGGAGTTTTTGAGGAGGATTCACAGATTGACATAGCTACAGTACAGGATATGCTTAGCAGCCACCATTACAAGTCATTCAAAGTCAGCATGATCCACAGACTACGATTCACAACTGATGTCCAGTTAGGTAAGTGCATGAACGAATGATGGACCGGACCCTTTGTATCAGTGGTCAGCGTGGAAACAGGGAATGAAACAACATCCAACTTTTATGTGACCTGAATGACTAACGGTAATTTGTTTTCAGAGAAAATGGTTAAACAGTGAAATATAAAGTACCTCCTTGTCCCCACCTGAGTGCTCTGTCTTGTCTTCTTTTTTATGAAGCAGAAGATTAGAAATAGAACTAACTTGAGACTCTTTTCAAACTGATTGACTTCTGTGAGGTTCCATAATTCTTATCATTCTGTAATTCTCTTACATGCTATCCTTAGAACTGCTCTGTAGCTTTGCCACTTGCCTTTTTTTGCTCAGGTGAATTCATTGCTTATTCATTCATGCCTTTATTCAGGAAGCTTTTTAGTGATCTCGGAAGTTATATTTGGATCCTCACCAAATAATCCAGAATTAACTTTCAATTAATATTTGGGATTAATTTGTTCCAATTAAGTGCTAAATTTCTGTTTTGACTTACACATAACAGGAGTAGAAAAAGTGTCATCGTAGTCAATATTACATCAGCAGCCCAGCTGTCATTTACAGGGACCTGCTGTGTAGTAGGCCCTGCGCTAAGTGCTTTATGTACATTTCTGAACTACATAAAAGGTAGGTATTTGTACCTTCCCCACCTAGCAAAGAAGGTAAATGAGGTGCCAGAGAGGTGACGTCTCATGCCCAAGCTCACACAGCAGGTAGGTGGTGTCAGGAGCAGGACACTGGTCTGGCCAACTCAAGTGCATCTGCTCCCTAAGAAAGGACACTGGGAGGAGCGGGGAGCAGTTGCGGATGCCAGGCTTAGGGAGCTGACCTGTACCCTGGCTCTGCCACCTGCCTCGGCCACACCGCCCCTTCCCAGGCCTCGTCTGCTTGTGTGTGAAGGGAGGAAGTTTGCATGCCAACTCTGAGGCCCACTAATTATAGGTTTCTCACAAATGCTCTGTATGTGTCTCATAATAAAGTCTTTTGCAGTTTTGGTGTTAGTTTGGCTAATTTGTAATAAGCCTCAAAAATCTTCGAATTAAAAAAAAAAAAATCTCTTCAAATATTCCTCCCCAACCTGACTGACTGGAGCTTGAAGCACACTGACAGGACAGCTGAGTAAGTCAGAGAGGGACATCAGACTCACAGCAGCTCTGACTCGTGGCTCTGCCGGAAATCAGCTGCATTAGGCAAGTGTCTTCATCTTGCCGAGCCTCGATTCCATTCTGTCTGCGTGGGAGTATCAGTAGCACCAAATTCTTCAGATTGCCTCGGGGGGCAAGTCAGATAGGCCATGTGAAGCACTTAGCACGGGGCCTGGTGGGTGGCAAGCTTCCTGTAAATGAGAGCTGTTAGTGGAACACGCAGAGGACAGACTCTGGAGCTAGAAGCCAGGGTTCAAACCCTGGCTCATTTATTAGCTGCATCACCACAGGCAAATGGTTCAGAGCCTCAAGTTTCCTCATTGGTAAAGTGAAGACAATAGTCCCTGTCTCATAGATGTGGTACGTAAGGGAATGAAATGTCCTCACACATGCAGAACACCGAGGAAGGCACCTGGCACGTAGCAAGGCCTCAGTAAACACCAGCTGCTAGGATGATGGTGATTCTAACAGACTGACCTGATGAATTAGCACCCAGGAACTTTGAACCAAACCATAGAACCCACCTTTTTTCTCCTTTCTGGACCTGTTTCAGCCTCCTCACAAAAACAAACAAAATGCTAAATATCTAAAATGGTTTTAAAAAAATGCTTATTTATAATGTTGATTCTTAAAACATAGAAATCCCTGGTGTCTTTCTTCCTAGGGCTGCTTTTCCTGGTTCTTCTCATACAAATAAAAATAATGAGGCTGTTCAAAAAGAAGCCAGATTCAAAAAAAGGGGAAAAGATCCATACTATATTATTCTACTATATAACATTCAAAAATACACAAAAATAGTGTTGGTGCTATAGTGGTAAACGTAACTGCCTTCCAGAATTACACAATCATCTATTGTGTGGAAGTAATGATGGTGGTTTTCTAGGGGGAGAGGAGGCTGTAGTGACGGCAGGGGAGTCTGAGGACGCTGGTAGGTTTCGTCTCTTGATCTGGGCACTGATTTGATTACGTGAGTGTGTAGACTTTGTGGAAAAATCAAGTTATAGATACTCTTAGGACTCATGCACTTTCTATTGTATATTTCTAATAAAAGTTCACTAAAATAAGAATTCTACTCAGACGTCTAGTTTGTGTTTGCGGCAGTACCTTCCCAGTAACAAAGGAGTGAGTCTAGTTTTAAGAAACCCAGTAAGTAGCCTGGCTGCCGCCAGGGTACAAGGCGGGGATTTTCCCAGGTGAGCATCGTCAGTAAGTCCACGGATTCCCGAGGTAAAAAAGCAATGCTTTGGAAAGATAACCAAGATCGTGGGCTTCTTTCCCACACATTTTTCCAAAGGCAAAAAAGCCAAATTTTAATTCATCAGATTCTGACGTGTATATTCACTTAAAGGAGGAGGCCCACAAAAGGATCTGTGGGAAGAGCCCTAGTCTGTAGTCAGGACTGGGTTTAAATCCCGCATTAGCACTTAATGCAGTGTCACCTTGGACAAGTCCCTTCTCTTTTCAGTCTTAGTTTTTGTCATCTATAGAATGGGAATTGTAACATTTACCTTTCAAGATAGAAAAAAAAGTGGCCCATAGAAGCTCTATTCTGAACAGAGGCTGGCTTCTCTTAGTGTTGCTAGTATTGTCACTGTTCCCTGTTTTGCCTATGGCTTTCTGTCCTGTCTACCATCTTGAAATTAACCACGTCAGTCAGATGAGGTAGTGGCGCTGTTGGCCAAGTCTCACTTGTAGCTACAGTGGAGGAGACTTGTCAGGTAGAAATGGATGATGACAGCGATGCAGGTATCTCTCCCTAGAGCAGTAGTTCTCAGAAGTGTGTCTAGAAGCCAGGTCTCAGTCACCTCTGGATGTTTCCATGGTACACATGGCACCCTCTGGTGGAGAGACATAGCTCCAAGGAGCTTCTAAACAGTCAGGTGCTGCCAGAATACGTGTTTCAATTATGAATCGAAGCTCAATCTTTAGCATGATAAACAGAAATTTCATTAATTAGTCCTAAGGAATTTTGTGACAGTCACAGAAACGGTGCCCATGAGTACCATACCATGCAGGAAATAAAGCTTATTTCCTGTTGCCGTGTAGATGAGTTCCGTATGTGACTTTAGAACCCCTCTCCCTCCTTGCAAAGCAGGTAACACCCTTTCATTTTAACAGTAACAGCAACAAAAACCTGCAGAGTGATCCAGGAATTCTTTCTTTCCAAAACTGAATCTACTGTAAAGTACAGGGCAGCAAACAACGCACCTTTTACGAGCATTTGAGTGAGCAGCTGGATTCTGAGATCAGTAAATAATTTATTTTATTTCAACTGACTAGCCAGGTGCTTCAGATCTTTCCTGACACTGATGGATGGTCTCCTCCACTCATCCATCCTGTGTCAGTCAGAGCAGAGATTTCACTTGCCCCCTGTGGCAGGTTCTTCTGAGTGGTAAGTGTCTGTGTGCGGCATTTCCCCAGCAGCCCTGCTGATTCCACAGAAAACTGCCCATCCGCTCTGAGTCCGTGGTATGTAGGAGCACACGGCGGCGGCAGCGAGCAGCATTCCCCAGCTCCTCAGGGCCCTCACAGCTGCTTCTCAGGGTAGACGTGGCCCATGCTCCCATTTGACCATCTGCCATCTGCTTCTGAGAAAGTCAGGCGGGGAGGGACTCAAACTCAGATCTGCAAGACCCAAACTTAGACTGATTTTCCACCAGACTTTTCTGTGATTGAAAAACTTTATTGGAGTCCATTAGTAAAACTTATGGCAAAGACCTGATCTTTTTAAATAATATTAACATGAAGAATTACAGTTTTTGAAAGTGGTTATTTATCAAGTGCTCGTTGCTATGTGCCAGGCACTTTGCTGATCACTCTTCTATTCTTGTCTCCTGTAATCATATCACTATTACTGGATAGTACTGATACTATCTCCATTTTTTATATGAGGAAACTAGGATATAGGGAACAATTACTTGTTAAGTAATGAAGCTGGGATCAGAACCCAAGACTGCCTAAGGCTGAGTCCTGCACCTAACTACTGTATTATGCCCTGAATGCAAATGGTCATTGCACTCATGCTCTAGAATTCTAGGACAATTTGCAGTATACGGTGAACTTTCACCCCATCACCTTATTTAATCCACACAGAACATTGATGATACTACTCCCATTTCAGGACTCAAAAAAAAACAAGGCTTGGAGAAATAAATGAAGTAATGTGATGTATACAGAGAATTTAGTGTTTACTGGCACACAGCTATTACTATTTTAATAAGCACTAACTTTCTTTCCCTCCCTCCCAGCCATCAGGATATACAGTGGGATATCCAGTCCCAGTTCCAGTCCCAGTAACAGAACTGGGACTGAAGCCCAGTCCCGTACAACAGACCCAATCCATCAGGCCGTGGATGCCTCAGTCATTAATAACTTGCCTTCACAAAGGAAGTGATTACTTGGTGATGGCCAGTTCCAAAAATTCTGCACATCCTCACTCTTGTCCCTGCCCTTGCATCTGGAGGTCACATCAGTGTAGCACGTGCGCTGCTCTTCCATCCTCCGTTCACCTCGTTTGTCAGTCCCTGTACTTCTTCCCTCTGGGCCCAGACCCGACCTCAGAACCCTTTCTAACACAGCCCTCTAAGCAATTCCTAGCAGTCAGTTGAAGTTGGTTCCTAAGGTGAAGTCTGTTCACCATCCCTGCTCTGTCAGCCTGGAAAGTTTACCACACAAAACCATCATGCCTAACCATTCCGTGGTTTCTCAAAAACATTCTGGGAATATTTCATCTTGTCTGCTTCCTCTCTGTGTTGGGCCTGAAAGTACTGGTGCCCTTAAGTGTACACTTTTCTTGAGCTTATACCAAGTTGAGGTCATTTCCATTAACGTGATCTCCCGTGTATCTGATCCCGTGTGCCTGACCATAGGATCAGACACTAGGACATGTGTGCTGCCCAAACATGCCAAGGCTGACAGCTTAAAGTGGGTATGGAGAAAATCAAACTAAAAGGGTCAGATGGTGAATGCCAGCCACTAATTAGGAATGCCATAGTATACTATCAGTAAGTATTTGTTGGCTGCCTGGCAGAAGCTGAATTATGATGCACTAGCCAAGGGGCTGCCGGAAACCCATATAAGAAACAAAGCGGAGAGGACCAAGATACCACCATTGTATTCCTCTTATTAAACAGTATGTTAGAGCAGTGATTGCAACCCTGACTGCGTATCAGAATCACCAAGTCCCTGACCTCATCCCAGACCTGCTAGCTCAGAATCTCCCCTTAATTATGTGGCTTGGGAAATACAGCCTCTCGGTCTCCAAAGGACTTCCTTGCGAAACCCTTATCTCTTTGTCCAAGGCTTGTTTTTACTGAGTGGGCAGGTCAGCCTGATTTCCCTGATAAAGGGTCTCAGGCTGAGAAGTGCTTTGATAGTTGTGCCACTGTGCTAACTTGATTCCTTCACCTTATCATTTGTCAGGCTAGACCTTCCCCATGGCACCAAAGGTTTAGGTTACTGAATCTGTAATATCCCGTGAACTCCATCTGTGTCATAATTGCATATATAACCTAACATCATTCCGTAGAAGATATACAGATTCTGGGTAGGATTTACAGATAAAGACTGTGTCACAAAATAATCTTGCTGAAAGGTTCCATGGTTACCTCCACTATCTCTTCATAAAACAATCCATATGTATAATCATAACACTTGTGATCATAGTAGTTATTTATCAAGGGTATCAAGTACAATAGCACATATCATAGAGAAGGCATAGTGGTTTCATCTCATAAACTGACTCCAATCAAGTTTGTAATGGCTGCCCAGAGCATTATGCTGAGGCAGCATCTGGAGCTGTGTCTGAGGGCAACATAAAGAAACTCTGTGATTGATTAAAAATGCCTGCCCTGGGCCTGAGCATGATGAGAGGCAGCATATTTGCCATCTATTGTCTTCCCTGGTTTATCTGTCCTATTGCAGTTATTATTTAACCCCCTAGTCAATACCTACAAGCCAACGTTCAAGGAAGACTTCATTACAGTACCATTTCTTAATGTACAATATGCAGACTTAAGAAGCACGTTAACACAAAGCTAAGTGAGTGAAAGCAAACGGCTGTGGCCTGCACTTTTTTTTTTTTTTTTTTTTTAACTCTGATGCTCTGTGTGGCTCTACGAATAAAATACTTGCCCCTGTTATTTTCCAGTTGGGGTACCTATGGAGTATAGTTCGAGTAATTACATAATCTGGAAATCAGGTTCTCAGCAAGTGGATGGCTTTTCCTTCCATATTTCTCTTTCATTTTCTTACTGAATACTAAGGAGATACCCTCCTCCATTCAGATGCACGAAAATGATCATGAGAGATATTCATCACACTTAGCTCCAAAATCCCTGGGTCCACTGAGTAATTTGAGGATGGCAATTCTAATATCACTTGATTGTTGTGACAACATTTTCTGAACCAAAATTTGGAATAGAGCTTAACAAGTACTAATGAGCTTATGAAATAGCAGGACAAATACTATCAAGACTGCCTCCAGAAATTTTTTTTTTTAACCACATTAGTGCTTAATGCAATGATTGGATTGAGGGAAAATCCCCTGACAGGGAATGTCAGAAACTCAGGGTTTTTCCTAAGTGTGTACCTTCCTCTAATTCCCTGCTCCAGATCTACCCTTTTGAGAATACCTGTTGAATAATCCAGGGTTACTATTGACAGACAGGTTCCTCAGATGGTTGAGAAAGCCTTGAGAATTGGAAAAGTTGAGAGCCACTAGCATAAAGAAATTAATAAGGGTGGGATAAGGGAGCGTCCATCAAGGTTCTGTATTCCTTTTACCACGCCCTCACCCTTCGCACTTGAGCTCCAACGGTGTACTAGGGCAGGGCCTGAACATGAGGAAGATCTGGTCTTTCCCCACTCTACAAGTGATATCATAAATCTCTTAGGAAATGGCATGCTGCTTCCCAACTTGACACTGTAAGCTCACCTGAAGTATCTATTTACCAGGAGCATATTAGTTTGGGAAACTATCTCCCCTAATACACAATCTTTGTAAGTGCCTTCTTTACAGAGAGGGCTTAGTCCTCATCCAGGGACAGGTGTTACTGGGTGAAACGGCCCCAGGTCTCATTCAGTAAGCTCCACCCTTGTGCTGAGCGCTGTGCTGAGTTTGGCTGTACATTCATGGTCTCATTCATGTTCAGGCCACCCCTTGGGTTTCATTCCAAGGATAATGGCCTAGTCAAGTACACTCAGACTTGTCACTGAGTCTCTAACTGACCACACATTGGAACTGGCAGCTCTTAGCTGTGGTTCCCAAAAGGTTTCAGATGGTTAGCCCTTGAATGGAACCAGTGATTCTGGGGCCCAGTACCCCACTTGATCTCAAGAATGTAAGGCTCTACTGGGTCTCATTCTAGTTGTGGCCAAAATATGATAGTCTCATCTATTTTGGGTCCCTAAGGGAGACAGTGCTTTTCATACTGTAATGCATTTGATCACGATGTGAATATACCCACTATATAAACTTAATGCATTGAGACAGGAGAGCTGGTCTGTTTAAACCCTGGCTGATAGTCTGGGGATATGAATTATGGGTATAGCTCTGTCATTAATGCGTGACATCAGACAAGTCATATCCCCACCCTGAGCCTCAATTTCTTCATATGGAGAATGTAAGCCCCAGACTAGGTGATCTCTGAGGTCTCATTAAGCCCGAACAGCCTTTGTATCTGATCCTGTGTGTAAATTCAGACAAGTTTCAAAGACTTCCCTGACTGCTCTATGGATGCTATCGATTGGCTGTGTGGATTCAGCACAATCCACTCCAGCAAAGAGTTGTTCAGTGGCACTCCCAGGGGCTTTTCCAGGCTTTCATAGGCTCTAGGTAACCCGAAGACAAGAGGATTGTGGAATTATATAAAAAGCTACTCCAGGATTTAACAACAGTGGAGCTTTTCTAGTCTTAGATTCAAAGTTGTAGGAAATTGATGAATGAACCACAGCTCATGATGTCTGAGCAAATAAATAATAACTCAGGAAATACACTGAGGCACGGAATATTAAATGCCCTAATTTTTGCTGAATTGGTATTTTAGCTTCTTAGAAGGGCATTTTAAGTGGGCCCTAGGGGGAGGTTGTGCCTCCTGAGAGTCAGGCGTGGGCCTCTGGGACAATGGTCAGGACACACCCTAGAGTTGATCAGATAGACCTGGGCTTCAGCCCAGCTTTGCCATTTACTGACTTGATTCACCCTGAGTAAGTACATCATTTCACCTTTCTGCACTTCATCTCTAATGATCTTACTAATAACTGAATGAGCCCTCTTATGTGCCAGGCACTCTGCTGAGTTTCTTACATGCTTATGCCACCCCATCTTCATGACATCCTGGGAGTTGGTACTGTTTGTTATGCCTTTTTATAGAGGAGGAGGCTCAAGCTTACTAGGGGAGAAGTACATTCACCCAGGATAACAACAGTGGGAACGCACTGGCAAAATCAAGATCTCCAAACTAATGACCTAGAGACCTTGGAGGCAGTCGGGGGCAGGAGCATGGGTGGTGGCAGGGGGTTCCCCTAGTGCAAATGTTTCCACAGCTCCAGCTGTGAGAACAGTCTTCCTGATGTCGAATTGAACTACTCCTGGAGGTTGCAGGGAAGAAGTATGGCCAATGACACTTGGTGATGGGAGATCACTACAAGGATGCATAGGGTGAGGGTACTGGTCTCCCCAGCTGGACATTCGTTCTGGATCCTGGTGCTTCCAAAGCTGGGATGTAGAGCAGGTCCCAGAGACAATGCCCCCAGACTAGAGGGCCAGGCAGGTCCCTTGTTCACATCCCTCCTGGGGCTCCCTGAGCTCCCTCTCCAGACCCTCATTGCTGGATCTATGCCACATCTCTTAGCCCAGTGCCTAACCCCTGTTAACAACAGTCATGAGAAGTAGTGGTAAAGGTCACCAGCAACGTATTAAGCACCATTCCAAGCACTTTACAAGTCTTATTTAACCATCACAAAAGCCCAAGAGGTAAATTCCGTTATCATCACCATTTTACAGTAACTTGCCCAAAGTCAGTCACATGGTTAGGAAGTAAGGAAACTGATACTCAAACTCAAGACTTTCTGACTCTGAAGTCCCTATCCCTAACCTCTCTGCACTACTGCCTTCCTGATTAGAAGTGTGGTAAGCTCTCAGTAAGTCGCTCTACACAAAAGGACCCAGCACAGGGGCTGCCCAAAGTAGGTACCAGTCTATTAGCAGAAGATGATGTACATGCTAATTTCCTTTTATGGAAATCTTCTGGTTAGTTAAAACAGACGAGGGTCTCCTTGTGATAACTCTAAAGCCTTGGACAAGTGGTTTCCCCAGAGAGTTGTACATACATTAGAGTTGCATTTTTGTTTATTTTGAGCTGTCTTGTTAGGGAAGGATTTATATGCTGGCATTGACACAGGACAGCAATCAGACATTGTTTTCTGCCTTTGACAGTTGGCGTGATAGTTTGCTTCCAGTGAAGTTTGACTCACTGTATCTGGAAGCTGTCAGAAGTGGGAGCATGAAAAGGTCATGACGGATGGCCATGGATAAGTGGGTAGGGGAGGAGAGCTGGTAAAAAAGACAAGGAGCTTCCCTGATTTCTGAGGGAAGCGGCTGACCCTGTCCACTTCGGGCCAGCCCTCACGCTGTCTTCCTCGCTTCCCACAGCTGGTCGGGTGGAGCCTGCCAGGCGCCGTTTGTGGGTGTGGCCCCAGGGTGGTCGTGGTGCCGCCACGGGAGCCCTTCCCAGCGGCTCAGCCACTTGGGTGCTTGAGAACTGCTAGATGGAGGTAGTCTTCGTTTAGGGCTGCTTTCATGCTTATCAATCACAGGATTCAACATACTCCCTTCCCCACACTGTAAAAGTTGGGAAAGGGTACTGAATCCTGAAGTAGAAACCAAGAAAATGTCAGCTCCTAAAATGATGTTTGTTTTTATTTTGGGTGAAATTTCTGTTTCGGAAAAATACAGAAAAGGAAAGGATGTAATCCTACTAGCCAGAATTGACCACTGTTACCAGTTTGGAGCGTATCTATTAGATCTCCTTTCTATAAATATTTTTCCTGTCCTTTTCATTTAGCTTCACAAGAATTTTTCCAAGTCAAAGCTTTTCTCAGACATAGTTTTTCATGGTTGTGTTGTATTCCATCATGGTTGGATTAACTATTCCTCTATTGGCCATTTAAGTTGGAGAAATGTAAACTTAACGAAAGCTAACTTCCGTTGTTTTCTTGGACGTATGTTTATAATTTGAATTACTTGAAAACAGTGCTTAAGTGACACTTTAAGGAGCGCGCCTGTCTTTCCTTTGTGACTTTACACAAAAGCTTTAGCCAAGGACATTAAAACCATACTCAGTGGTCATACAGAAGAATATTGATAGGATTTCATGCTCCGGTTTGCCATGTCTGAACAAAAATAGGTGTGCGTTTATTGGCACATTTGAATGTTTATTTGTTCCTTGGTAAAAATCGTAAGAGGATACTAAAGACTAGTTAAGCAGCATTCCTCATTACGTCTGGACCCAACTGAATGAGGCTGTGCAGAGCATTGGGAAGTACCATACTTGGGAACCAGGCATCTCTGGGCTTAAAAGCTCCCCAACCTTGGACAAGCACCTTCACCCCTCCTAGGGCATTGTTATATAGAACACCTAGCACAGTTCTTGCAGAATAGCATAGTGGCTAAGAGGACAGATTCTAGAGCCAAATTTCCTGGCTTTCTCCCAATTCTAGCTTTGCCGCTT
This sequence comes from Halichoerus grypus, assembly GCF_964656455.1. Lineage (NCBI taxonomy): Eukaryota > Metazoa > Chordata > Mammalia > Carnivora > Phocidae > Halichoerus > Halichoerus grypus. The sequence continues at coordinate 84,426,718 of NC_135725.1, read as the reverse complement.
TTTTAGCTGTGTGATCTTGGGCAAGTTACTTAACCTCCCTGTGCTTCAGATTTCTCACCTATAAAATAGGGATAAATACAGGAACCAATGTGATAAGGGTGTCCTGAGATTTGAATCAATGCAAACAAAGGATTTCTAACCAAACTAACATGTATTTGCTGCCAGGTAATGTTCACCCCTCTTTGCCCCTGGCCTGGACTGTGGTGCCTGCCTCCTAACTGGTCTCCTCTCCACCAGGCTGCTACCTCCTTCCAACCAAGAAGGACACCCTGGACTCCCAGGGATCCCCAGAAGAGGTCTCTGTTTGCTTCCAGGCTAGGTTCTAGAGACTCTCTTCAGCAGTGGGTTCTGGGTACGTTCAGGAGAATGGGCTCCAAGGCTAGACTGCCTCAGGCCCTCCTAAACTGGAAAGCAGAGGGTTGTCACTTGTGCAGCAAGAGCAAATCAGCCTCTGTGGGCTGTGTGCCCTGCTTTAAGAAGCTGAGACTCACACACATCTCACGTAGGGTGAGATTATTTAATGTACAAAAGGATTTTTCCCATCAGGAAAGATGCCCCTACAGGTTCCTTTAAATAGTGACTCCTCTAGGCAGGCGAGTGTTTTACAGATCATTAACTACTTGACTGAAAGCCTGCAGGGCAGAGAAACTTAAAACTAAAGTGTTGGGAGCCCCTGCCAATTACAGATCAATCCAAAATGAATATAAAGTATCTCTGGAACTAGAAGTCAGTGGGAAAATGTGATTTGATTCAGAAGAAAATCTGATTTACAGGCAACTTTTTTGGAACACCCCAGTTGTTTAAATGGTGTTCCACCTGCCTGCCCATCTTGAACCTGATGCATTCATCTCCCACATCTTCATCCCCAAACGCCAGAATTGGGGTCCCCTCTGCGAACAGTGACTGCACAATAACCCCCGGGAAGGGCGTCATTGGGAAAGTGTACTGTGGCCGTGCAGAGCGCAGGCAACTGATGCAGAGATACAGCCCGAAATGGATGAACTATACAGGAACAATTTGCAGATAAAAATAATAGAAGTTAAAGTGTACTTTACATGATAAAAGAAAGATGAAAGAGGATGAGAGTCTGTTACATCTGAGATGGTTACAAAAGTCCTGCTTTGTGAAGTAGGCTCTGTTGAAAAGATTGATGCCATGGGGAGTGACCTTGGCTTGGAGCAGGAGCTGGTGATGTATGTATGAGCATCCCTCTGCTAAATGGACCCAGATTTGTAGCACTAATATACATGGGAGCCCAGAACCAAACTCAGTACGGCAATAAATCAACAGCCACTTTGGGTGTCATTTCTGGTTTATATTCCACTATTGTTCTATCACTTTAATTCATGTCACTATCATCTTTTCATCTGGAACAGTTTTATATAATTTTCCAGTGGAGTTACCTGACAAATCCTATCAAATTAACAAGGTACATTAACAATATTGACTGACTACGGCTTCAGGAGTTGCGGGGCCATAGAACAAAATTTTAAAGCCGTGCCTCTCTGGTGATGATTTTTTTTCACCCTCTCTTTCTGAGAAGGGAATGTGGGGCAGGGTTTATTCCACATAAGAGATATGCACATTTATTTTGCTCTGCTCGTTTTTGACTTTTATAAAAGTCAAAATAAGAAGCAGAGAAAGGAGGGGGGACAAAAAAACAAAAACAACAACAACAAAAAAAAACACTTGCTACCAACAGCCTTGGCGTAAGTACTTTTCTTTTTTCAGGGAACTATAGAAATGTCCAGATCTTTAACAATTAATGACCAAATTGGAGGGAAGAGTGTAACTGGGTAGTCGTAATCTATTTTAAGTGAAATGTAATAAAATTGGTCTCCTGATACATTCTCACCCTCCTGAAATCATCTAGACCTGAACGGCCAGAGTCCATTGGACTTATGACATTATGCCTAATTGAAATATGGTGTTCCTGAAATATGTCTAGTGACAAATTCCAGCATTCAATTAATAAAAAAATACCAATTGTTCATCTGTTCCAAAGACCACACAGAAATGACCAGGGTTAAGCAACTGTACCGCATTGTCTCCTCTGAAGACAGCAGACGAGACTCCGCCAGAGTCTGTCTATGCAGTCTCTTGCCTTTGTCTGACTGCTGTTTGGGATTTCTTTATTCCTAAATTAAAATAGAAATGAGTGTGTGGCAGACCTAATCAGTAGAATTTTTTTTATATTTGTTTTCTTGTTTAATTTTAAATTTGCTCTAAGACTATAGTCATTGTGTTATTTGGGTTTTTGGTTTGTTTGTTTCTTAATTGAGCTGTTTCTTTTATTGGCCTTTTCTTTCGGTCTACGAAGTTTTCTCATGTTGTCTTGAAAAATTTCTGAGTGTGATCCATGGGATGAAATGTATTCATTCTTACTGTCTTTTTCTTACAGTATGTACATTTGATAGTTTTAATTATCTCCTATTTTTACTTGATTTTGCTTTTTTCCACTTTGCCTCTGACCTTTAAAGTATGGCCTAAATATTAATTACTTTCAAGATTCTCTCTGGGGCCCATTCTGGAAGGCATATTGAAGGTTTTTGTCTCATTTCATGAACAGATTCCTCAATTTTCAGCAAAAGGGGGAAAAAGAGAGCGTCTAGCCTAGACCGTGTGTGTCAAGCTGAGCATATACTGCTCAGTGACACTGGGAGAGCAATTGCTGTGCATGCCACAGTTATCCTTGGACACCTTTCATCCCTGGCATTACCTTTGTTCTCCGAAAACCTTTGCTCCCAGTCACTGTACAATATGTTACGTCTTTCACAGCTCTGAAAATGAAACCTGAAGTGCCAGTATTTAACATGCTGGATTCCTGTTATAAAGTCTTTGTTGCATAAAGCTCACACCCAGTGCTGTTTCTCCCTCAGCGGAGAAGCAGTGACCTCCACAGACTGAAGCCAAGCTCCAAGACTTAAACTTGGAAGGTTTTATGTAAAGGACCCTTTGATCCTCCTGTGACTTCCTCTCAATATAGCTTGGATAATTATTTAGTGTCAGAGAAGGGAGAAGATAGATTTTTCCTATTTTTAGTGCGTTAAGATTTTTCTAGATCAGGAAAAAAAAAGACCACTGATCAAAATTGTTTTTTTAAATGAACCTTATGTTACGGTTTATTTCATTACAATACAGAGGTGTTATGTAGGGTTAACAATATGTAGGTAAACTGTATTATATCTGTGGTACATCTAGGATGGCATGTTTCTTAATACCTTTTTTGTATGGGTTTTGGTGGTTTCTCCCCCCAGCTCACCCACCCAGGAAACCAGGCTGTGCACTTCTGTGTGCCATTTAGGGTCTCTTAAGCCGGTGGCATTCCCCAAAGCCGTAAGAAAGAGCTCTTGTTCATCCAATTTAGGATTTACAAAACAGGTCAAATGATTACACTGAAATCACTTACACCTTCCACTTTCTGTGGCTTCTTTTTTTGTCCTCCCCCCCCACCCCACCCCCCACCCCGGCCTTACAGGTATCTCTGGAGACAAAGTAGAGATAGACCCTGTTACGAATCAGAAAGCCAGCACTAAGTTTTGGATTAAGCAGAAACCCATCTCAATCGATTCTGACCTGCTCTGTGCCTGTGACCTTGCCGAAGAGAAAAGCCCCAGTGAGTAGTCCCTTTTATTTATGTCTCCTTTCTCTCTTCCCCCTCTTCCCTTCTGTGTGCTGGGTGCCAGGAGAATATATTGCCACCGTGTCCTTTTTTCCTTGGGTCTGTTTAATTCATTACCAGAAATTTCTTTTAATCAAACAGGATTGTATTATGGTGCCCAGAGCCTGACATGGGCCCCCATCCTGTTAGGTCTTGATGGCAGCAGAGAACCTCACAGCCCCGCTTCAGACCTTAGGAGCCCCGCCCTGGGGGCTGGAGGCCTGGGGGGCAGGTTCCTGCTGAGAATTTGACTCACGAGAGCCTTCATTTCACTTTGTGCTCCCTTTCTCTTCCCATTTGGGGGACTTGAGCAGTCAGACCTGGTCCTGCCTTCCTTCTTTGCCAGATCGAGGGAAGCTGGGAGATTTCCTGTGGCAGCTGAAGACTAGATTTAGATATCCATCAAGCCGGAAGTGTCAACACCCTCCAGATTATTGGCAGCTGCATGACCTACCAGCTCATAATTAAACTCCTGCCTGGTCCTGCAGAAGAGATCGCTGCTGGGTTGGCACTCCTCTGCTTAAATTATCAAAGTAGATACAGTCTGGTTGTATATTTTGGCATATTATATTTTTGCCGTTAAGTAATTGAGTGTAGCATTTAGATTAATCATTTTTTTTTTTTTAAAGATTTTATTTATTTACCTGAGAGAGAGAATGGGAGACAGAGAGCATGAGAGGGGGAGGATCAGAGGGAGAAGCAGACTCCCTGCTGAGCAGGGAGCCCGGTGTGGGACTCGATCCAGGGACTCCAGGATCATGACCTGAGCCGAAGGCAGTTGCTCAACCAACTGAGCCACCCAGGCGCCCTAGATTAATCATTTTTAAGACTTCAGTCCCATCGAGAGGCAGAAAGGACACAGATCACACTGAAATCCCTCCATGGAAGGAAAAAGTTTAAACCATACAAGAATTTGTTAGTTGCCTGGGAAAGGCTGCAAGACAGCGGTCGGCAGAGTCTGGTACATATTAGCATTGCCTGTGGAGCCTATTTAAAATGCAGTTCTCCAGGGCGCCTGGGTGGCTCAGTTGGTTAAGCGACTGCCTTCGGCTCAGGTCATGATCCTGGAGTCCCGGGATTGAGTCCCGCATCGGGCTCCCTGCTGGGCAGGGAGTCTGCTTCTCCCTCTGACCCTCCCCCCTCTCATGTGCTTGCTCTCTCTCATTCTCTCTCTCTCAAATAAATAAATAAAAAATCTTTAAAAAAAAAAAAAAAATGCAGTTCTCCAGGGCCCATCCCCAGTGGGTTCTTTCTTTTTTTTTTTTTTTTTTAAGATTTATTTATTTTATTAGAGAGAGCGCATGTGCACAAGTAGGGGGAGGGGCAGAGGGAGAGAATCTTCAAGCAGACTCCCTGCTGAGTGGGGAGCCTGACGCAGGGCTCGATCTCATGACTCATGAGATCATGAGATCATGACCTGAGCCGAAACCAAGAGTCAGACGCTTACCTGACTAAGCCACCCAGACGCCCCTCCCCAGTGGGTTCTGATTCATTAACTTGGAGGATGATGTGAGCTTCTAATTTTTGTTAATCCCCTTTATTCCCGTGCCCAATGAATTAGGGAACAAATGTTATAAGGAATGACATACTCAAAAGGAACAATAAGAAATGTAAAGGCCAGCAAGTGTTTATAATATGGTTCAAGTTTTTGAGATAATACTGACTAAACAGGGACCTAAAGAGCACAGAGCCCCCTGAAGGGATGCTACGGACAGGGCACCTGCCACATTGCCTCATTTATGGGTGGGTGTTTGTTTTGTCAAATCCAGCTGTGCTAGGCTACATAGTCTCCTCCTCTCAACCCATTAGTCTCCAGCTTGGCAAGAAGGGAGAACTTAGTGGTACAGGGGGAAAGGAGGCAGTCCGTGCCCACCCCCTCCCCCCTTCCTGCCATTCCTGTCATCCCAGTCAGGAGATTCCTCAAGAATGCTGCCAGAAAGGGCTAGTGAGAAAATTGCTTACTGTTGTGGGGCCCTTGCCTCTGCCTCTAGATAAACATCTTCTTCCTAATTCCTCTCACTCCAGCTTATCAGCCAATAAAGATGTCATTGTTCTAGCATCTTTCTTCCCAAGAATTCAGGATGCTTTGAAAAGTAACATTTTGTAAATTCTCCATGTCTCTGAGAAATGAAAGGCAATCACTTACATGTTGCATAGAGGGATAAGCTGGAGTAGAAAGGTTAGGGAAAGAACTAGAAACAGGATTCAGATTTCCTTTACACTCATACAAAGACACTCACTTGCCAAGGAAGGCTGTGTGTGATTCAGGCACTGAAAGGTGAGGGGTGTAACACACCCCATCTGAGAGGGAAGGAAGAAAAGATGCACAGCCACCACCTCCCAGTTGCCTCTTGCCATCAGGCAGTCAGGAAGGAAGTATTATGCATCTCTGAGAGTGATGCCAAGTTCCAAGCCTTGGGGATACAGAGCAGACGTGGGGCCCACCATTTCAATATTGGCAATCGAGCAAGAGAGTTTTTTGTCTTATTTTCAGACCTACTGGGTGGTTCTGTGTAAAAACTGCACATGTGGGTCTTAAAGAGATTTCTTTCTCTCTCACTCTCGCTCCAGAGATCTAGAATTTGTGACTTCCCTGAACAAAGAAGCACACTGCCCCAGTCAGACATTTCCCAAGGCCCTGTGCCCCTATCACAGTGCTTTCCAAAACCATGTTCCTCAAATCTCTAGGTTCTCGGGGGACCTCAGGGGCCTGGGGGTGGGGGAAGGGACAGGTTTGGGCATAAGGCCTCCCCAGTAGAGCGCTACTTTTTTCTACTTGGGGATTCTACATTTTATTTTATTTTATTTTATTTTTTAAAGATTTTATTTATTTATTTGAGAGAGAGAATGAGAGACAGAGAGCACGAGAGGGAAGAGGGTCAGAGGGAGAAGCAGACCCCCCACTGAGCAGGGAGCCCGATGTGGGACTCGATCGTGGGACTCCAGGATCATGACCTGAGCCGAAGGCAGTCGCTTAACCAACTGAGCCACCCAGGCGCCCCGGGGATTCTACATTTTAAAAGTCAACCAATTAAAAAGGATTTTGCTGCTTTAAAAAAAAAAAAAAAGTTTGAAAGTTACAGGCTCACAAAATAGAATCCAGACTCCTCAGCCTGGAGTCTTTACAGACATTGACCACTCCAGGCTCATAGCCCCTCATCTCCCATCCTGAATTTGGGCTACGGTCACTGTGAACTGTTTGCACACAAACACACCTTGAATTCTGTGCAGCTGCTGTTCCCACTGCCTGGAATATACCTCCCCGCAGACGCTCCCTCTAGCTGACAGGGGCCTCCAGCTCCTCATGCCTGGCTCCCTCATTTTTCAAGGTCCAGTTCCAGTGTCAGGCTCTCTGTGTAACTTTGTCCCCAGGAGTTTGCCCATATCTCTGGTGCAGCACCTCTCAAACTGTGCTGTAGTTACTGACTTGAAGTCTGTCGCTCTCTCCCACCCCCCTCTCTATCCTCAACTGATTGATCCAGGAAGTGGTTTCTGTATCCCCATCCCTAGCGCTGTGCCTGCAGAGTTAATCTCAGTGAATGTTTGCTGTCTTCAAACTGAACTGAATGAGGCCAGAATTTAGAAACCAAAAATTTTTCAGCATAATTTATGTTGTAAAGTGCCCAAAGATGTATTAACTGAATCGGCTTGATGCTGTGTTATTTTTTTTTTTTTTTATGATTTCCAGTATTTTCATCAAATTAATTCAGTGATTTAATCTAAAAAGTTCATCTTCAAGACCATCATCAGACCACAGAATTAATCTATGGGGCTGCTTCTTCTTCTTCTTCTTTTTTTAAAGGATTAATGGTAACCCTTTTTATCTTTTGTGTCTGTTGAACCTTAGAAAAAAGTTATTTTAACAGCACTAAAGAAATGAAAGTCACTATATTTCATAAGTTTAGCCTGTGATTTTTATCAGCATAGTGATGTATGTTTGTAGCTGAGTTTACATCAAAAATTATTCTTGGGGCCTTCTTGAATGAATTATGGCAAAGAGAGAGAGTCTAGAAGTAGATAAGGTTTTTGATTTCTGCAATATATTTCCTTTTTCATGTTTTTATCTCTCGTAACACAAGTGTCTTGCTGAAGACTGGAACGTGTGACCAACTGGAATAATTTAGTTGTGAAAACAGCAGACGTGTTATTAAACAGCCTTCTTTACAAAAAGGCATTAAGTGTTGGGAGGATAATGAAGTTGTCCCGGTCTGTCTTGAGACATGTTTGTCAGAATTTTGAACAGAAAAGAAACGGTTTTTAAAACCTTCGAATATGGCCAGTTTGCAATGTTTATTGAAAAAGCCTCTGTCAAACCATTAATTTGGTCGTCATAAGGAACACAGCTCAAGTTTAATTGACGCCATATCCAAAAAGTATGTGAATAGCAGACTTGGCAAAGGGACTGAGCAATAGAACGCCTGCAGTGAGACACATAATTACACATACCATGGATCAAAAAGACCCAGACTCTGCAGCCGGGCTCCATAAATAGCCGTTCTATGGCTCTCTTTCCTTCCCCTAACTTCTCCCTCTTAGGCTGCGTTCTCAGAGGGAAGATTTATTGCTCTGTCCATGTGAGTGTTTAAGGACCTGGAACTTAATGACTAAATAGATACATGCCTTAGAAGAAATTTGTACATATAAATATGGACTCTTACCAGAGTTAGAGGAGAAAAATCTGCGTATCAAAAGCCCTGAGAAATTAAGAATAAATTCTGCCTTTCTAGATTGGGGGGGGGAAAAAAGGCTGCATGCTGCCATTATTACTCAAATCAGTGATTTCGCAGTCTGGTTTTGCTACTCCTTATGATAGCTTTTGCTATTTTGAAGGCTGTCACAAACCTCTAAAAGATGAATTCATTTTAATTTATTTTAATTGAGCAAATATGTGTACAGCACATAGGAGGGGAGAACGTTCCCATATCAGAAACTACCATGGCATTCTCCATCCTTATACAGGTCTAAACCTAGGCTTTGGATGTAGCAGGCTCTCTCTTTAAAGTGCTAACCTCAAATTCCAGCACTGAAACAAAAGCAGGGGACCTTCCTTTTAAACTAATACCCTTCAAAGACTCTCAGGCTGGATTTAAATAAAGTAGCAGGCTCAGCCATGCCAGGTCTGGTTTTATCATAAGAAGGTTGTGCAGGTTTCGAGTCTTTAAAGGAAGCAGCCTATCATTAAGAAATCAGATTTAAACCTTAATAAAGTAGCTGTCCTCTTTATAGCTGAAAAGAGCTCTGTATCTCAATTAAGTATAGATAATAGAAAATCTTAAGGAAGCAACATAATAGAGGTAACCTGATTATGTTCTCTTGCAATAGTATAATTTAAAGGAAATCTGATTGTGTTGATGCGGGTGGGGGATTGCTTGTTTGGTTGTTTTTGTTTTGTTTGTTTTGTTTTGTTTTTGTCCAGAACAGTGTTTGGATACAGGATAGGAACTCTTTGGGATTATGAGTTAACCACAACTGCCGGAGACTGTCAAGCCTTCGTGAATAGAACCTGCTACATATTTGAGATGAGATTCAGTTAAGGTTATGAGTTAAATTAGCTGGGCTTATTGGTGACCTCCCGCCTAAATGAATCTTTCTTTTCATAAGTACTTGACAAGATCTGTAAAGTAGTGTATTTAATTTACTAATTAAATTAAAGCTACTGAATAATGATTTGTCCACATTGATTTAGCTTAAATAGAAAAGATCAGCATTGTTGTGATCTTCAGCAACCTTAATGGCCAAGCCAGTTAGACACAAAGGCCTCTTGTGTTTTATAGGTCAGAAGTACATAGGTAAGCCCAGGCTGTAATTGAATTGGCTACACTGCACCCTGCAGTTGCAGGTTTCCTTTGCCTTCTCGTTCCATTGTTGCACTGGGCTTAAGAGAATGTTAACGCGGTAATAGGCACTGGGCCTTCCCCATTATACGTCTTGCTATCGAGCGGTTCTGCATGACTAGTTAAAGAAGATGGCAAGAAGATTAATGAAAGCAAGGCTAATACAGAAGGGGGTACTTTTGCAAGACTTCTACAGAGGAGATATTAGAGCTGAACCAGAGCTTGGCTTTTTCTTTATCCTGTGACCTTTGAACCTGCCTTACTGTTGAGAGCTGCCAGGGAAGTCGACATTTTGATTGATGTTGGTACACGAGTCAGTCTTTCCCATTGAATTCCACATCTGCACGAAAATAGCTTTTCCAGCAGAATTCATACTGGCCAGAAGTGATAGCCAAATTGATGGCTGAAATGCTTTTATGTAGTTTTCATTTAAACCTAAAGGTATTTGATGGTTTAATTCACTATCCAGTTTTCATAGATTATAAGCATTCGCTTATATGTCCTTAATGGGTTCATCAACTCATAGTGAAAGACCAGCTTTAAGAGTGTTCTTTGCAAAAGAGCTTCAAGCAGGTTTTATGGAGGAGTAAAAGCAGTCATCAAACAAAACCTTCACCATCCTTAAAAAAGAAAAATCAGTCTGAGGGCCCAGGCAAACTGACTTTGAGGTTTTTGTATATAAAGCAAAGTGTCTCACTGTTTCTGGAAAGCTACAGATAGGGAAGTCTGAAATCTTCTGTGTGTATCCCACCTCAGCCCCAGCTCAGAGGCTCTCTTGATCCACCCAGATGCTGAGTTCCCTGACCTTGTCCTTGGGACACTAGCATTCCATCTGAAAGGGATTGTTATGGTCTACTTGTAAGACAGCCCCGGGCAGATATGAACCTCTTCCTGTGTTCCCACTAATTCTGTTACCTTCCTTGTGGAGCTGCAGGCCATTAGTGTGTGTGTGTGTGTGTGTGTGTGTGTGTGTGTGTCTTTGAACGTGCCTTTGTGTGCATCCCCCACCCCCTGTCCCAACAAAGAAGAGTAGGGAGAGTGGCAGAAGGACTCAGGTTTTGTTACTAAAATTGACTTGGGCACACCCCAATCCATATTTGAATCCTCTGATCACCTGATTTCTTTTTTTCCTATTTGATGGGGGTAGTAGTTCTAGCAGAGAACACGCGCGCACACACTGATGTGACAGGCATTCCAGTTCCTAAAAGAGGACATACCCAAGAATTTTGTCATATTCTTTAGTAGATGTTCGTGAGAATAAAAGAGAAATGAGGATGACGTTAGCCACCCCTGGATGAAAGAGCTACAGCCCCTGGGTGACGGGTGGATGGCCACAACCATACCATGTAGGCCCCAGTAAGTAAGGCACGTGCATTTATACTCAGATGGGCTTGTAACCAGGAAGACCACAGCCCATCCTTAGGCTCGGATGATTCCCAGGAGGTCCAGGTACTCCAAACATCAGGTGGCAGGTACTCCAAACATCAGGTGGACAAGCTATGTAGTGCTTTTATTCTCTGACAAGGACTTACTTCATAAGTTCCAGATCAAATACGGTAAGTACTGCTAGATTACAGAACACAATGGACTCTAACATATTAAATGCCCCAGTTATTGAATTGCCTTTTCATAAGAGTACTCTGGAGCACAATCAGGAGCAGGCAGTGCCTCATCCTTTTAACAGATATGTTTCCTAGCCCTATTAAAAGGGGTCTTCATCTATCCTGTCAAAGGGAGTCTGCTGGGGTTTTTTAGTTTAATTACACTATCCAATTAAAACTCCTTGCTGCATTTGGATGCGCCTCTCCTTGGGCCTGAGTGGATATGACATTTACAAGGCTCGCCTTTCAAGCAGACAATAGTGTGATTGATGAGGTGCACGTTCAGTGGAGGAGGCGAGTGCCTGTGGAAGTGCTGCTTAGTGCATTTTGATTTATTTATCATCTCCTTCCAAAACAAGGGAGCTGCCGGGGAGATGGGTTTGGGCAACCAGGGGGACCACCTCAATTTTTCCAAGTGTGTGGGAGGGAAAGACCTGGAGTATGCCACAGAATAAAGGTGGGGGAAAACTCTAAGCTTGGGGCCAGCATGCATCATCTACTGCCAGGCTGTATTCTTAGGTTCTCTGACCCAGTTTGGTTTCCAGTAACCTCAAGCTGTGATCTGCTGTTAAATAGGCCATCACTGTATTTCAGGGAACAGTTCTCTGGGGCTGGATAACATTGGCCAGGCCCCTGAGAACTCAACCGGTGGGAACCAACCCAGCACGTGTGCCGTTGACCTGGTCATTATTAACTGACACCTGATGTTTGCACTAGGCATGCCTATTTATGCTCCCAGCTACGTCCTTTAGAAATCCAGCAGCTTCTGTCCAGGGGCTAAAATCAGTGCTCAGTGACTCTCTAACTCTGCCTAGGCACCTGAAGCATTTAAAAGTTGCTTCTAGAATTTGGAATTAGCCAAGAGCAAGTGTGGCTGTTCAACAAAGAGATATGGAGGTACAGTGGAGAACTTCTCAAGATTGTAGTGAAAAGGCAAACCCAACATCTTGTTCTTAACCTACTATTGCTGTTTGCCCTCAGCATATGATAGATGGGACCAGTGTGCTTGTCTCTGTAGTTCGTGGAAAAGAGGTGTTTCAGTACAGTGTGTGGTCTCGGGAAGGTCAACACTCTGAATTTAGGAGGCAGGAGATTCTACTCTGAGCCCCAGACAGATAAGAACAACACATCTGCCATATTCATTATCACATACTACAGTTGCTCATAGGAGTTGTTGGGGGGCATGTTTGCTAACTACATAACATGTAAGAATGTCTGTGTTCCTGAGGAAAATTGTCTGGTGCTGAGATTCTTAGTGGGTTTTCATTATCTTCTCTGTAGACCTTCTTCGTTTTTCCCTAGGACTTACTAATGAACAAAGAATATGTTTATGTCAGTTGGAATGTTGATATTTGTTAGAGTAGAAAACATTTAGGGGTATCAACTTTTTTTCCTCCTGGAAAAAGCTTTTTTTTTGCTATTAAGCTTTCACTTAATTGTTGACTTGGGCATTATGGACCCGTAATAACAAAACAGGTATAATGGAAAATTTGCATACATTTATATTTGCCTAGATTTTGATTACCATTTCTTCAAATTTTTTCTTTCCTGATTTTAACATCAGAAGAGATCCTAATTGAGAAGAGGGTAAGGGCAGAGACTGTTCCCTACTGAAAAACTGTGAAAGATTTCGCAGCTGGATAAATGATAGGAAAAATCTGTTTCCCTTGCCTCCTGCCAAGCTCCAAATTGTGTTTTCATAATAAATAAATGGGGTGCTTAGATTTTAAGTTCTTCTCACAGACATGGAAAAAGTAAGCCATTCTTTTCATTAAAATCAAAGTGTGTACTGCTTACAGGATTCCCATAGGCAACTTCCAGGACAGGCTAACTGCTACCAGATTAGCCCTTCTATCATAAATGACTGGACAACTGTACAAAATATAAGAAACTGTTCTCAGACACTGGAAATCAGGCAGCACAGGACGTGAGCCCTGAGAGGAGGGAAAGAAATGAGGTGAGACTTACTATCACTTCGGCTTTCTTCAGGGTTTTCCAAGGAGAGTATAGCAGGCTCAGCAAGCTCAGAGACAGAAATCAGAGTTGGAGGAGGCTGAAATTTACAATAAATTAAGTGTGAGAGGAGGGAGCTACACTGAGGAAAACCTCCAGAAAGAGGCTCTCAAATCTTCCGTTGTATACTAAGCTGTGCATGCCTACAGTGGGACCTCACAAGTCTGGTCAAAGCACAATTACAAGGGCGCTATAATCTGGAGTTCTGGCCAACCAGAGGGGAGCTTCCGGGACATGTAGCAGTGACTCCACAAAGGCCATATCTTAGGAGTAAGGTTAAACTAGCCCTAGATTAATAACTGCTCTAATCCTTGCCTAATAAAGCCTTTTTTTTTTAAGTTTTTACTTTAATTCCATTGGTTAACATACAGTGTTATATTAGTTTCAGGTGTACAATATAGTGATTGCCGAATAGACCTCTAAAAGGAGTCCTAAAGGGGCACCAGGATGGCTCAGTCATTAAGCATCCACCTTCGGCTCAGGTCATGATCCCAGGGTCCTGGGATCGAGCCCCACATCGGGCTCCCTGCTCCATGGGAAGCCTGCTTCTCCCTCTCCCACTCCCCCTGCTTGTGTTCCCTCTCTCACTGTCTCTTTCTCTGTCAAAAAATAAATAAAATCTTTAAAAAAAAAAAAAAAGTCCTAAAAAGGGTCGCTTGGTTGGCCTAGTTGGTTAGGCGTCTGCCTTCGGCTCAGGTCATGATCCCAAGGTCCTGGGATCGAGCCCCGTGTCCGGCACCCTGCTCAGTGAGAGAGTCTGCTTTTCCCTCCCTCTGACCCTCCCCGCTGCTTGTTCTCTCACTTGCTCTCTCTCTCTCAAATGAATAAGTAAAAAAATCTTAAAAAAAAAAAAAAAGGAGTCCTAAAAAGATCAAAATGATCCACAAGTAAATTAACTGGCTGTTAGAATAAAGCCCAACATTCTCTAAAGGATGATGACAGAATGCAAACAACCCATGATGTAATGTCTGTAGTGTCCAGCATTCAATAAGAAATTACCAGATATGCAAAGAAACAGGAAAATGTGTCCTGTAACTAGGAGAAAATTCAATCAATAGAAATAGCCAGAAATGGCAGGGATCACAGAGTTAGCAGATAAGTACTTTTAAAATAGCTATTATAAATGTGTTTAAAGATTTAAAGGAAAACAAGAACTCAAAAAGAAGAGAAATGGAAACTACTAAAAAAAGACCCAAATGAAAATTTTAGAGCTGAGAAATACAATCCCTGAATCAACACTGATGTGACCAGATTAGGAAATCAGTTTAAAAGGTCAGTGTGTTAGTTACCTATTGCCATATAACAAATTGCCCCAAAACTTGGTGGCTTAAAACAACAATTAACATTTACTACTTCACAGTATTGTGGTCAGGAATCTAGCACAGCTTAGCTGGGTACTCTTGCTGAGGGTCTCCTGAGGTTGCAGTTAGGGCCACAATCCTCTCAAGATCCAGTTGGGGTAGGATCTGCTTCCAAGCTCACTGAGTAGTTGCTGGCAGAGTTCATTTCTTTGTGAACACCTGCAGTTCCTTGCCACACAGTCCTCTCCATAGGTGAGCTCACAAGATGGCAGCTGGCTTCAACAAAATAACCAAGAGTAAGAGAGTATTAGCAAGAAAGAAGTCACTGTCATTTATAACCTAACCTTAGAAGTGGTTTAGAAATACACTTTTGCTGAATTTTATTCATCAGAAGTAAGTCACTAGGGGCACCTGGGTGGCTCAGTCAGTTAAGCATCTGCCCTCAGCTCAGGTCATGATCCCGGGGTCCTGGGATCAAGCCCCAGGTCGGGCTCCCTGCTCAGTGGGGAGTCTGCTTCTCCCGCACCCTCTGCCCCTCCCCGCCCCCGCTTGAGCTCGCTCTCTCTCTCAAATAAATAAATAAAATCTTTAAAAAAAAAAAAAGTAAGTCATTAGGTCTAGGCCACACACAAGGAGATGACACAGAGTATGAAAAGCAGGAGACAGGATCACTGGGGACCACTTCAGAATCAGCCTATCACAATCAGTAAACTTTAAGACAGGACAATAAAACTATTCAGACTGAAGCACAGAGACAAAAAATTGATGAGAACAGACTGTGGAATAATATTAAGTGTTCTAACATACAGGTAATTTAGTCTCAGGGATGGAGGAGAAAACTCTTCCAGATTTGATTTAAAATACCAGTCCACCAATTTTGGAAGGCCAGTGAAGGCCAAATAGGATAAATACAGAGAAAACCGCATCAAGACCCATCATAATGAAATTGCTGAAAACCAGTGATAAAGAAAATCTTAAGAACAGCCAGAGAGGGGCACCTGATGGCTCAGTTGGTTAAGCGTCTGACTCTTAATTTTGGCTCAGGTCATGATCTCGAGGTTGTGAGATCGAGCCCCACATCTGGCTCCATGCTCCGTGGGGAGTCTGCTTGAGATTCTCTCCCTATGCCCCTCCCCCTGTTTGTGCTCACTGTCTCTGTCCCTCTCAAATAAATAAATAAATCTTTAAAAAAGAGGGGGGCACCTGGGTGGCTCAGTCAGTTAAGTGTCTGCCTTCAGCTCAAGTCATGATCTCAGGGTCCTGGGATCGAGCCCCACATGGGGCTCCCAGCTTTGCAGGGAGTCTGCTTCTCCCTCTGCCCCTCCCCCCGCCCCTCCCCCCTACTTGTTCTCTCTCTCTCACTCTCTCTCAAATAAAATCTTAAAAAAAAAAAAAAAAAAAAGAACAGCCAGGGAAACCTAGATAAGAATGATTGCTGACTTCTCATCAGAAATAATGCAATCCAGAAGACAATGGAGTGACATCTCTTAAAGTGCTAAAAGAAAATCTGTCAATCTAGAATTCTATATTCCATGAAAATGTCCTTCAGAAATGAAAGTGAAATAAAGACATTTTCAGACACTCAAAAGATGAAAAGAACGTATTGCCATTAAGCCTTCACTACAAGAAAGGTTAAAGGCTGGAGGGGGTGGAAATGCCAGATAGAAACCCAGATCTACACAAGGAGCACTCAAAATGTCATTATTAGCAACTGCACAGAATGAACCAAGGAAAAGGAAATAAGCAAGAGAGGCCTCTGAACAGGGATTGGCAAACTATGGCCCAAAGGTAAATCTAGCCTACCACCTGTGAGCTAAGAATGGTTTTTACAGGTGAACATTTGTAATTGATTTGATGATAGGGAACACTAACTGTGAATTCCATTTAAGCAAAGTTATCTACCACCTGGAAAAAATTCTATCCTCTTTAATAGACCTGTATTACACCCGCCAAAAAATGCATTTGACTGTTACATTTCAAATTTTGGCAATAAGAAATTTGGAAATTTTTTTTCTCTCATAAGTATCTATGAAATGTCCTTAATTTTGCTCTTGGCCTGCAAAGCCTATTATATTTACTATCTGGTCCTTTTCAGGAAAGGTTTGCTTGTCTTAGAGAGTGGAAGTAAAAAGACAAAGGGAACCTACCATGTACCAGTCAGTGTCCCACATGCTTTATATGCACTATTTAATTTTTACAACAGCTCTGTGAGGTTTTATATGCATTTATTATAGAATTATAGAATTGTTGATTTTATCCTAGCAACAATGCTATGAGGCCGAGTTTATTCCTATTTTAAAGTACTGAGGAAACTGGGACTTCAAGAAGTTACATAACTTGTCCGAAGTTGAACAACATGGGGCATTAGGGGCACTGACCCCCACATAGTCAAAAATCTGTGTATAGCTTTTGACTCCCCCAAAACTTAACTAATAGCATGTAGTTGACCAGAAGCCTTACTGGTAACATAAACAGTAGATCAACATGTTTTGTACATCATATGTATTACGTTACATACTGTATTCTACAATAAAGTAAGCTAGAGAAAGGAAAATTGTAAGAAAATCATAAGGATTACTTGTGAAAATACATTTATGATACTGTACTGTATTTGTTGATACCGTAAGTTTATATACCTACTGAAAAAACTCTAGTAATGAGTGAACCCACACAGTTCAAACCCATGTTGTTCAATGGTCGATTGTATAAATGGTAAGAGGTTTATATTCTCTCTGCCACTGACACGGAGCCAAGGCACTTAAACCTCCATGCTGCTTTGATGGAAGACTATCCCATGCCCCAGCTCAGACTCTAAAGTCTTCTTTTTTAACAGATTTCAACCATGCTTGATTATCTGGTTTTTCATCCTAAAGGATATTAAATGTGGAAAATTAGAAGAAGGAGAGAAAGAATGACAATAAAGACAATGGGATGTAAAAACTTACAAGAGTTGACCAAAACAAAAACTATTAAGAAGCGATCCAAGAACTCAGCGGAGTAGTACGGCAGCATAGAACTATTTTGTGGCAAGACATAGAGCCTTTTGCAACCCCGAGGAAATCATAATATTCCGTACCTATAAAGATGAACATAACACAGTAATTTTATTTTCCTTATACTCTAATCCAGGAGGAAATTTTGTAATGTGAAATGTTAATGCTTAAAATTGAAAAAGGCTTTTTTTTGCACAAAGCTAACACCAGCTGTCTGCTCTAAAGATTCTGGATAGATGGGGTTTCATGTGTTGTAATTTAGCCTCCCAAGGGTACTTGGAAACTCAAACTTTTTGTCACAAACTGTGGAGGAATGTCCAGATACAAAACTTGTTTCTTGTCTGTCTACCTCTCTAAAAGCTAAAGGGTAAAACTCAACCAGTACTTGATTACTGAAATGCCATATGATATTTTGTTAGAACAGCTTGCACATGAATCGAAGAATCAAAAGACTCCATAAACCATTGTTCTTAGTTCATTTCCTGAAGTACACATAAGCATTTCTGCTGCATATGAGAGTAGAATACTTGTCTCAAGGAAAAGCACTCATATGGTTGTTTGAGTTGCAAGCTGAACTAGCCATTTATTTCACGGAACACCACTTTCACTTGAAAGAAGCAGACAAACCATGGTTATTCCAATCTGAGTACTTGGCAGACATTTTCCTGAAAATGAAGGAGGGAAGCCCTTTTCACTTCAAGGAAAGAAGTGATAATATTTGATACCAATGATGAAATTGAAGATTTCAGGTGACAGAATTTTGGAAAAGTTGTATCTGTCACCGAGCTTGGTTTCTCATAGCCTAAAAGACTTTTCTGATGAGGTCAGTGGTGATATTAATGAATGTGATTTTTTTGTGACACTTTCTGCCTAATGAAATGTGTCCACATTTGGAAGACCTGCATAACTCCATGAACCAATATTTTCCAGACTACTGCACGATGTTACAAAAATCATTCAAGAGTAAAAGATTCATTCAAAGTGCCAGACCAAAAACAAAACAAAACAAAAAAAAAACAAAGTGCCAGACAGACCAATGGATTTTAATGTAATAGAATACAACAAGTTTATTAATGTGGTTTTAGATTCCATATTGCAACTACTCTTTAAGAAACTACCATGTATCAAGTTTGACATAGTATCAAAAAAGATATTTGCAAAGACGAATATAATAATATGCCTTCCTTTTCCAAAAACATATTGTGTGAGCCTGGCTTTCTTTCATATGCTTCAGCCAAACCAGTATATCACAACAGACAAAATGCAGAAGCAGATAGGATAATACAGCTATTTTCAAAAATATAAAATAATTCCACTCATTAAACTTTTTGTTTGGGGAAATACCAGGGTTTTTCCATTTAAAAAAATACATTATTTATATTAATGGGCTTATTGTTATTTTTAATGAATTAAATATTTTTTAAATTTCTCAGTTTTAATTTCTAATGCAATAAATACTGATATGATTCACACAAACAAAAGCTTTTTGGGCTCCTCAGTAATGTTTGTGATGTAAAGCGAGTCTGAGACCAAAGTTTGAGAACTGCTGATCGAGTGTCTTGAAAATCATCTTAAGAAATTTGGACTTTATTTGTGAGGACAACAGGAAAAGAAGCCAAGCAGGGGTCTAGGGGAGTGACGTGACCAGATATGTATTACAGAAGGATGACTCCTGCGGGTAGATGTTTGGATCTGAAGAAGTCATGATCGAAAGTAGGAAAGCCAGAGAGGAGGCAAGATGGTCAGGACCTGGGTGAGGGCTATGGCCACAGGATGGAAGGGGGCAGAAGATGAATATGTGAGAACTATTTAGGAGACCGGGTGCCTGGAACAGCTTTTGATTTAAAGGGAAATGTTGACATCGATTCTGGACATGCTACATGGTAGGCATGTGAAGATGACAGCAGTCCTCAGTGGCTGGCTCCAAACCCTGGAGAAAGGTCTAGGCCTGATTTCTGCTTCAGGATCATCAACATGAGTAGTAATTAAAACCTAAGGGGCAAACCTAAAAGAGGAGAAATGCAGAGTTAGAAGGAACGACGGTCAAGCACAGGACACTGGGAAGACTGTCTTTTAAGGGACAGATGAAGGACAGGATCACAAAAGAAGTATGAGAAGCAGATTGGCTGGAAATGTGTACTGAAGGATCAGGTAACTGTGGTTGGGTGGAAATCCAGGGAAAAGAAGAGTTCAGGGAGAAGTATCAAATACAGCTGAGAAGCCAAGCAAACGAAAAGCTGAGAAGTATCTACTGGGTCTCTCAACATAAAGGTCGCAGTGACCTTAGCAAAAATGTTTTCAATAAATTAGAGGAAGGAGGGGAATCACATTGCCATGGGAGTTTTTATAATCAGAGAGCTTTAATTATGTTTTTAGGAAGGAGCCAAAGAGTAAGAGAGAGAGAAGGTTTGAAAAATGCAGGCAGAACGTAAGTAGGTCAGACTCGGCCCCTGCTCTAAAGGTCAAAGAGGTCATTATAGTTCCCCAGGCCTCTGCCCTGTAGGAGTGCTAGGGAAGTGAGCCAGCCTTTGACAGTTGAATTACATTGACCTGAAGCTCCTACAGGCAGCTCAGAACTGCTGCTTACAGTGGAGGCTGGATCCAGAGGGGGTTTTCAGCCTAGAAACCAGAGAATTCCAGCCCACCCTTTCCTCCAGGGTCTATAGAAAGGTACAGCTTTGCCTAAAAGAACACCTGTTCCCATTTGTTTCCCCCAAGAATTGCAATGAGAGTTTTCCACTTCCTTCCAGGCCAGAGGAACCAGAGGAGATCAGACCCTGGAAACCCGGTTTTAAAATGTATTTGTAGTAGCTGTTACAGTTTATAAATGTTTGTTTTCCTTCCTTGTTTGAGTCACCTTGGCAGGGAGAATGAATTTTGGCTAAGATACACTGATTTGCAAGGAGGCCTTTAGGAAATATAAAGACAGCAAGGGATTGGGAACCCGCCCCATAGAGTTTGAGTGCTACTTCTGCCACTTAGAATCTTGGACAATACAAATACAAATTACAAATGCCTTAAAACTCAGTTTCCTCAAAAACAACCCAATTCGAAAGTGGGCTAAGGACTTGAATAGACGTTTCTCCAAAGAAGATATACAAATGGCCAATAAACTTATGAAAAGATGTTCAACATCATTAGTCATTAGGGAAATCAAAACCACACCGAGATACTGTTTCATACCCATTCGGATGGCTGTTATTAAAGAAAAAGGAAAAAAATTAATGTGACGATGTGGAGAAATTAGAACCTTCGTGGAATCCTGGTGGGAAGGTGAAACAGTGCGGCCAGTGCACAAAACAGTTTGGCTCAGAAAGTTAAACGTAGAGTTACCATGTGGTTGGCCAGTTCCACTTCTGTGTATATGCCCAGAAGATCGGAAAGCAGAGGCTCAAACAGACACTTATACTCCAGTGTCATGGCCTCACTGTTCCCAAGAGCCAAAAGGTAGAAACAACTCAAATGTCTGTCCACATCCGGGTGAATGGATAAGCAAAATGTGGTAGATACATGAACTGGAATATTATTCAGCCTTGAATGAAATTCTGATACATGGTCCACAACATGGATGAACCTTGAAAACCATGCTAAATGAAATAAGCCAGACACAAAAGGACAAATACTGTATGATTCCACTGATATTTGTCACCTAGAATAGGCAAGCTCATAGATACGGAAAGTAAAATAGAGTTTACCAGCAGCTGGGAGAAGGGAGAAAGGGACGATGCTGTTTAGTGAGTACAGAATGTCTATTTGGGATGGTGAAAAGGAGATCGTGGTGGTGGTTGTAGAACATTGTAAACACACTTTATACAATTTAAGTTTACACTTAAACTTAATGCCTAAATGGTAAATTTTACCACAATTTTTTTTAAAAAAGAAGTGTTTCCTTCTCAGTAAAATTAGAATTCTACTCTTAAAAAATTTTTTAAAAAGGCATCCAAAGGCCTGATATAAAGGAATTGAGAAATAATCCAAATCCTCAAAGATGTTTTTCGTAGCTTTATTGATAATACTGACGATTTTACAAATATCTCAAATGCCCATGAGAGCATGAACCTTGGCACACATCCACTTGTTACTTGTTGCAAAAGAATGCACTTGTTGAAAAACGTGGTTGTAGAGACTGTGTAGCAACATGGAAAGGGCTATGGTAAAATGTTAACTAAAGAAAAAAAGCCCCCCAGGGGTGCCTGGGTGGCTCAGTCGGTTAAGCGTCTGGCTTCGGCTCATGGCATGATCCCAGGGTCCTGGGATTGAGCCCCGCATCGGGCCCCCACTTCTCCCTCTGCCGCTCCCCCTGCTTGTGCGCTCTCTCTCACTCTCTCTCTGACAAATAAATAAAAATCTTAAAAGAGAAAGAAATGAGTATGTAGTGTAAATACATTTTTACATATCCAGATTTCCATTTCAGTGTTCAGAAGCAAATGTATAGTTTCGGTGTCTGCCCTGAGCCTGTGACCGGTGCTTAGATGCCCATTTTATGCCCCGTTATATTGCATTTTATTCCTACAACACTAAAAGCAAATCTGCTCAAAGGCGGCCCAATTAAAAACAAAATCTTCAAAATCATGAGGATTTTCTGTTTGAATATCTGTTCCATCACAGTTGTAAGAATGATTGCCACCACCCATTGAGCCCCACTATATCTGGGTGCTATGGGAGATGCCTGAGGGCAAACCTGGGTGCCTGCGGGGACAGTGCCTTGTTCAGGTCCCACCGCCAGAACACAGCGGAGCTGGAATTTCATCCTCAGCCTGAGTCCAGAGCTTACGCTTTTCCCCTCTGCCTCCCAGGCCCTTGTCATGCCTTAGTTTCCAAGTAGAATTTAAAATACAAGCAAAATAATTCAGACTACTTGGAATATTAGATTTTGCATTTTCTTTTCAATCATCCTAATACATACTTTTTTCTCAACTGGCATTTTTACAAAGTCACTTTGCCCCTATGGCTTCCCCATCCCCATGAAAACTGACGTTCTCTGAATTTTCAAGGATAACCTGCCCAGCTCAGATTCCTTCTAACATCCCAGGACAGAGGCCCTGGTAGGCTGCAGCTGGGGAGGTCATTTGCCCCCTCTTCCTCCCTTACTGAAGGTGAGCCTGGAGGTGCCTAAGGCGGATAAAGTGTTTGATAACAGACTTTTCTTAATCTGTTTTTAACCTGTTCAATCAGTGTTGAAATACCAGTGATTCCTTCTTCTCTGCTTCCACCTCTGGTGGAAGTTTACCATGTAGCATGTATGACTCATGTTTATTGATAGATTCGTTTCCGGCAAGAGGTCAACTAACTTGTTACACCTTAATATATAGGTCCGGGACTAGGTGAAATTACACAAGTGTGAATCCTGCTTATTAACTGTTACTCTGTCGTAAAACAATCCCCAAGTCCTGCCAATGTTTTATTCTCTTCCGTTCTCAAGTCAGTCCCTTTCTCAGCCTCCTTTTTGCCTCTGTCCAGCTCAAAACTGCATACACTCCTACCTGGGTGACTGTGGTGGCTGATCTCCCTGCCTCCTGGCCCTGGGGAGCCAGGGGGAACCCCCAAAAGCACAGTTTGACCATTTACTTTACTGCCCAGCTTTCCGACCCACTAGTGGCTCCCTCATCTGGTGACTCCAGCATGCCCAGGCCTTCATGCCCGGCCACATGTCACCTCCTGCCCGCCCACTGCATGTGACTGTCTGCTCCGATCTCCCCAGACACCTGCTGCCTCCTGACCCTGAACATTGTCCTGACCCTGCTGCATCCTTCTCCACCCCTACCCTTACCCAGCTCACTCCCTGTCCTCCTTTAAGACTGCTCCAGTGTCAGCTCCTCCAAGAAACTATGTCTGCTCTCCCTTCCCTGCCTGGGCCATCCGCCTCCACCTGCGGTCTCCGCGCAGCAACCTGCACTTAGCACCCTCTTGGCGCTCACTCTTCTCGCCTCTGTTCATTCCTCTGGCCTTTGCATAAGCCTGTGCTGCTGGTGGGGCCTGAATGGAGTAAAATTTCCCTTCTGGCCACCAAGCAAAACGGATCCCTGGAGTGGGTGCAAAGTCCTCACAGCAAAAACTCTGTTGGACTCTGTCGGCTCCATGCGCCATGGCTCCAGTATGGGTGAAACTCTGGCCGCTGATTTTAACCTGAGCTTACACACCAGAGCTGTCCCTCGAATTTCTCCCGCGGTGTATGAAAGGGCTCTGTGCTGTTATGTCTCACCACACCTCATCCCAGTTAGTAACATCTGTGGCTCTGTAATCATCACCAAAGTACGAGTCCTGCAGATGACATTCTCAGAGCTCTTGTCTCTCTGTGACGTGAATGCTTTCCCTGGAAAGGACAAATAAATCAGAGGCTTCAGAGAGATGGTAAGTGTCAGACTCTTCATCATTCCTTGGAGCTTCACTCTTCCTTGGGGCTCTGGAATGAGCACCAGGGACAGACAAGGAGCACACGCAGGAAAATACAGGTGTCACCAGGCCCAAATATGCAGCCTTTCAGGAGACTTGACTTGGGATGTTTTCTTTTTGTTTTTCATGTGACTGGCGCAGATGAGCTGCAGGCCTCCCCTCTCTAAGCCCACCACCACCGGTAATACTGCACAGGCAGTGTGATCCCAAGAGGACAGTGTTAGAGCTTCCAGAGGCTCCCAGGCCAGTGCAAACTGCATATCACACATGCTACGTATAGATTTGTCTCTACCTAAAGAGTGCAGAAAAGGTTTTTAATAGCATCTCAGTTGTCTGGGCAAAACAGGGTCTAGCATCTTGAGGTTTGGTTTGGTTTTGTCAGTGACGAGTGGGAGCAGGTGGTATAGACAGTCCGTGAGTTCCCTTATCAGAGTGGTCAGTGAACCCTGAAGCTTCAGGTCAACGGGCCTCCCTGAGGCCTTCTGGTCCTTTTTAGCCCCAGGCCCTGGTGTCTGTGTCTGTCACGGTCAGGTGTCCGCAGTAAGACCTCCTGGAGGGCATGTCTCTGTTTGTCCTTCACGGCCCTGTGGCCTTCATGGATGTCTCTGCTTGGTCACAGCATGGCCAACAGATAACTGCATTGTCCTTCTACACAGTGAGCTCACCAACAAGACTCTACTCTTCCAAAATGGTCCTGTGAAAATGAACACATACACGTACATACCGATCTATTTATGTGAGATTCACTTTCTTATCAGAAACAAGTAATTTACATATTAACAGGATGATTAGCTTCTGGCTAAGAATTCTGACATTTTAGTACCACTATTTAGAATCAGGCTAAATTTGTCAAGTGACTGGAAGTGAGGTTTTTCAGAAATTATTAGTTAATTTTTTCAATATAGAATTTATAGTCACAATTAGTATATCATAATGGTGTTTCCAGGATAAAATACCAGCAGCTCAACTTTTCTGGCCACAAATGTACAACATATATCAGTTTATTTTTAGAGATCTGAAGAATTAGCTACTGTAAATAAAGTCCCCAAGAAGATTTCTCCGGGAAAGAGGTGAACTTACAGTAATATGGGTGATATATTATTAATTAATAACTATGACCAGTGCTGTTTCAATTAAAAGGAAAACGGATTAGAAGGCCTATTAGAAAGGATATGCTTAATCTCACCAGCCCTGAGGACTACAGAGCAGACTAGGGAAGGTTGTTTCTAAGGCTGTCTGCAGGAGGATATCACCAGCTGCTCCCCAGTCTGGGAACTTTGCTGAGCGCTGGCTACGTGTCTCTCGGAAGCATTGCTCATTTGGTTGCCAGTAATGGAAACCAACTTCAAAATAGTTAAGGAGAAAGAGGACTTTCTTGGAGGGCCACAGAGTCTCCCATAACTCAAGGGCAGCATGTGCTGATGGGCCGGGGAGGGCTTCACTTGGGACTGAGACAGGCTGGCATCCGTGTCTGCTTAGAAGAGGGGATCTGATTGGCATGTCTGGCCCAAAGGACAGGCACGTGGCACCTGTCTGCAGGCATCACGATATAGTAAGCAGGTTTCTTTGACAGGCCACATATGGTATGGGAGGCTGCCTGAGAAGGGTGCCTAGAAGTATAGCTATGAAGACTCGCCCAAGCAGGTACCAGGTGAGCTGAGTCACCCAAGATCGGCAGCCCTTTCCCAGACAGTTTAGCGAGAGAGGACATGCCAGGCCTAGGCTGGTGGGAGTGTGCAGTGCCACGGGCCTGCCTGTGCATGGGAGTGAGATGAAGCGAGAGGGGTGAGGCGCGAAGCAGTCCCAGAAATGACAAGGTTATTCTGAAGGTGGTGGGAAAGGGGCATGAAAGAATTTGGTTCTGGGAGAGATTCGTGTGTTCAGAGGATCTGACCCCCTGAGGTCGGACAGCTGTGTGAGGTGCCATCCTCCTTGGGTAGAAATGACTGGAGGCCCAGGAGCAGCTTCCAGGCAGGGTCACGAGGCCAGGACTCCCCAGCTCTGCAGTAGCCAGGGCTATGGAGAAGCCCCGTGATAGCATTACCAGCAGCCTTTGTCCTTCCTACTGCGCATTTATTTGGCTTTAAGCACAGTTATTTTATTTTTAGAGTAATAATATAGAGTTATTAGGCCTTCTGCCTTAAAGATACCACCTCTTCCATGTACTTGTTCTCTAGAAGTAGTTCTGTAAAGCCATCCTAATGTGGCGTTGCCCTGAACACACTTGGTGGAATGAGACCTAACTAGCCATTTGATTTTGTTTGTTTGTTTTCCTGTCCATTTTCTCCCCTGCCTGTGATGAGAAAAATGACCTGCCCCCAGAAACAGTTGGCCTTACCGCGTCCACTTGCTCTCGCTTGAACTGGAATGCCAAGGGGAAAATATGGGGTCGCCTTTCCAAGGGGAACTCACCAGAACCCCCTCAACACTGCCTTTTCTCTCTTTGTCTCTCTCCAGGTCACGCAATATTTAAACTCACGTATCTAAGCAATCATGACTATAAACACCTCTACTTTGAATCTGACGCTGCTACTGTCAATGAAATCGTGCTCAAGGTGAGTGTTCCTCCCCAGGCCGGGCACCGGGTGCGAAGGGCTGGCTTCTGCCTGGGCCCGGTTTGCAGAGGATGAGCGGCCTTTGGTCACCCAGCTGGGGAGCATCCATACCCAGGGCCACACCACAGGTCAGTTGCCCTTCTCCTGCTTCAGCCAAAGCGGGACCCTTTGAAAGGCTTCCTCCCTAACCCAGTCATCCTGGTTCTTGGTGTATTTATCCTTTTCATGCACCATGTACTTCCTCCCATTCATTGTCAGGAGCTCCTTGAGGCTCCTGGAACGGACTCAGAGGAAATTGTTGTTATTGGGTAAAGACAGTGTAGTCTTTTAGCAAACTGTTCTAAACATATTCATCTTTATGCTACAATCGTATGTTGCCATAGCTCAGCAGCGCTCACTGAGCACCTTCCGTGTGCCTGGCGAGTCCTTGGGATGTTGCAGTGACAGACCCAGGCCCTGCCGCCAGGAAGCTCTTCCTCTGTCAGAGGAGACAGACAGTAACATTGAATTACAAAGAGATTGTTAAACAGTCACAAAGGTGCCATGTGGATGTGAAAAAGGTAAACTGACCGGGGTAGGGGGTGGTGGGGCTCAGGGAGAGCTGAACCCTGAAGGATGGATGCAAAAGCACAGATTTGAGCAGGCGAGGAGAATGAAACAGCGTCTCAGACAGAGAGCAGCCTGTGAAGGGACGGAGAGGCGGGGCGAGCACATGTGGCTGGAGCAGAGCAGGGTGGAAAGGCCAGGTCACACAGAGCCTTGCAAAGTGGGGACAGGCTGAGAAAAGCTGCCTTGCTTTGGGGCCTTGCTGGTTTGGGAGGCCTGGGGTAGGGCCCGAGACTGAGCATCTCTAAGAAGTTCGCGGGTGCTGCCCAGGCTGTTGGCTTCTGCACGGCATTCCGAGGCACCCTGGACGAGTGGTTTCAAGAGTCCTTTCTTCCAGCCGAATCTTACGTAGACGGAACAGATAGAAACACCGAGCTGCTGGTTGTGGCAGACCACGACTTACAGGCAGAGGGCTCCCCACCTGTAGCCGTGTGACTCTGGCTCATCACATCACCCCAGGGCCTCGGTGTCTCTGCCTATAAAATGGAGATCGTGGCAGGTGCACTGCCCCGCCCCAGCAAAGGGCTGCTAGAACACAGATCAAATGAGGTAGCGTAAACCTACCTAGATGAATATTCATTCTCCTCTTGAGAGTAAAAGCCATCAAGTAATAATAATGGAAGTAGCTAAGCTGGGGGCGCCTGGGTGGCTCAGTTGGTTAAGCGTCCAAGTCTTGATTTCAGCTCAGGTCATGGTCTCGGGGTACTGGGATCAAGCCCCACATCGGGCTCCTTGCTCAGCGTGGAGTCTGCTTAGGATTCTCTTTCTCCCTCTCTGTCTGCCCCTCCCCCTGCTCGTGTTCTCTCTTCAACTTTCTCTAAAATAAATAAAGTAAAATAAAATTTTTTAAAAAGTAGCTAAGCTGTACTGAGGGATTGCAGAGTACAGGACCTGAGCTGAGCACTTTACCCTGCCTTCCGCAGAACCTTCATGGTTCTGCGAGACAGTAATGGAAAATCATTCCCATTTCCTAGATGAAAACGGAGGCTCAGAAACAGAGAAACTTAGCCAGGACCATGATTGACAGAACTGGACCTGACCCCGGGTTTGGCAGCTTCCAGAATTTGTGCTCCTAACCCCCCGCATATGTGTACCCTTGAGGAGTTGAATGAGAGAGAGGTTTCAACCAAACGGCATTGTTTTGCAGATACATTTGGAGGTCAAGTCCTCATGGCTACAAAAGATTTCCAAATCTAGTAGATGAAAATGAAAAGGATAAAGCTGCTGGGGGGACAGTTGGGACCAGAGCCCACCTCGGACCAGGCTGTAGGACACAGGGCCTTCCTGCAGTGCTTGAAACCAGCGAGCTAAGAGTTACTTGCCAGATTGTCACCAGACAGCACAGGGAACTTGTTCAGTGTTTGGGGACCAGGTAAAGACATATTCCATTACCCCATCAGGGGCTGGCCTTTTTTTATAGCCAGCATTAAAATATTCAAGACTTGAGAAGGATTCTAGTAAAATTATAATCCTGTGTTTGACATCAAAATAATTTTCACAACAGCAGATTGATGACAGAAACACAGGTTTATGACTTCAGTATGAGGCTCTGCAAGAGCAAGTGCAGAGAAATCATTTTACAGGACCAAATGCTCCCTCGAAGCAGATGCTTTTTTGCAAAATCCCTGAGGCCTATCGCCTCCCCTGAAATGTCTGTTTTCATATGAAAATGTTTGTAGAAATATTGCATCATGCTCGAGACTCCAGGAGAGTCACAGCGTGCCCAGGCCTGATTTACTTAGAGAGCTAATGGTCATGATCCTGATGGAAGATTAAATTTCACTTTTTCTGTCTCTGATTTTTATAGCAATTTAAATACTTAGCCTTCTCTGCCATCCCCACAGTGTCTGAGCTTTGCACCAGTACCAAGTGACTGAGGCCCCAGCCCTGTGTCCCAGAGTTTGGCCGAAATGTTTCCACCAGAGGCTCTTCCAGGAGTGGGTCGTAGACACAAGTGATGCATGTGACGGTTCTAGAATTCAGGAGTTTGACGTAAAACGAGAGCCTTAGATGGAAACTGAAGGAGAAGATAAGGGCCAGAGGCCGATGTCCAAGAAACTGTTACGTATGTGTCCCATTTATTGAACACCAACTGCATACAAGACATCTTACGTAACTATTCAGTCTTCACTATTGCCCTGCAGAGTGTAGACATTATTTTCCCCATTCTGTAGATGAGGAGACAGAGGCCCACGGCTGCGGAGTGTGCAAGGGTGGAGCCTCAGCTCCAGCCCCAGCCCTGAGGAGTCCCTTCCACCCCAAGCCATCAGTGAGCTAAGCCATGTGTGGGTCCTAATTCTGCAGGTTTTGAGATGAATCTCAGAGGAATCATTGGTCTCTTCAAATTGGGTTCTTCTTGTGATCGAGTGATGGAGGCTGTGGCTTTATTGACCATGAAAACTCCCTATATTTTTATGCCTTAAGCTGTAAAATGCATTGAAAGTGAAACACTCTATAGTGCATAAAATTGTGCAAGTTTTAAGCCACAGCATATTAACCAGCTAATGGCAGACCAAAGGGCGTTTTTATCTTTTGATTATTACATTAATCTTCCATTAAAATTATCTATGTGATTATCACAAAGCACTGAAGATAATAAATTTAGGAGATAGTGGGCTAGTTAAGGATCATTTTTAAATGCTTTCGTCAAGTTATATGTGCCAAAAATACACTGAAAACACTAGGTTGGCTGAGTGTGCAAACAGTATAATCCAAAGATGGCTCTTATTAAGAATGATAAAACCTCTGATTTCCATACATTGTCTGTAGTGTCCCAGATCGTCAGCCCGGCCCCGCGGTCCTCATGATTTATTGCTCTCAGCTGGTAACTCAGCGAGGCAGTGGGCCAAGCTCGTCAGGCCTGTACTCAAACACCAGCCTTTAACGCCTGCTGCTGGTGACGATCAGAGCAGAAAGTTTGGAGGGGACACAGTGTTGGAGCCTCGGCCCACGGGAGGCCCGCCATCCTGCCTGCCTCCCCTGCACACCCTCAGCTTCTTTCTCGGAGGCAGCGGGGGCTGCTCCCACTCGGGGCGTAGGCACGCGGCCCTCAGAGGAGAATCAGAGGTCTCTGTAGTCAAAAGTGTTTGGGCTTCTGGTCATAACTTACAGATATTTGAGAGCGAAGAGAAAAGGTGTTCGCTCACGAAAAGCCCCAGCCAGAGGCTGGCGGCAGGAGCAGAGGGAGGAGCGTATCTGAGGGGGAAAGGAGGTGGGAGCACTTCTGGGGAGGCCAGGGGCCTGGGGAGCTACAAGTATGCCAATCAAGGGGGATCCTGGCCCAGGCACTTACTAGCTCTGTGGCCTTGAGTAAAGGACACTACCATTCTGTGCCTTGATTTTCTCATCTGCACAATGGGATGGTAGTGGCATCTGTGTCATAGGCTGTTGTGAAGGTTACGTGAGTTTGTCCTTGGAAAGCACTCCAGCAGCCCTGCAGTGACCATACTCTCGGCCAGGGGCTCAGCCTCCGCGCTGGGGCCCGGTCCGATCCCAGCATCACTGCCCTTCCCTGGCTCTGCCCACCCCACCTGGCCTGGGAGCAAAGCAGTTAAGTTTCCCAGACTCCCACCCACCTACCCGCCCCCCCCCCGCCCCCCGCCGTCCACGGCTGTGCTGGGATACGTGCTCGTTCTCCCCTGCCCCTGGTACACCCCGAACTCCTGTTTATCTCTCAAAACCCAGCTCACACATTCCTCGGCAAGATTTCCCTGCCCCACGGTACGTCCCCGGTAGTTACCCCCTTCTTTCCTGCTCCTTCTATCGCTGGGGTCACACGTGTCCTGCTGTTGGAACCCACTAGGCAGTGAGCTCTTCGGAACAGGGACCGAGTCTTACTTTTCCCTCTGTCCCTCGAACCGAGCCTGCAGCCAGGCTCGGACGTGGCGGGTGCTGCCCTGGGGCGGCCCGGCAGCGCGTGCCTCACACGGGACTTCCACAGCCCCTCTCCCGGCTTTGACCCTGACCTCCAGGTGATCCTGGTCAGCTCGGCCCTCTTCCTGAGCCTCACTCCTTATCAGATGCGCCCTGGCTGGCAGGGTGCCCGTGGGCAGGAGATGAAACCCCGTAGTTGGAAGCTCTGTACCTACCAGGGGGAGGCTGAAAATGGAGCCTTGGGTTCAGTTGGTTTTTCGTCCCTGCCATGCTCTTGTCTTTCGGACGAGGAAAGGGGGCGCTCCGGGGAGTTATGCGCAGGCCCAGGCTTGCACAGCAGGTGAGGAGCAGAACCAGGAAGCCTGGCGCACGGCCTTCTGGGAGGCAGCACGTGCTGAGGAAGGGACACAGGCTGTGAAATCCGGAAAGCTCCCCCCAACCCCCCACAGGACTGAAAGGCCCGGACCAACGACTGGTCGTCTCCAGGCCTCCTTTCTCCCGTCATAAAGTGGGCTCCGTCCCAGCCTGCCAGGTTGCTGTGATGACTCGGCTCCACGCACAAGAGAGCAGCTGGCCCTGGGGCTCCCAGCCCGGGTCAGGGCCCTTCCCTTCTTTGCCCTGAGCGAACAGAGTGGCTGCCGAGTGACCGGGCTGTGTCCTCTTGCTTTCTAGGTTAACTACATCCTGGAATCACGAGCAAGCACTGCCCGGGCTGACTATTTCGCTCAAAAACAAAGAAAACTGAACAGACGTACAAGCTTCAGCTTCCAGAAGGAGAAGAAATCAGGGCAGCAATGACACTGGCCTCCAGCCCCAATCTGTCACCATAGCTCAGAGCCTTCCTGCCAGGGTCAGGTGGCCCTAGAGCCCACCCCGAGTCCTGCAGTCCTCGGGGCAGGCCACCCCTGGCTCACAGACACAAGGCTGGGGGGCTCTTGGGGGAATGGAGCTGGGGACATCTCCACGGGACCGAAGACTGAGAGGCAGGGGCTTTCATGAGCAGTGCCAGGGGGCCCGACGACACAGACGACACGCCCAGCCATCTTCACTGCCCGACGGCCCTGCCTGAGGATGTACATAGCCATGCCCAGACATTTCCTTGCAACTTGATCAAATTTCTTAAAACAAACGAAGAACAAAGATGTACATTTCTTTTTTCTTTTTTTTCCTTTTAATAAACAGGTGTACTCTTTATCATGGTTGGTATGACGGGCCGTTCTTTGGGGCAGAGGATTGATCATGTCATTCTCTTTAAAACCTGTTCCCATATTGAACAGGCAGATTGGAAAAGCTATGGCTCGATTTCTCAGAAGAAATGTTTAGGGCTTAGTCAATAGTTTTAACTATGCCATTTGTTTAAATGAGTGCATTGCTTTGAGGATAGTATCTTCCTAAAGTTAGGATGGGGGGCCTGGTGGTGGGTGTCCCAGGCTCCCCCCCCTTCAGAAACCACCTCTCCTCAGCTCGTCCTGGCACCTCTTGGGTCCAGAGATGCAGGACTGTGGGCCAAGCACGGGGGCGCTGGGAGAGTGGGGTGACAGCTGGTCTTCAGGTCGCACTGAGCTCCCGGCCAGAAGTGGGCTTTTCCATTTCTTAAATAGCAAGTGTGTGTTTCAGCTAGCCATTGGTCCTGCAGGGGGAGTTCTCCTGGAATTGGCAGAGTCTCTGCTCTACTGACTCAGAAGGGCCTCTGCTCCCCTTCTTCCTCTCCATGCAGTGCCTGCCTCCTTGTCTGAGCAGGCGGGAAGCTGCAATTTCTCCCTCTGTCAGGAGCGAGGGTGAGCAGAGGCGGCAGAGCAGAGGGGAGCCTGCTCCCGCGGGCTCCGACTGCTCGGGCGGGCAGGCAGGGGGTCGAGCACCGGCCGACACCACACCTCTGGCCACACCAGATGCCTCTGCAGTCCTCACCAGCCTCTCCAGGGTCCCTCCCAGGGTGACATCCTTTCGAGCTGTCTCCGGCCGGGGTCGAGGACCAGACGTTTCACCGAGGACCTGCATTTCAAACAATTTTTTAAATTGTTGTATAGGAAGAGATGTGCCGAAAACAGCATCTCAAAGTCGAGTGTGTTTCTTTGCACTGGGGGCATTTTAATGAATTCCCCTTTCATTCTGATCTTTGTTCAGCCAACAGAAGCATCCTCTTCTAACGTCTTCCATTCCCGCCCACCCCAGAAACGAAAGAAATATTATTTGTAGCTTGCTATCTCTCTGTATTTGAATTTTTAGCAATTTTATATTTAGATATCTTTGAAAAATGTAAATGACTAATTTGGTCATTAAATCTTGTGGCATATTCAATATTAAAATATTAAAATAAAAGTCAGATAAATACCATCTTCTGTGTATTGCTTTGAACTCTTGAAGTCTTGAGTACGTTATCCTGACTCGCGAGTGTCAGCGAATCGCTCAGGGTAGTGGCATTTGCTGCCAGTTCTCGTGGTACCGAAGGTCCCTGAAATGCACCGTGGGCCTCCTTAGATACTGACCAAGACAGGATGACCCTCTTCACTCAGGGGCGACACTCAAAGCTTCACCTCCCTCAAGTACAAAACCAACACCATTGTCGCGACATACAGCACGCCGGCAGTTACGGAAAGCTCATCTGTCCACCCGAAGGAAGAATTTAAGGGGGGACACTGTGAAACCTCCCGGGTCAACCGAATATCAGGACTTCTGAATTTCAGCTTTTCCTCGGCCCCTCTCTTACCCCCACCTGGATTTTAAGATAAGACCATGAGCTCCTCGAGGACAGACTTGACCGAGCAGGAGCTCAGCATCCCGAGGTAAACGGGTGACCCTCAGGCCCCACCACGGCTCTCTAGCAGCATCTCCTGACCTGGCTCCCACCCCGACGTGCTAAGTCCCCACCAGGGCTCTGCTGGCCTCGGCTGGCCACTGAGGAGCGCCCCCCATGGTCTGAGGGCCGCCAGCACGCCAGGCGGGCTGCATGCTGGCCCCTTACAAGGAAGCGTGAGCCCGCGTACCTCCCCCAGCCGATGCGGGGCAGGTCCTGTCATTGCCTGCGTTCCAGAGGTGAGGGCCTGGGGCCTGGAAAGGTCTCACCAGGACTCTGAGCCCACAGCCGTGCTCTGACCGCCACAGCCAGCGACTCCGTGGGGCCTCCGTCTCCTCCGGAGGAGGGGACCTCTGCAGACCTTTCTAGAGAATGTCTTAAATGTCTCCATCACAGTGAGCCCAACCTTCCTGTCAGGGGTTTCTGTGCGCCAAAACTTACAGGAGCTTCTCTGCTTCTGAGCAAGAATTCTAAGAAATACTGTGAGGCCACTTAGTCCCTCCTCCTCTCTGGGGGCAGCAAATGCGTGTTCCCTCCCGGAGTCTTAGAGCCTCTGCTTGCACACCTCTAGCAATGGGGCACTCACTGCCATTCGGGTCAGTGCTTTTTCTTGTTGGCCCATTTGGTCACCCTGGGCTACCTGCACCGGTGGCCGCCCCGGAACCCACCCAACGCGCCTCAGCCTCTGCATGTCAGATCCCTCTTTCCACCCTGGGCGCCAACTGCCTCCTAACCCTCCTACCTGGGCCCCAGGACCGGTGTCCCCACTGCCCCAGAAGCCCCATCAGCTGCTCGGAGACCACACTGACATCCCTCAGAGTCTTCTCTTCCTGGGTTAAGGAGCTTATCCCCACCCCTGTCGTGTCCCCGAAAACCCACCAGCTGCTTTCAGGGTTCCCGTTCCCTAGGTCAGGTTGCAAAACCTCAGAGGCACAGAGGGGAGCGAAGTTCTGACGTAGCGGTCAAGATGCCCACAGTCTGGTGAGGCCAGGGAGGTGGGCAGGTGACCCCCAGGCCACACCAGAGTGAATGCCATGGAGGCTCTGGGGGGGGCCGCATGGACCTGGAGGCCTGGAGGTGTCCCTGGTGTCCTGGAGCTCCCCGAGGGGAAGGTGACACAGTGTGCAGGAATATGGCAAGAAGCTGCAATGGGCCCTCACCAACAGGGCTGACGAGGGCCCGGCCTGATGGCCCCCGGCCATCCATCCTCATGCCCACCTAATCTCATCCTCCACAGGAGGTACCAGGCGGAGTAGCACGGTCCCTCACCGGAGGCCGTGCAGTGGGGAGGTGGCGGAGTCGGCTCTCCCACCGCCCACCTGCCGCCCCCTGCCCAGCCGGCCTCCGTCGGGGGCCCACGGTGGCCCATGCAGCCTACACGCCCCAGATCCTGCAGGCGCCACCAAGGCCCCACGGGGAGGGCCCTGCTGTTGGGAAAGCGGCCCAGGAGGAGGAAAGAGTTAAGCCTGTCATGTTATGTTCCCACCAAACACCTCTGCTTAAATGCAAAGTCCCAACAGGGTGGTGTTGGCTATAAAAGCCCTAAGAGTGATTTGTGAAGTCTCGAAGCCCTGTAATCTCGTCAGCGTAATGGGATTATATTTCAAATCACCACAGCCTGTTCATTACCCATTTAAACTCCTCTGACAGAGGAAAACTTACATGAAACGTGCAAGGCAGCCCTTGCCGACTTCCCCACTCTCCTTCCTGATTAGACAAACAGATGCTGAGGTCTGGAATGAAAAAATAATGTGCCCATTTATTCATTTTTCTGACAAGTCACAATAGATTTTTAACTGCCAATGAGTGACCTCCCGGAGGTGTGGTGGCGGGGAGACGCCTGCCAGGCAGCGAGTGGTCATTTCCGCCCGCGCCAGGCCCTGCCCTGGCCAGGATTCCTCCGGGGACCGGAGCTGGCTGCCAGGCTGAGCCACGCTCCCCACTCTGTCCTAGCCGGGGCTGAGGATGCGCTCAGCTACCTGCTGGGCCTCTCGGCTGTTGCCACCCCCCGGGGCCCAGGGGCCTCCTCCAGGGCACAGCCACGGCCTGAAGTCAAAACCCCAGGTAGGAACCCCGACCCTGCCCTTGATTAAGGAGCCTCAGTTTCCCCATCTGTAAAATGGGGAAAGTAAGAGAGCTCATCTCAGTGGTGAGGGGTCAGGGGCCCGGCTTGGGCGGGTGCTGCCCTCAGCTCCCACTCTGGGCTGCCTAGGACAACTGTCCCCAGTCAGCGCCCCCCAGGCTGTGACAAGGAGAGAACAGCCCACAAGTGCTGGGCCCTCCCTTGACCACGTCCTCTGGCAGAATAGGCCTTTGTGGACAGTTACTTGCTGGGTCACACGGCCACAGAGCGTGGGGGCAGAGGAGGCCCTCTGGCTCTCTGCTCTGTGACGAGGCCTGGAGCAGGGATGGGCTGGGGCAGAGGCAGCTGGGATCCCAGCTCTGCCTGTCCCTGGGGCACCCCCACCCCCAATTCAGAAGCGGGACACTGCTCCCGAGCTGGGCCACCGGCTGGAGGGAGCCCTGTGGCAGTGAGTTGAGTGAGGCATAAATAAGATAATGTCACAGGCCTGGTGCACAACAGAGGGTGGTAGCCATGGAGACAAGGGTGCCCAGGCACAGAGTCACCGGGAACACACCGGCCAAGTCCTTCCCTGCCAGCAGGACTTCAGGCCTCAGGGGGCAGCCCTGGCCCCCCAGGGAAGCGGCCTCCAGGCCCCCCTCTCACCACCCCGGCCTGCCTCTGGGGAGGAGCTCCAGGCAGGGCTCCCATCTTTATGCATTCGTTCTATGAATACGTAAGAAATACTGTGAGGCTAATTCTTTTTAAAATGATAAAATTCATCTGTATTATAGCATTCCAGCCCCCAGCTTCCTGAAAGCTAAAAATATTTTAATGTCATATTTCCATGTAAATTTTAGTTTAGAATTTAATATCCTTTTTTTTTTTTTTTTTTTTTTTTTTAAAGATTTTTTATTTATCCATTTGAGAGAGAGAATGAGACAGAGAGAGAGCATGAGATGGGGGAGGGTCAGAGGGAGAAGCAGACTCCCTGCCGAGCAGGGAGCCCGATGCGGGACTCGATCCCGGGACTCCAGGATCATGACCTGAGCCGAAGGCAGTCGCTTAACCAACTGAGCCACCCAGGCGCCCTAGAATTTAATATCCTTTTAACATA
This sequence comes from Halichoerus grypus, assembly GCF_964656455.1. Classification (NCBI taxonomy): domain Eukaryota; kingdom Metazoa; phylum Chordata; class Mammalia; order Carnivora; family Phocidae; genus Halichoerus; species Halichoerus grypus. The sequence continues at coordinate 84,389,915 of NC_135725.1, read as the reverse complement.
CATTAAATTTTTAGCATTCTTCAAGCCCTTGACTCTTTTAAGGGTTTAGCTGATGTGCACTGGAGAAAAGGGCTGGCGAAGGCTATAAATTAGGAGAGAAAGTTCTAGAAGCAAGGTGGCCCCCAAACCTCTGCACCCACCGCACCTTGGGAGTTACTCCTCTGGGCTGGGGAGCACCTGAGTCAAACCCTGGGATCCTGGGGAGGTGTCAGAAGTCTCCATTTCCTTGCTGGAAAGAGCAGGTGTGACTGGCTTTATGTGGTACGAGGGCAATTCACCATAGCAGCCCAGGTCTGGGGAGCCAGGGTGGCCTGGGGCCAAGTGCATGGGTGCTGCACTCAGGGTGGAGTCGGGCCCTAGTTCTGCCACTTGCTGGCAGGTGACCTCGGTATGCTTTCCTGTGCCTGTTTCCTGGCCCCCAAACGGGGCCAAAGTCAGCTTGTGCACCGGTGATATTTGAGTGAATGCACATGAAAGGGGGTGGTTATCGGCTCCACAGAGGAGGTGAGCTCCAGGGTGAACTGGCTGGCCTTGCCGAGGGGTTCAGGGTGATGACGTGTGTGTAACGATCTACTTGTGGACAGTTCTACTCGAGTAGATCGTTTTTGGTTGATCCGTACCCTGCTCCAGCCCCTAGAGTAAGATTGCAGTCACCCCCCCCCCCCCCACACACACACACACAAGGGTGTCTTAGCAAAGCCTCCTGATTGGCCCAGGGGCTGCAACCTCGCCATACTCCTCCTCTTGGGGTAGGCCAAGAAGAGCCAGGAGAAGGCTCTGAAAATGTCAAGGAAGGATGTTCACAGCTGCCTTTGGGGGAGAGTAGGTAGGGACTTCATGTCCTCTAGGGCTTCTGAGGTCAAGGGCTGGGGCCTGCCTGAGAGCTCTCCCCACAGCCTCACACTCTGGGGTCTGGGTCTCCACTGACCAGGCCCACACCCTTCTGCCGTGAGTCACCATGCCAGGGGTCTCGAGGGAATCCTTCCATCTGTCTGATGGCCCATCTGTGAAATGCAGCAGAAATAATAAAGCCTGGGGCGCCTGGGTGGCTCAGTCGGTTAAGCATCTGCCTTTGGCTCAGGTCATGATCTCAGGGTCCTGGGATTGAGTCCCACGTCAGGCTCCCTGCTCAGCGGGGAGCCTGCTTCTCCCTCTACCCTCCCCCCCACCCCCCACTCATGATCTCTCTCTCACTCTCTCTGTCTCTCAAATAAACAAAAGCTTAAAAAAAGAAAAAGAAATAATAAAACCCCCCTCGTGAGGTGGTTGGGAGGACCCGGCGATATCACCCACAGGAGGAACCTTCAGGAACAAGGCAACGTGTAGGGAAGGGCTCACTTGGTCGTCTGTCCAAGCAATCATTAAGCAGAATTACAAATTTACAGTGTGGAGACATGAAATCCGGTGAGATGGACAGCTCTGCTCTCTAATCACTTTCAGGGGAAGATATAATGCATTGATCGACAGAGACAAACCACAGTTTAGGCTCCAACCAGTGTCTGTGACGAAAGCAGCCACCTTGTTAACTTAGATTTACAGAGTGTCTCCATCCTGGCAGAAGGAAGGCATGGGGGGAGGGAGCTGCTGCTTGTGTGGGATGGTGGGAGGACCCGGGAGCCAGGTAGGGACCCCCCCCGCTCCAACCCACCCCAGAAGAAGCCCAAGGAATCCCTCCAAGGCAGCGACTATAAGATGAGAGCCGTTTCCTGATGGGGAGTGAGTTCCCCAGCTCTGGAGGAATGTAAGCATTCAGCATTCATTCAACAAGTGTCCACTAATGCCTACCTTGTGTTACGCCTGAACAGGCCCTGCATGTATAGAAATGATCTGATGCGGAGCCTGTCCTTGGGAACTCCTGGTCCATGAGGCCATGGCCCAGTCTCTAGTGCTCAGGTGACCAGATGTCTGAACAGCAGACACAGCCTTTCTTCTGTTTGCAGCCAGGGGCTGAGAACGTTCCTGGTAAAGATGCTGGGTGCCTCTGATCCAGTCGGAGGATGACAAGCTGGTGGATCCTGGGGAAGACAGATTCTGAGGCAGAGAACCCCAAGAAGAGCTCTCCAAGCAGGAGAAAGGAGAGTGTCCAGCAAGTCCAGCCCGTCTGTGGGCAGAGGTGTGAGCAAGAGATGGCTGCCCAGCCCCGCTCTGGGCTCAGGCAGCCTCGCTGGGGGGCCTCCGGCTGCGGTGCCGCAGGGGCCTGGGGCTCAACGTGCCAAATGGTTGTCTCCATCCTTACGCCAAGAGATTCTCCCCTTCCTGCGGAAAGAGGGCCTGCTGGTGGCTACTCCCGATGGTTGGTTTCTCCCATGTTGGAAAAGGAGGCCTTTGGGTTCAGGGGCGGGACTTATCTGTGTCACTGCCTGGGACGCCATGAGGGGCTCTCGGGGACAGGACCCAGATGTCCTTCTTAGGCTGCCCCAGAGCGGCTCCCAGCTGACACTCATGATGCCCAACACCGGAGACCAGCCTTTGGTCCATGCGTGTGTCACCAGCGGGCCGGATGGTCAGCAGCTGCCCTGGGTCACCTTGATGACCCGCAGCTCGACTGTCCCATTTCTGGGCCTCATTTCCTCTTCCTGAGAGGGGCATCCTTGCGGCGCCTGGCTGGCTCAGTCAGTGGAGCGTGCAACTCTTGATTTCAGGGTTGTGAGTTTGAGCCCCACGTTGAGTGTAGAGATTACTTCAATAAACGAAAAAAATAAACTTAAAAAAAAAAAAAAAGACATCCTCCACATGGCAAGAGCAACCTAGACAAGACTTCCAAGCCTCAGAAGGAGGGACCTCTCTCCCAAATTCCATAAACACATCCCAGGCCAGGTCTCTGATTGGCCCCGCAGGGGTCACATATCCATCCTTGGGCCAATCCCTGTGGCTGGGAAATGAGCCACTGCAATGGGCACCCCTTCCAAGCCCATGGGCTTCAGGGGAAGGGGCCCCATTTACCAAAGCAGGCGAGGGGACGGGTAAAATCAGTGGATCTCTTTAGCACTTACTATGTGCCAACCACTGTAATTAAAAAATTAAGTTTTTTTAAATTTCCTCAAACTCACCGAGAAGCAGGGACCCATAGCATCCTTCCACAACAACAGGCCTAAGGAGTGAAGGAGTTTGCCCAACAAGGAAGGGGTGTTCGTGGGACCTGCACCTGCTTCTGGCTCCAATCCCGAATGTCTCCACTTTGTGGGGCTACCTCCTCCATGTGGGCACAGTGGAGTCCTCGCTTCAACCCCCACATCCCTCAGGAATAGTGGTGTGCGTGAGTGTGCGTCAGTGAGTGTGCGTGAGTGTGAGTGTGGGGGGGGTGAGATTAATCCACCGGCGGCCCGTTAACGCTTCCCCCCACCCCAGGCAGGGGCGCCTGCCCTCACACACCTGTGCTTCAGGCACAGCCCCGGCTGACGGCCGTCTGCTCTCTGAGGAGGCCGCACGCGTCTCTAAGCAGCCCCTTCCCCACCGCCGAACAGCTGGCCACCATCTTGCCACACGTTTCCCTGTCACATCTGATTTGCAAAGTCGTGTCTGTAACAGACCCACAGGAGCGTCCAGTTGGGGCTTTTTCAGGTCAAGGAGTATTTTCCAGAGTCTCTCGTTCTTCAGAGGAGAAAAAGAATGTGAAGAGAAGAGAAAGAATCTTGTCTCTGTTGCAGGGCCAACACTCACACCAATGGAATATTCCTCTGGGCCACCCTGGGCTAAGGCCTTAGAGATCACCTTGAGCTTCTGTCTTTATCCCATTTGACAGATGAGGAAATCGAGGCTCACAGGAGTCATGTCATTTTCCCAAAGTCACACAGCTGCTAAGGGCAGAACTGGGATTTGAACAGGGCCTTTCCAGAAGCCCAAGCCCTTGCTCATCACCGTCATGTCCACAGTCTTCCAGCTGATGCCTGAGTCCTGCTGGCTTGACTCCAAGACCTCCTCTCCTCCTCCGAGAAGCCTGCCTCTGCCACTCTGCTCCTACCTGCTGCCCACTGGAGTCTCTTGTTTCCAGAGCATCCAGGGAGGGGCCCGCCAGCGCTGGCTGGCTCGGACCCCCTGAAGTCATCCTCTTGGCCAAGACGTTTTGACTGCAAGGAATAGGAGCCCACGAGAAGGCAGGCGATGGGGGTCCCGTAAAAATCCACAGTCCTCAGCCCATCCTGGCACCGTGGGCACCAAGCCGGGCCCTCGAGGACCGAGCACACTCCCCTTCTCTGAGGACTCTCCCTCTCTCTGTCTCCTTCGGGGCATCCCGGTGGTGAGGATGCCCGTGACCCCCAGCCCCAAGGCCGCGAGCTCCGCATCTGCATCGCCACCCCCCGCCACTCCTCCACCCCTGAGCACTAACTCCCAGAGGGAGGTTCTCGGCGGGACCAGCAATGTAGCCCTGACTGGGCCTGGGGGGGCAGTGCAGGGAGGTGTCTGTCTGTGCACAGGAAGTCAGGAGTGTGGAGGCGGGCGATCACCTGATCTCCTGCCTGGGTGCTCTGTCTCAGGGTGAAGCCCCAGGGAAGTAATGACACTGTCTGCAACCTGGGGGCAGGGACCCCACCTTCTTTGCTCCATCAGTGCGGGCAGGTAGCACCTGCCCAACAAATATTTGTGAAGGAGTGGAATGAATGTTAAAAGGTGTCCTGGTCCCCAAAAGGACCAGGTCCCCAAATGGACACAGATGGGAAAGGCTGTGTTGAACCTGCTCAGCAGGCTCCTCTCTTACAGAACCCCTCAGAGCCTTTAATGAACCACCGTTCACTATGCTCTGGGAGGGAGGTGACATGCAGCGTTGCCCAAGCACCTTGCCAAAGCCTGTGTGCACATTTCTAGAACTCAGGTGGTAATGCTGTTCCAGGCGGTCCAAGGGAAGCTGTGTCAGGTACCAGCCGAGAGCATGGTACCAGACTCCAAACATGGAGTCAGGCACACCAGTGCTGTTGCCTATTAGCCGTGTGACCTCGGGCCAGTCACTTGGCCTCTCTAAGCCACAGTTACCCCATACACTTCCATGGGGATCATCAGGGCCACCCCATCTTTGTCCCGGCTGCCATCATTGCCATTCTCTACCACACAGCAATGGCCTCCTCCCTGGCTTCTCTAACTCCCCTCTGCCTCTCAGCCTTGGATATGATCTCTGGGCACAGGGGACTCAGGTCCTCTTGTTCCCCATTCACTGTATTCCCAGCACCCAGAACAGGCCTGGCACACAATGACATTTGCTAGATGAATGAATGAATGAATGAATGCTGTTCCTATGTGAACACTGAGTTTAGTTTGGGGCAGGCCTGGCCACCCCCCGACTCTGATCCTCCTCCTACCCTTCTCTTGCACCTCAGTCTGGCCTGAACCTAAAGGAAGTCCATGACCCACTCAGCAAACATTTATTCAATTTGAATAATTATATTCTTTTGGGAGTTGGCTGACCAGAAACATGATTGGGAGAAACTCTTTCTCACATACGCATTTAAACAACAACATCCACCTCTGGAGGGAGCTAGAGGTGCCAGGTCAGGGCTCGGTGCTCCTGGGGATGAGCTTCTTGACTCCGCGCCACGCCCCTGGGGCGGGACTATAGCCTTGTGCCCATCACACCGATGAAGAGAGTGAGGCTCAGAGCGCCCAGACTCGCCCAAGATCACACAGCGAGGGGGAAGCGGGGCAGCAGGTTTCATCTGACTCCAGACCCAGCAGTCTTAACCCTCCGTCGTTGTTGACGGAGAACGATGGCATGGGACACAGGGAAGAACGTGGTTCTGGAGTCAAGGTTGAAATCCCACCTCTGCTTCTCCCCCAACTTGTGTGACACTAGGCCAGTCATGTCACCTCTCTGAGCCTCAGTTTCCTTATCTGTAAAATAGGGCTAATAATCCCTAATGTGGACTCCACGAGCTAGCAGATGGGAGAGAGATTTCTGAGGTAGTGCCAGTTCTGTGGCCGTGTATGTCCAGAGGACAGAGAAGCCTAGGAAATGCCTGCCTCCAAAATGAAGCCATTGGCTGAGGCTGAGGCATCAGGGCCCACATGGTGGCTGGCATACAACAGCCCTCAACGAACTCATGCGGAACGAATTGTCATCTTCTGCTGGGGCTGCAGACTGGCCCAGAACACAGGGACACAGAGGCACAGAGCTTGAACTGGGGTCCCCTTGGACAGACCATGGGAAAACCAGCGAGGCAGTGGAGCGGTGAGCTTGAGGCCAGGCACAGCCTAGACCCCTGCTCCAGCTCCGGGAGCCCGTGTGGGCGCATGAGCCTGGGTACCTGTTGGCCAAGAACACCACGGCCTTGTCAGCCAGGCTGAGCACCCGTTAGTCAAGATGGCGGCCACCACATGGCGGCCACGTCTGCCCCCGAGCGCAGGGTCCACTGGGTACCAAGAGCCCCACTGCGCCTGGATGCGAAACGGAACAAATTAATTGTTGAACTGTGACCAGGCTCCAAATGGAGTGAGTCAAAACCCAGCACAGCCTAAACTCTCCAAGGAGTGAGAAGAAACCAGTCGGCCCATCCCCATGCCCCTGAGAATGCTGGGTAATTACATTTTCCCCTTTGTCTTTTTGTTTTCCTTTAGCAGAACCACCAAGAAGCGGCCGCAAAAATCAGTTACAGCTTCCAAAGTGCTTCTTTCCCCAGAAATCTTTTATAAAAGGTGAAAGATTTACAAGACCCGAAGAGCAAACCAAGCAGGATAATTGTTTTTGGAATGACCCCAATATTTTCACCCCAGCGACCCCGGCTGGGCATGTTGCCCCATATTTATGATTCCTGGTCCTCTGCGCGCCGCCGGGCGACCTTTCTGAGCCCCCTCTGCGAGCCCCCAGTCCCTTATCGGGCCTGTAACTCACCCTGACGTTATCTCTCGGGAGGGTTTTATGCACTTTAATTTAACTCCCCTCATCATTATTTCCCGGACTTCAAGGTTTTCTCTCCCGAGCTGCCCTTCCCGGGACAAGCATAATCTGTTTGCCATCAAGCCCAATAAATATGTTTGTGCGGGAGACGGGAACCATTTGGGGAGAGAGGCCCAGGCCTGGGAAGCAGCCTCGGGCTCTCACCCCAGTCTGGGCAGCAGGGCTGGGCGGTGTGTCCTTGAGCCGCTGTCCTGCCTGGACCCTCTGCCTTGGTTCTCCGGCCAGTGGCCTGGTCTAGCAAACGGACATACAGGACAGCCAGCGAAATTTGAATTTCAGATGAACGATGAATTTATTTTAGTGTAAATGTGTCCCATTCAATATATGCAAAACAAATTATTCATTGTTTACCTGCGATTCCACTTGAGCTGGGTGTCTCGTGTTTCCTCTGGCATCAGCTCCTGGAAGGCGCCCCGCTCACTCCCCTGAGTGCAGATTAGGACCCCGGAGAGCGGATTCGGGTCCAGAGCTGCCGAACACAGTACCACAGCCGACGGCTTAAACAAAAGATACTTCTTTTCTCACACTTCCGAAAGCTGGAAGCGCCAAGATCAAGGTATTGGCAGCGTCGGTTTGTCCTGAAGCCTCTCTCCTTGGCTTGTCCCCCTTCTCATGAGGACACCAGTCAGGGGCTGGGGTTAGGAGTCCAGCATAGGACCCACCACAGCCCCGCAACAAGAGCCCCGGAGAGTGAAGGGGGCAGGACAGCTATTTCCTCCTGACCCACCATACCCTACTCTCAAAGGGGTCCTCCCTCCGAAAGGGTGAATACCGCCATGAGAACCTCATCCTGGCGGCTGCCGCGGGGGGGGAATGGCTCTCCTCGGGCACCTGGCTGTCTCCGCAAGCCCCCGTGGTCCATGTGATCCTTGGCAAGGTGGTCCTTGAGGGCAGCACCGCGGTGACCCGGCCTCAGAAGACACTCTTGTCCAGCTCCACCGAAGCCCGGGCTGAGCTCTCAGTGGCAAACTCCATGTAGGCATAGCCCTTGGGGCATCCAGAGAACTTGTCACATGGCACGGTGACCCAGGGGACCTCTCACAAGAATTGGAGTAGGCCTCCAGCTCCTAGGCCAGAGGCTGATCTGTGGTCCGACGGCACCGTCTCCATGGGGGTCCCAGGGCTCAGCAGCTGCCCGGCCTGCACGGCCCCTGTGCCCTCCCCCACCCCGGGCCCTGCACCCTGGGCTGCTCCAGCCCCTGGACCCACCCCATGACCCACAGCTTCCGTCTGATGGCCTCCAGCTCCTGGTCAGGACCACCTCCCATAGCAAGTCCAAGCAACTCAAACGTGCTTATGTGGCCTTGCCCGTTCATTTCCACAGTAAAGGCTCTTTTGGGCTCTGCCCAAAACACAGCCCGTAGACATTTATTGAACAAATGGAATCAACACAGACTTCCCTAACCACGGTTAATGCCAGCAGTGAAATAACCACATTATACCCGCAACAAAAGGTGTCCACGAGAACCGCCCAGAACCTCCCAGAACCTCCCTTCACCGTCCAAAAGAAGCCAGGCCCAGGAGAGCAGAAACTGTTACTGGAAGTTCAAGAACAGGCAAAACTCTTCCATGCTACCAGCCTTCACAGGGGCCGTGCCATCTGGAGAGCGGTCACACATCTCCACTTAAGCTCTGTGCACTTTGCCCTATGAAAGCTATACCTCAACAGTTAGGGAAAATAAAAATAATGTTAAATGCATCTGAGTCCTACGAATCTATACATGGGATTAAACTGCATGGAAACATAAATGAAATCCTGTAAAACCTAGTGACACCTACGTCAGGCTGTGCTTCTCTAGCAGAATCGTACGAACATAATTTCCCAGCTGATACGGTCTCATAGCTGTGCAAGGTACCACCTCTGGGGGAAGCTCGGGGAAGGGTATCCTGGACTCTCACTACTATTTTTGCAACTTCCTGTAAGTCTATCATTAACGTTAAAATAAAACGTTTTTTAGAAAATTTAAAAACAAGAAATGTGTTGAAATCAGAATCAAATCTCTATGTATATAACATTTATTAAGCCCTGGAGAGAATTCAGAACAGTCTAGTGACCCAGGTTGAGCTATGAAAAAGGTAGGAGAGATATGATTTATAAACTCAAAGAACTTAGTCTGGGAAAGGGTGGGACAGTTATTAATACATAACAAAGGGGTGCCTGGGTGGCTCAATCGTTAAGCGTCTGCCTTCGGCTCAGGTCATGATCCCGGGGTCCTGGAATCGAGCCCCGCATCGGGCTCCCTGCTGGGCGGGAAGCCTGCTTGTGTTCCCTCTCTCGCTGTGTCTCTCTCTGTCAAATAAATAAATAAAATCTTAAAAAAAAAAAAAATACATAACAAAGCTTAGCTGATACCAGCCTAAAGAGGCACACTGAAAAGAAAATAGGGGATACAATCATAAATATTGGATGAAGTAGTACTCTAGTATCGTTATTAAAAAAGTATTTTATTTATTTATTTATTTATTTAGAGAGTGCACGTGGGGGGAGGGGCAGAGGGAGAGAGAGACTCTCAAGCAGACTCCCCACTGAGCGCAGAGCCCGACGGGGGACTAAGTCCCAGGACCCTGAGATCACGACCTGAGCCAAAATCAAGAGACGCTCACCGGACTGAGCCACCCAGGCGCCCCGGTACTCTAGTATCTTAATGCTATCTGATTTTTCATGATCACGTGCCTCTTTGATGTGAAGACTTGTTTTTACTCATTTTTGGAATACTCTATCAGCTGTTGATATCTCTAAACATTGTTAATTAATATCTTGGCTTCTGTACGTGGTAGCCCAGAGGAAAAAAACAAACAAACAAACAGAAAAAAGACTACGCCTGAGTCCGAACATGGAACATGAGCAGGAAAGTTTAATCAGATAACACAGCAAAACAAGGGCTTCCTCCAGGACAGGCTATACCCCCAGAGGGCAGGAACCTGTCTCATCACCTCTTGTTCCCAGGGTCTGCACAGAGAGGGCACACAATAAGAATTTGCTGGGTGGGTGGGTGAGTGAGTGAGTGACACCTCGGTTGGACTTCTGTCCCTGGCCTCACGAGCCAGGGGGCCTCCTTGGGTTGGGTTCCCCAGGCCTGGTACCCAGAACACCGAGTGCCGCCTTTCCACCCCCACAGAGGCCCGGGCCTGTGCCCTGGAGCCAAGGACGGCCACTGCCTGTCCCCTCCCTGGTGCCCCGGCACCCAAGAACCCACCCCTCTGGGCCCTTGGCTCTGCGACCTGCAGCAGGGGCAAGACACTGGGGAGACAGGGAGAATCCATGCTCCACTTAGGAGGCAGAGCCCAGGTGTTCAGGGAGGCCTTGGGCCTGTAAAGACATGGTGCTTTGGAGAGGGTCTCCTTATACAATAAAAGATTATCAACTAAATAAAACAAGAAGTGACCGGGGCCACTATGCCCTGTTGGATTGAAATCGTGTGAGCAAAGTGGTTTTCTCGGAGAGATTTATTTCCTGGGCTGGCTTCAGGCAGCCAGCCCAGGCGGAAAGAACGGGGCTGGTCTCCCTCCATTTGGGGGGGAGGGAGGGCGCAGGGTTTTATTTAATCTTCCAATGAGCTGGAACAGTGAAGACGGCGTGAATGGACATTAATTCTGAAACAAATTATTAAAGTGCGATCTGGGATTCCGGGAAAGCCATCTACCCCCTGCCTGTCCTCCACTTCCCCTCACCAAGGCCATAAAATCTCTCCTCTCCACTCAAAACCCAACACCAAGCTAACGGGGTTTCCCATTCAGGCTGAGGAGAGAGGCCTGGAATTGACCTCAGCCGAGAGCCAACAGAGCAGCAGGACTGCCCGTGTCCCTGGGCCTAGGCCATCTGCCTGCCTGGGCCTTGGCCGCTGACAGGGACCCCCACATTTCTTGTTCCCTCTTACCTGTATTTGTGTTCAAGGATGCCGTAGGCCTCGGTCATGTGAGCTCAACTTCCAACGCCTGCACCATAGGGACCTCAGCTCTCCTTGGGCCTCCCGACCCCCTTCCTCACACCTAGCCCAGCCCAGGCCAGCATGGATCCTGCCCTCCTAAGCTGTATGGTGCCCCACATCCCACACCCCACTGCTGGGCCCTGCCCAGGCCTCCCAGTGCTGAGCCCAGTCCAGGCCCTACTCATCTGAGAGGAAAGAGATTCGGAATTCAGGTAAGGAGCCAGAAGCAATGGTCTAGGGGGTTCTGGGGCCTCTGGCGGGGTCCTGGAGACACAGAACAGTCAGACCCAGCACCCTTAGTGGCCAGTCTAGGAGAGGAGAGACAGCCGTTGGAGAGTGAGTGCTGTGAAGACGGTGGCTCATGAAGGGGTGAACCTAGTCAGGTGGGTGCTGGGGTGAGCCCAGCCCCCTGACCTAGGCACTGAGTAAACCAACTGGACCAGGACATTCTGAGTGGAGAAAACAGCATTTGTAAAGGTCTGGAAGTAGAACATTGACTGTTGTTTCCAAGATCTATAGTAATAACAGTTAAAATGTATTGAGCATTTACTATGTGCTGAGCCAAGTACTTCACGCATGTTCTCTAATTTTAGTCTTTCCAACAACCCTAGGAGGAGGCAGGGAGTATCAGTATTCCCATTTACAGATGGGGGGACTGAAGCTCAGAGAGGCCCAGTTGCCCAACATCAAGTCAGTCTGTGGGAGAGTCAGAATTTGAACCCAGGTCTGTCTGACTCCAGAGACGATGCTCGTTGCCACCCCCATACTCTGCCTCCCCCGAACCCCCAGATCCAGGCTTCCCGCACTGCCCCATACCATGAATCCAAGTCCAGTCCCCTGACCAAGACACCAGGGAGCCTGGGCCCTGGGCAAACCCACTGGCCTGGCTCTCCCTCATTCCCTAGTCCCCTCCTGTCCCTCTAACAACAGGGCCTGTGTCCCTGGGTGACGGGCTGGGCAGGGCTGAGAGACCCCAGGCAGGTCAGCCCATCTGGGGGAGCCCAGCAGCCCACCACGGCCATGGCCACAGGCCCACTTGCCCAGGACTCACATTTTGTAATGATCAGAAAACATCTGGAGGCCGTATGGCTTGACATCCAATGTAGATCGGCCACTCAAGTCCCAAGTCCCAGAGCCCGGCAATGGATCGGGGCCAAAGGCTCACCATGGCTCCCATCAAGCCAGGCTGGGGGCCCCTGAGCTGCTCCTTCTCCAGGCCATGGCATTGCCATCCACTAGGCTGTACAAGCCAGAAACCTGGGAGGGCCTTCCTGCCTGCTGCCCATCACTCTCCATCCCCTCCCTCAGCAAGTGCCGTCACCCCCACCACAAAGCACATCCCCAATCCAACCACTTCTCCTTGCCCCACCTCCCCCTCCCTTGGCCCAGCACCCCCATCTCTCACCCTCCACAACCCCCAACCATCCTCCCCTCAACAGCCTAAAGGGGATCCTTTAGAAACCCAGATCCAGGGGCTCCTGGGCAGCTCAGTTGGTTGAGCATCTGACTCTTGGTTTGGGCTCAGGTCATGATCTCGGGGTTGTGGGATCGAGCCCCGTGTGGGGCTCCACGCTCAGTGGGGAGTCTGCATGAGATTCTCTACCTCTCCCTCTGCTCTTACCCCTGCTTACGCATGCGTGCGACTTCTCTCTCCCTAAAATAAATAAATAGGAAGGAAGGAAGGAAAGAAGGAAGAGCAAGAAAGAAGAAAGAAAAGAAAAGAAAAGAAAGAAAGAAAAGAAAGAAAGAAGAAAGAAAAAAACCAAGAAGAAAGAAAGAGAAAGAAAGAAAGAAAGAAAGAAAGAAAGAAAAAGAAAAGAAAGAAAGAAAAAGAAAGAAAGAAACGAAAGAAAGAAGAAAGAAAGAGAAAGAAAGAGAAAGAAAGAAACGAAAGAAAGAAAGAAAGAAAGAAAGAAAGAAAGAAAGAAAGAAAGAAAGAAAAGAAGAAGAAAGAAAGAAAGAAGAAAGAAAGAAAGAAAGAAAGAAGAAAGAAAGAAAGAAAGAAAGAAAAAGAAAGAAAGAAAGAAAGAAAGAAAGAAAGAAAGAAAGAAAGAAAGAAAGAAAGAAAGAAAGACAAACCCAGATCCAGTCGGGCCCTTCCACCACCCCACCCCACTCTAAAACCCTCCAGGGGCTGCTCCCCACAGTCCGTGCCACGGTCTGGGCTCCTACATGCCTGCCTTCCACAGCCTTCCATGGCCTCACCTGCCTCGACCCTCACGACTCACCCCCTCTCAGAGCCTGGCTCCATGGCTTGCCTTCCTGTCCTCAAAAAATGACGTCCTTCCTGCTTCAGGACCTGCACCTGGCTGGCTGGTCCCTTTATCCAAACTTGCCCTTTGGGCCCCTCCTCCTCTCAACTTTGAGGTCCCAGCTCCCCGCACCCCCAGTGGAGACCAGGCCCTGCTATGAGCTCTTGTCTTCCTTAAAATCAAATAATATATAATTAGCATCCAGCCCTTCATAGACCTGGAACCCAGGGAGGCTGGGCTCATGATGCTCAGCATGGGCCCTAGCAAACAGTAGGCACTCAATAAATGACTACTGTTGCATAAAGAAAAGCTCCAACCCCCAGCCCTTCCATGTCCTTCAAACCCTCCACAGTGCCAGCCCTGCTGAGAGTGGAGGGCCGGGGGAAGAGCCAGATGGACCTGCCCCAAGGAGCACCCAAGGAGGAGGGTGGGGTGAAGCAGGCTGGAAAGAGGGGAGGCTCAGGGAAGGGGTGGGGGTCGTGCCCCTCCCTCCACATCCCTCCATAACTTCCCAGAAGCAGGAACCCCTGACAGGATCACAGACAGGAGGACGCAGAAGCAGTGCATGGTAAATAGGCATCATCATTCTCTTGTTCTCTGATGATGGGAAAAGAGTACATTTTTCATCAGCCTAGACAACAAAACAATGAAAAACTAAGGATTGGGAAAGAACTTAGTTAGCCATGGCCCTCCGGCTGGCAATGCGCTCACCACCCCGCCCAAGCTAGTGGGCTCAGGTCAAGTTTTGCCACACTCATGACACAATTGTCCTCCTCCCTCTGGCAGGACACAACGTGGAGTCTTTCTTGATGCCGCAATGATTTGGAAATGATGTCACAGCTCTGTGTCTGTTGTCCAGGTCCCTCTCGGGGCTCTCTGCCACCCCTGGGGCCAAACGCCCCACCGTCTCCAGCTCTGGGTCTGAGTTCCTGGGAAGGGTAGCAGGAGACACAAGCAGCCCCAGTGGGGGACGGCGGCCCCACCCCAAAGACTGGTCCTGCCACCCCGGTGGGAGCGCAAAGCCTCGAGGGATGGCCAGCGAGAGCTCCTGGGGGGCTGGGTTAAGAGCCTGGATGGGGCTTCCTTAGACCAGCATTGACCATGACAACAAATCACGGCTCCCCGGGTCTGGCCCTTTCTGGGAGCCAGGCCCCGGGCGCAACACTGGCTGACACCTGGCACAGCAGGGGCTCACGTGATCCCCTGTGGGCTTGGGACCTTAGCGCACAGAAGGTGGGATTCGCCAGCGACACGCAGACAGGACAGGAGAGAGGACATCGCCCCTCATCTCTGTGCTCCAGGCCTGTGTGCAGGGTCAGGAGGTCCTCAAGAACACAGTTCGCCCAGCACCTGGGGATGCCGCGCAGCAAGACGGAAGCTGAGGGCCGGGAAGGGCCCAGAAGGTGGTTCAGGGACTCAGGACTTGGTCCAGGGAGGCTCACAGTCACATCTGGGCTTAAGGCTACCAGGCCTTCCTGTGGGGAGTGGGTGAGAGAGACTGGACCCTGGAGGACAAGAAGGGGTAGTAGGGGCCAGAGAGAGAGAGGAGGGGTGAGGAGGGAGGGTGGGCCGGAGACCTCAGGGATGGGAGCAACATAGTCACAGACATCGCCGCTTGGTGAGCCGAGCTGGTGGGGCTCCAGGTGTCCCGGCTCAGAGACTCATGCACCTGTCACAGCGTCTCCACCCACTGGCTCCAGTCCGCAGTTAGTCTGCCCCCATCTCTCTCCTGCTGGCTTTTCCCGGTTCCTTGTCCCCCAGCTGAGCCCACCAGGGAAACCGCAGCCCCCCACCCTTGATCTGAGCAAGGCAAGAATGGGGGTCCCCCGGTCCCTACCACTACACTCCCTCACTCCCCATGGTGGCCACACTTACCGGGCCCCAGCCCTCTTCAGTCAGGGAGCCTTCTGCCTCCCGACAGCCCCTCTTCTGAACCCTGCTCACCCATCATACCCTCTCACTCGGCAGGCCCAGGACAGCCACTCCTGCCCTCCAGCGGGCCTGCCACGGCTGTGACTGAGTCCTCACAGTGGCCTTGACAGAGGATCTACGTGACCCATTCTACGCCCAAGGAAGCAAAGGCTCGGCAAGGAGCAGTGACCTGTCCAGGGTCACTCAGAGAGAAACTGCAGAGAGGGGGTCCCCGAGATCTCTTTGACTCTCAACTCCAGCTCTTTCCCCCTGCCCAGAGCAGCTCCCGTAAGGAGCGGGCCCTCCACACACCGTGTCACTGAACCGGCCACACGGGAAATACCTTATTATTTCTGATCTGCTCAGGACTTTCCCAATTGCAAGACAGTAAAAATGCAAACCAGCTAAAGTCAATAAGGGATTTATGGCTCAAAAGCCAAAGAAAGAATGTTGATAGTGAAGATTCCAAAGCCTCTGGCCAAGGGGGTCACATGCCCTTCTCTGAACCAACCACGACACCAGGATGGGCACGTGGATTGGCCAGGTCTGGATCGTACCTCCTTTGTTGTCCTCAGTAGTGAGCACCGGGCTTGCTACCAGAAGGGAAGGGGAGAAAATACAGCTCAGAGAGGTTAAGCAACCCTCCCAGATCACACAGCATGCCCTGAATCTGCACGCATGCACGTGTGCGTGTGCGTGTGCATGTGCGTGTGTGTCTAAGTCTGTGTGGGGTGAGGGTGGTGACACAGTGTTTGGGGGGGGGAGATTCTCTTGGCTTTTGTGGAAGAAAGTCCAAATTTCTTTTTTTCTGGCATTTAGGTCCTCCAAGCTCTGGCCCCTGCAAGGCTCTCTCTCTTCTCACCTCCCCCTCTGATCGCACCCCCCAACATGTGCAGCCACCAAAGACATGTCCTTCCTGCTCTGCCGACAGGAGTGGGACCTTACCCCTCTCTAAACCCCTTCTCCCATGCCTCCTACTCCTGGGGCAGAGCTCAGGGCAGCTGCTTATGAAATGTGTGGATTCTGGAATGAGCTGGGAAGCATATAAAAGTCCTGAGGCTCAAAACCCTCCAAACACAGACAGCTCACCATCTCCAAGGCCATGTCTTCTGTTGCTGATTTGGGGCAAGTCAGTCCCCACCCCCACCCGTCAGGTTGGCCCCAGAGCTCACCTGCCTTCAGGGCTTCTCCTCTGGGCCTTCTCTGGGAGATCAAAAGGTTTCTCCAGGCCCAGTAGAGACTCAAGAGGATGCCCCTACAAAACACACACTTGCAGGCGTGCACACACATACACAGCACCCCAGCTGTTTCCTTCAAATAGGGTTGGTGCCCATCTCCCACTCAAGTCTTCCCTTTGGAGAAGGAGCCCAGGGAACTCCAAGGGAGGGATTTGAGAGAGATGAAGAGACACCCCATATCTCTGCCCTTGCAGGCAGTCCCCCAAGCCTGCAGATCCCTGCGGGGACCTCCCCTGGAACAAAGGAAGAATTCCCCAGGCTGGACGTGCCCACGCCCAGCACCAACCCCAGGCGCTTCCACCCGTGCACACCACACGCAGGCCTCCCCACGGACTCACGAGTCCTGAACGCGTCCCTGTTCCCACCCGTGGCTACTCTCAGGACGCGGGTGGACGGGCACTTGCTGTCAGTCACCAGGACCCCGCACACACACGCTACGACAGGGGGCAGGGACACAGTCCGGCCTACCGTCCTCCGCGCCGGCCGGAAAGCCCGAGGGTGCAGGGGCCCGCATCTCTGCAGCTAGGTCGCCGAGGCCTGGGCTGGGGGGGGTGGGGGGGGACAGCTGCGGGGACCGCGTAGAGGCTGGGGGTCCGGCCACCTGTCCCACGCCACGCGTCGGTCTGGGCCTTGGCCTTGGCCTCTGCCGGCGGGAGTACGACCCCTAACGCCCCAAACACACACGGGGGTCTCCGCGGACCGACGGGTGGGCGGCGGCGGGGACGGCCACGCGGGACCCGGAACGGCCAGGACGCGCGGCCGCGGGAGTCGCCGGGGAGGCCCAACTGCAGCCTCGTGGCGCCACCTACGGTCCGCACTGCGCCGGCTTCCCCGCCCCAGGCGCCCGCGGCTCCGTCGTGCACATTCTCGTCCTCTCGGGGCGCCCGCCGGGACCCCGCCGCTCTCCCGCACTCAGCCCCGGGGGAGGCACCCCTCACCTGCCCCCCTGCCCTGCTGTCCGCCCTTACAGAGGGGCACACGGAGCCTGGGCCCACAACCCCGAAGTGGGGAGACCAGGCCGCCGCCTTGACTCCGGGCATGTGGAGTGGGGGCAGCTGAAGCTGGCCTGCCACCTCCGGGGCCGTGGACCGAGCGCCTCCGCACCACCTGCCTCATCCAGGGAGATCCGCCTGCCCCCAGCCTTCCTCTGAGCCCGGACCCACAGCCTGCCTGTCTGTCCTCAGGAGCTGCTCCCGCCTATTTAACACTGTCCTGGAGTCTTAGGAAAATCACACCAGGAAAAAAGAAGCTTGGAGACCCAGCCTCCCTGCTCACCCTGGGCCCAGAAAACCAAGCCCTGTGCAGGGTCCTTTGCTCTGGCCTGGTCTCCGTGAGTTACTCTGATTGTCTAGACAAAGATCCTCAGGCCCCTCCCTCTGCCACCCCCCACTGTGACTTGCGGGGACTGGCACCCAGTGTTTTATGTTGTTGTTGTTTTGCACTGATGACAGTAGTGAGAACCTTTGGAACATAAGCTCTGGACCAGGCCCTGCAATCCTCACCACAAATCAACCCAGGGTGGGGGGGTTATTATTACAGATTAACCTGAGAATCAGCGAGGTCGGGGAGGCTTGCCCAAGCTCACGTGGAGCAGGTGAAGGGCAGGGTTGAGACTGGCTTTGTGACATGACCCACTCACTCATACACGCAAGAGTCACGATCACATTGGTCACGGGGTGTAAGGTGCCAACCCGAGGCTTAGCCCTCCGTGTGCCTACATGTCAGATGCCTCTGGGCTGACCCTCCAGTTTCACATCCAGGCAGACTGAGTCCACAGAGACACGGGGCCTTGCTCAGGATCACACACAGCGGCTGTGGTCAAGGCTGCTCAAAAACCCAGGCTAGACAAGAGTCCAGGACCCAGCTGAGCTGCCAGAACTGCGGTCCCCACTCTGCAGGATCAACCGTGTAGCTGGAGCTCTCCGTCTGGGAACAGAGGGATGAAGGGGAGGGGACACGTATTGACACAAACAATAACAAACCCAGAGGTCAGAGCTGAGACAAGCGCTTGGCTGGGGCTTGGGGGAAGCCCAAGGAAGAGCCGAGATGCGGTAGGGGTCAGCCAGGGAAGGAGTCCCAAGGAAGTGACATCCAGTGGGCATTAAAGGATGAGTAGGAGTTTGCCAGTGGAAAAACGCAGGCAGGGATATTTCAGGGGACACATGGGGTTTGGGAGCCTAAGGGAGCTTGGCGTGAGGCGGTTTATACCTTGGTGGTTAAGAGTATGGGCTTGGGCACTAGATAGGCCCGGACTGGGGCCCCAGCCCTGCTGTGTGACCTGTGGCCTGTGACTTAACCTTCTGAGCTTCCATCTCCTCATCTGTAAAATGAAAGTAATGGTGATCCCTTCAGTCAAGGGGCAATTGCAGGGTTGGCACAGGTGGGACACACAGAGGGAACACATGGGTACCCAGGAGGGAAGACCCGAGACTATTGGCAGGGAGCAGATAGGAACAAAGAAGGAGGTGGCTGCAGAGGTCATCAGAGGTCAGATAGACCTGGAGCTGCCTTGAAAGTCAAGCTAAGGAATTTGGCCTCATGCGGAGGGCAGCAGGACGGTGTGGAAGGGCTTGGAGTCTAGGAGTCACAAATGGGATTTGTGTTTTAGAGGGTGCCCATGGAGCAAAGGCTGGGGTGTCCCTGAAGAAGGACAGAGAAGAGGGCCTTGAGCTCTAACCCCAGCCATGTCCTTGGCCCTCCGCCCCCTCAGCCCTGATGCTTCTCATCCTCAGCTCTGTGAGGCGGAGAAGCTCCTCCGCCTGATTCTGAGGCTGAGCCGCCTGCAGCCGTGGCCCCAGACGCCCCAGGCCCAAGCACCTGCACCCCCAGAGAAGGACCTGGGGTTCCCTGTGACCGGGCCTCTGCTTTCCTCAGAGCCGTCCCTCCCCCACCACACACACAGCCACACTCCCAAGTCCCCATTACAGAGAAAGGACAGGCGGCACCGCCATAATTTCTATTTCCTTCTAAATAGATGCTCCCAGACCTGCTCCCACAAAACCAATTAAAGCACCTGCCTGGGATGGGGCTTTGTCAGCAAATTATTTCCAGGCTCTGAGGCCCAGGAATAAATCTCGGCAGGATGAAGTGGATCAGACGAGGACGGGAGCTGAGATGGGGCGCTCGAGCAGGCAGGGCGCACAGGGTCACTTTGTGCCCAGGCAGCTGCAGGCGGGGTCTTCGCTCGGCCCCCAGACCCGTAGTCAGACCTCCACAGTTGTGCCAGAGAATCGGTCACCAAGGAGTCAGACATCCTGACTCCGTGTCGGGAGCTCTCCTCCCTGGGAAGCGGCTTGGAACCGACTTCTGGGGCCATGGTGGGGAGCGGTGGCCTGAGCATCCCCACATCATCCTCGCCACCACCGGTCCCGCGTCCCCGGGCTGCTTCTCTGCCATGTAGCAGGAAGCGGATGCAGGCGGCCTCAGTGGGAGTCAAGAGGCCTTGGCTCCCAACTCACTGTGGGACCTTGGGCGAGTCCTTCCCTGCTCTGGGCCTCAGTGTTTCTATCTGTAAAATGGGGGAGGATGAGAGTTTGGCTAGTGCTCCCAGCTCCACCATTAAAGGCACCTCATGAAACTCCACGTGGCCTTCTGGTTCCGGCCCAGGCTGGTCTTCTAGAATGCCCATGGACGCTCTCTTTAGGCAGGCAAAGGCCAGGGGGTGGGTAGCGTCCCATCCAGTGCAGCCATTACGGCTCCCAGGAGCTCAGAGCCTGGCGGAGGGAAGGAAGGGGCTGAGGGAGGTCTGGCTGGGGAAATGGGCAGTGATTCCTACACAGAGGGTGAAGGCCTCCCAGGGAGGGATCACTGGGGCTAGGCTTGGAAGGTTGAATGGGAGCTCACTGGGTTGAGATGTCATTCCCCCAAAATAGAAATGATTCTGGTTCACATGGCATCTCTGAGAATTCGAAAAGACACCCTTACTTCCTCTTTACTCCCATCTTTCAGGAAACTGTCTTAACTTTAGAAAATCTGCCACGTCAAGGCACCTGGGTGGCTCAATCAGTTAAGCGTCCAACTCTTGGTTTTGGCTCATGTCGGGATCTCAGGGTCATGAGATCGAGCCCCGCGTCAGCAGGGAGTCTGCTTGAGGATTCTCTCTCATTTTCCCTCTGCCCTTCCCCCACTCAAATAAATAAATAAGTCTTTAAAAAAGATAAAAGAAAATCTGCCATGTCTATGACACGAAGCCAGAATGCCCCTAGGATTGAGCAGTGTACAACCCCCATAACTGTACTGTAGCTCCGGGAGAATCCAGCCAGAAGCAGCAGGAGCTGCCCAGCCCAGCGCCCTTGAGAGGGACAGAGGTAGCACAGAGTCCTCCTGCAGCCAGAGGTGTGCGAGCGGACTGCCCTCGGGGGGACATCAGATGTGCTCCATCCCCAAACACTGTAGGTTCAGAACTTACAAAGGTATGGGGAGCGCTCCCCGAGTTTGGACACAACCCTCAAGGAGTGACTGACACCACCATGAATCCTCACCCAACCCCGCAGCAGGATACAGTGGAAGAAACTGAGGCAGCTGGAGACCGTGTCGCAGAGGGACTCTGTGTCCAAGCTTGGGGTTTCCCATGGTTTCCCAAGAGCGTTTTTCGTGTTACACATTTAATTCCGTATATGTCAGAAAAAAATATACCCAGCCCTTCAAGTCCAGCATTTCATGGGTATTAAAAATGAACATATTTTTTTGCAGCAAGGAAAATCACAAGTAAATGAGAACAGGTGGCATTGGTGACGGACCTGGGAGGGACTGAGACGCAGCGTCAACCACCCCCCATTTGCACAGAGGCGGCTGCAGACCCCTGGCAAGGGGACGCGGGCTCCTGGGTGTGAGTCCGTGCCAGGCTGTGTGTGGGCACTCTGGCCAGTGTGCAGCCACTCAGCATCGACGGCTGCCCCAGGCCGCTTCGTGCCAGGCTCTGCGGGGAGCCAGGGACACCGAGGAGCTCACCGCTAGACATGATGTCTGTGGTGACAGAGGGGGGTGAGCCCGAGTGCCCAAGGGCTCTCAGCTAGCGAGCTGAGGCGGGGCATTCCAGGACCAGCGCCTACACTGTTCCGGGGCAGGGGGAGAGGCTGGACTTACTCTGCGGGGCCACCCCAGAGCCTTCTAATCAGTCCTGCACTTGTCCAGCCGGGCAGGCTGGAAGGGCCTGGAAGTCAGGATTTGTTGGGCTTTTTGTTTTTAAAATAGAGGTGATTGTATAAAGCAGTACAGTATAATATAGTGATACAAGCTCCAAGAGTTTGTGAGCTTTGTGACAAGCTATGTGATATTGGGGCACATTACTCAGCTTCTCTGAGCATTAGCTTCCTCATCTGCAAAGTAGGGATCCCAATACCTTCCTCAGAAGGGCATTTTGAGGACAAAATGAGATAACATATGTGTATCAGTTAACGACCGACCAGGAAAAGAGTATTTATTTACATGGAGAATGTGATCCAAGGAATTAACCACGCAGGACACAGAAGAGCTGAGAAGCCAAATTGGGGGGGGGCTGGGGGACAGTGACCCAGAGATTATTGTAGCAGGAAGCCGCTTTCCATCTGGGCACACAGGGAGGAGATGGGGCTTCCAGGGCCACCTGCTGGGGGCTGGAACCAGAGAGGGCCCATCTAGGAGAGGGGCAGCACAGCACAGTGAATGATTGTAATTCCTATTATTTCCTCCCTCCCTCCCTCCCTTCCTTCCTTCCTTCTTTCCTTCCTTCCTTCCTTCTTTCCTTCCTTTCTTTCTTTTTTAACTTACGACCCTGAGATCAAGACCTGAGCTGAGATCAATAGTTGGACACTTCAGGGCACCTGGATGGCTCAATTGGTTAAGCATCTGCCTTTGGCTCAGGTCATGATCCCAGGGTCCTGAGATTGAGTCCCACGTCAGGCTTCCTGCTCAGCAGGGAGTCTGCTTCTCCCTCTACACTTCCCCCCTGCTCGTGATCTCTCTCTCACTCTCTCTCTCTCTCTCAAATAGGTAAATAGAATCTTTAAAAAAAAAAAAAAAAAGTGGGACACTCCACCAACTGAGCCACCCAGGGACCCTCTCTTGTTTTCCTTTCTATTATTAAAATAATGCATGCTCAATATATTAAAACTACTTTAGTTGTAACAGAAACTCACTCAAGCCAGGTTAAACATGACAAAAAGGAATTTCATAAAATGCTACAGGGGAGTCTCTAAAATCCAAAGGCTGGACCCAGGACCAGGAAAGGTTATTGGGTGTCTGCAGCGCTCTCCTCCTGTCTCCTGCTTCTCTCCATGTGTCTGCTTCATACGTGTCGTGGCACTCAGGGTCCTCAGCCCCTGGCAGCAGCAGATGGCCCCTGACAGCTCCCAGGTTCACACTGAGTCTCCTTTCCAAATTCCTGGGGAAGGCATTCTGATTGGCCCAGCTTGGGTACCATTGCCTGTCCTGGTCCAATCATCTATGGCCAAGGGGGCGGGGTCACAGGGCTGCCAGTCACCTTGCCCACCATGCCTGGGGAGCATAGCCCATGGATTTGTGAGCTGGCCTTGCAAAACCTGTTGAAACATACAGAAAGTATTAAAATGCACCTTACTGGGCGCCTGGGTGGCTCAGTTGGTTAAGTGACTGCCTTCGGCTCAGGTCATGATCCTGGAGTCCCTGGATCGAGTCCCGCATCGGGCTCCCTGCTCGGCAGGGAGCCTGCTTCTCCCTCTGACCCTCCCCCCTCTCATGTGCTCTCTCTCTCTCTCTCATTCTCTCTGTCTCGAATAAATAAATAAAATCTTTAAAAAAAAAAAATAATAAAAAAAATAAAATGCACCTTACTGTTGAATTGTAAAGAAATTTTTTTTAAAGATTTATTTATTTGAGAGAGAGAGAGAGTAAGCAGGGGGGAGGGGCAGAGGGAGAGAGAGAGAATCCCAAGCAGACTCCCCACTGAGTGGGGAGCCCCATGTGGGACCTTGGGACCTTGGGACCCTGAGATCATGACCTGAGCCAAAATCAAGAGTCAGCCAGCCACTCAACCAAGTGAGCCACCCAGGCCCCATATAAAGAAATTTTTGATGTTTCTTTTCAGGTTTTTCTGTTTTGGTTGTCTCTACTGTTATTTTTAACATAAATGATGCTGCAGGTAACAGCCCTCCCCCGATGTCTCCTGGGGATGAATTCCCGGAGATGGCAGCTGCCTGTACTGCACCAGCCCACTGGCCGTGGCTGACAGGGTCCCTTTACTGCCAGGGGGCATCAGTGGGCAGTAGGTGCTGGTATTTTCTTAAATGATTGTTCTTTACAAGGGGAGCCTGCATTGAGGGTTTCAGAAGGAAAAGAGGCAAGTGGGCCCCACGGCTGACTAACCCCTCTGTGGCTTTATTTTGTTTTTTGGCTTTGTGCATATTTATTTGATTAATTATTATTTGATTATCTGATTAGTTATTATTCCAGACCTCAGTAATCCATTAAGCAAAACTATACAATGTCGAAGCTTAATTAAACGGAACTTTGACCTCAGTTGGGGGAAAAGGAGTTTATTTAACAAGAAGGTAAAATAGTTTGTGGCAGCCAGAGGGATGATGTTTTTGCTTCCCAATTTTTATTATAAGATTTTCCAAAACATAGGGAAGTTGAAAGAATTGTACAATGAACACTCGTATACCCTCCATCTGGATTCAGCAACGATTCATACTTTGGTTTACCTGTCTCTCTCTTTCTCTCTTTCTTTCTCTCTATATATAATTAATATTAATATATTTTACATATAATACATAATATTAATATTTTATATATTTATTGTATATATTAATATTTCCCTCCTGAGCCATTTGGAAGTAAGTGGAAGACATCATGACCCTTCACTCCCAAACGTTTCATCTCCTAAGATAAAAACATTCTCCTGCATAACTACAATGCCTTTATTATCCCCCCCAAAATGTACAATTATTCCATCATTCCATTAAGCATTTCAGAGGAACTAATTCAAATTTCAGGGAGCCCAATTGCCATTGATCAGCAATTTCAAGGAATACATAATATGTGTAAAAGTACCGAGCCTGGTGCTTGGCACCCAGTAGGAACTTAGTAAACTGAGTCCACAAACTTCCATCACCACCACCTTTAAAAATACGGTAATTCCAAGCAGATTGCTTCGATGTGAGGCCACGTCGGAGCAGTGTGCCCAGGCCACCAGGGCTCCAGATGGGGCTCCCCCAACTCTCCCTAGCAGCCACAAGGGCAGACACTGAAGGCAAGAGGAAAATTGCTGGAAACAAAAGACAGAGTCACAGGGCGCTGAACTTGGCCTCAGCAGCCTCCCAGCAATGAGTGATGGCGCCAGAGAGGAGATCCGTGCCAACCAGTGCTACTCAGCCACGCCGTGGCAGACAGAGCCGGGCTCCTGGCCGGGCTCCCTCCACTTACCAGGGCAAGAGCGGGGTTTTTTTTTAATTGTTTTCAAAACAGATTTCATGTGGTCCCAAAATGAGACCATGATTGTAAATTAAAGTGTAATTAGCCTTTACGCTTTTATATTCATTAACTCTTCTCTGTTAATGATGCTAGGCTGGAGCAGAAACCCTGCATTATGAAACCACATCCAGGAAATAAAATAGTGATTTAGATAATGGCCACAATGTATTGCTACTTACACATAATTAAACAAATGCTCCATTTAAACTTGGAAACATGACTGAATGTTGATTAACCCTCGCCCGGCGATTCTGTTCAGAACTGGGGAAGGGGAGGCACCATGAGCTGGTCCGGAACGAAGTGTTGGGCCAGCCGCGTCCGCCTGCCACGTCCGCCTGCCACGTCCACCAGCCACGTCCACCTGC
This sequence comes from Halichoerus grypus, assembly GCF_964656455.1. Taxonomy (NCBI): domain Eukaryota; kingdom Metazoa; phylum Chordata; class Mammalia; order Carnivora; family Phocidae; genus Halichoerus; species Halichoerus grypus. Next base: position 84,364,910 of record NC_135725.1, on the reverse strand, counting down.
CACGTCCGCCTGCCACACCTGTGTAGGGCAGGTGCAGGTCTCATGCCAGGGAGCGTGGCCACCGATGGCCATGACCATGAGAGTGATCCTGGGACCACTTCAGAAACCACCCCCCCAAGGGGAATAAGCCAGACACAGTGTGTGATTCTCCTGATATGAGGTCCCCAGAGCAGTCGAGTTCACCGAGACAGAAAGCAGAACAGTGGCTGCCAGGGGCTGGGAAAGGAGGGTGTGGGGAGGTAGTGTTTAAGGGGTACGAGTCTCAGCGTGGGGAGATGAAAAAGTTCTGCGGACGGATGGTGGTGAGGGCTGCCCAACAGTGTGAATGTGCTTCTTGCCGCTGAACTGTACCCTTAAAACAGCTAAATGGTAAATTGTATGTTATGTGTCTATACCACAACTTTCTCAGTTTATGTAAGTCATAAAGGAGAAGAAGGAGAAGAAGAGGAGGAGGAGGAGGGAGAAGGATGCGCCCCACCCAGCTCAGCTGCCTGGCAGGCAGACCCTGAGACGGGAACCAGAAGGCAGGTGCATGGTCTGTGAGGTGACCCAGGGAAGGGAAGTGGGGAAATAAGGTAAAGAAAGGGAAGCAACCAACAAACAGTGCATGACTGTCCCGGTCATTTATTGCTATGCAACAAACTGCTCCAAAATCTAGTACCTTAGAACAGCAATAATTACTTGTTACTTCTCAAGATTTCTGTGGGTCAGGAAAGCAGACTGCAGGGATGAATGATCTCTGCTCCATAGTGTCTAGAGCCTTGGCTGGAAAACTCAGAGTCTGGGGCTGGAATCATCGGAGGGCCACTCACTCACACCCTGGGGGTCCCGTTGGGGCTGTCAGCTGAAACCCCCACATGTAGCCTCTCCAGGTGGCCTGGGCTCCTAAAACATGTAGTTAGGTTCCAAGAGCAGTCAGCAGTCATCGAGACAGAGAGAGACGGAGACAGAGACAGGTGGAAACCAGCCTCAGACGTCACGAGGCATCACTTCTGCTGCCCGTCGGGAAGGTCTGCCCAGCTTCAGGGATGGTGGGATGTCAACGGCCCCCTGTATGTGGGGGGATACACTCTGCCCCAGTCACCAGGCAAGTTTCCCTTGCGCACCGAGGGACTGGATGCGCCTCTGGGAGGTCGCCTGCCACGCTGAAACTTGCTGAATGTTCCCGGCGGGCCGGGGCTGTGCTAAGGACACAGGCATGACACCATTCACCCTGCGGTGGCTAATAGCACTGCCCCCGTTCTAAAGGCTTAGAAGGTACTGGGGCGGAGACAGCCTGTCCCTCCACCAAAACCCCTCTTTCCCTTTTCCCAGACTCACAGCGAGATCACACTCCCCAGCCTCCCTGCAGTTCATGTGGCCATGTGACTGACGACTCTGCCACCGAATGTGAGCCGAAGGGAGGGGTGCCCCTTCCAGGCCTGGGTCACAGGCTCCTGCATGCTTCTCCTGTTCTTGCCGGGAAACACAACGCAACAGCCTTGGAGACACACCCGCTGAAGATGTCGGACCCTCCCTGAGCCCAGGTCCCCGAAGCACCAAAGGGAGGCGAGCCCCCCTCCTCCTTTATTTATCTCGCGTCCATCCGCAACCTGGGACTCGGACTCCAGCGGCAAACACGCCCGGGCCTGTTTGTTACTGTAGCTCAGTCGGCTCTAACACAAGGGCCTTCGCTCAGATTACAGCGTCTGAAATTGCCGTGTTACCACTTCGTAACTCAAAAATGGCCAAATGTTAGCAATTTCACGTGACTCGACGGAAGGTATGGAACTGCTTCTTTTCCCCTGTGGGTAGTCCCCCACTTGTGGACGCACCTTAACTTATTTAACCACCCCCCTTTGGATAAACATCTGTGTTGTTTCCTTTTTTTTGTCCTCACAAATAATGCTGCAGTCAACCTTCTTCAATATTTATCATGAATTTGTATGAGTGTGTCTATCGATACAGTCCACAAAGCGACATCGCTGCTCATTTAAAAGTTTGATATGTGCTGCTCAAGTTACTCTCAAACATTTTCTAATAATTATATATGCACGTGTATTTGTGCGTGTGTGTTTAAGCAAATGCTGATGGAGGACTTACTATGTGCCGGTCACTGTTCTATGTTCTTTACAAATATTAATTTATTTAAACTTCGTAACAACCCCGTGAGGTAGGTACTATTACCCCATTTTACAGATGGGGTAACTGAGGCCAAAAGAGGTAACTTGCCCAAGGTCACGCCACTAGTAAGTGGTGGAGGGTGGAGCTGGGATTTGAGTCCAGGTACGCTGTTCCAGAAGCTTCCTTATGACCCACTGTGAGGGGGAGGCTTGCCCTGAGAGGCCCCCTCAGACTCAAATGCGGCCCCTGGGCTGGGCCCTGGGAGGCCTGCTCTCTCCCCTTTCAAGAAAAGCAAACAGCAGCAGGGTCACTGCCACTGTGAGCCCTGGGCCTGCCCTGGGGTAAGGGCAGCACGTGCTAAATAAAAAACAATTTAAAAATGAGTACCTCACAGGAGTCTTTGCCTGATTTCCTTTCTTCTTACTCAACACATGACTTCCTGTGTTTATTGGTCCCTAGAGTCAGACTGAGCTGAGCATGAAATCTGGCCCTGCCACCAGCAGTCTTGTCCTTTTGTCTAAAAGGAGACTTCTCTGAGACTTTGTCCTTTTGTCTAAAAAGTACGGATAATAACTGGAGAAATAAGTGAAAGCACCGCAATTCCCCTCGTTTACCCAAGAACCCCTGACTTGCACATCAGCGACAGCGGCCCCAGGCCCAGAACCCACAGGGGCAGCCGCTCCCAGAGACCGTGGACACGCCTGGCTTCTCAGGCCGCCCCGGGGAGGCTCCTTCTCTGACACCAAGGCCCCTCTGGACCTTCGCGTTCCCAGCACCCCCAACCCCCACAATCATGCCAGGACTAATAAAATATAAACATAATAAGTCCCGGTCCTGTAACGCTCACTGTGGCTCTGCTGTCCGACCCAACACTGTCTGATGGTTACTGGCAGTGGCCAAGCTTCCAGAACAGAAAACCTTCAGGATGGGCATCTGGCGTTGGTTCTCTGTTCTGAGTAGACTTGGAGGCGTTAAATACGTGCTGGGGGGTGCAGAGGACTCTGCTGGTCCATGCCATGCAAGAGCGAAGTAGTCACTTAAATGCTCACCTCTAGACCCCTGCGGTCAGGGCCTGTGGCGGGGTCTGGGTGACCAAGCAGCTGCGGGCATGGCCTGGGTCAGCGGAAATAAAGAGAAGGACCGTGGCGCTGCTTGGATGCTTCTAAGTGCACCGGAAAACTTAGAAAAACAGCGATGAGCTCCGGGCTTTCTAGAGCAATGTCTGAGTGAAGAGCCAAAGGTTCTCTCTACGCCTGGAGAAACCCTAGCGGCCTCTCCTCAGGGGATGTCCTTGCAGGGGGAAAGTGATCTTCCTCAAGACCATCTCCCCTCACCCCTTACTTCTAGTTGCTTCTAGATGTACTACCAGACTCAAGACCTGGCAAGTTTCAGGGGGTTGGGTACAAGGTGTGGCCCATGAGGAGGCGTGGGGCGCACCAACGCATCACAAGATGTTGCCAGCTCGTGCCAACAGGGAAACGTGTATGACAATGGACCCGAAGTGTGGTGCATCCTAAGGGAAGGGATATAATGTTAGGTCTGGGCAAATTTATTGATGTGGGTGGGTGCGCTCCATGAGATCCTGAGTTCCTTGTGTCAGCTCAAGCAACCAGAGTGGCTCTAAAGATTTGCTCAGTTGGTTCCTTGAGACCTGGACCCCAAAGGCAGCCTATACGGAGGGAAGCTGAGATGCCAGAATTTCTTTAGTGTAGAAGACAGTATTCAAAACATTCAAGAGAGGGCTTGAATGCTGAAGTAGACTTATTATTTAATACCCGTTCAACCAGCCCCTCACCACATTCAGGGGGTAGACAGGGGAATTCATTAATTAATTGATCAATCGATCAATCATGATGTCCCCAAGACTGAAATAAGTGGGCAGCCTAATAAAGTCTTGATTTGTATAAAAGCAGAAAAGCTGTAGGTCTGGGAAACAGAAGTCTAACTGAAGCAACAAAATGGAGAACTGTGACCCTCGGACTGGGCAGTTCATGGACGCAGAGCCCCTGGAATGACAGGCCAGATCCACTTAAGGAAGGACCCTGCTACAGAGCCAAAAGTGCATATTTCCTCCTGATTTTCTGTAAAAGGGCCCTGAAGCCACTTACCAGAGTGTGCATTGGAGAAGAGGAAATATGAAATAATTTAGGGATTATTGGATACTGGTTTGGAGCCGCCACTAATTCCAGAAGACCCAAAAGGCCACCGTGGTCCACTCAGAGCACGGGCTTCTGGAGGAATTCTGGAGATCCATGGCTGTGTAACAAACCACAACCATTTTCCTGTGTCTCATTAGCTTGTGGGCCAGGAGTGCAGACAGTGCTCAGTGGGAGATTCTCTCGCTCCTCGTGCTGTCAGCCGAGGTCACTCAGGGGTACTCAGCTGGCAAGGGGCTGGTCTGGAGGGTCCCAGAGAGCTTCTCACGTATCTGGGTTCTTGGCAAGGATGGCCGGCAGGCAGGGCTTAGCTGGGACTGGTGGCGGTCTGTAGGTTCCCTGAGCAAGGGGACCAGCAAACAAGGTGGAAAGTGCCTCACCTTGTGTGACCTGGCCTCAGAGGTCACATAGTGTCACATCCTTTATACCCTATCGCTTGAAGCAACACAGCCCACCCACATTCAAGGGAAGGGGACACAGGCCCCACCTCTCGAGGTGGGAAATGTCAAAGCACGTCTGGCCGTGTGTTAAGAATGTTGCAGGAAGGGGCGCCTGGGTGGCTCAGTCATTAAGCGTCTGCCTTCGGCTCAGGTCATGATCCCAGGGTCCTAGGATCGAGCCCCACATCAGGCTCCCTGCTCGGCGGGAAGCCTGCTTCTCCCTCTCCCACTCCCCCTGCTTGTGTTCCCTCTCTCGCGCTCTCTCTCTCTCTCTCTCTCTGTCAAATAAATAAATAAAATCTTAAAAAAAAAAAAAAAGAATATTGCAGGACATCACATCAGGTAATTAGGATCATTTGGCTGAGCTCCAGCTCACGTGGACCCAGTGGGTCCCAGAGCAGAGCTCAGGGTTGTTTTTCCAGCTTGGGAATGCACAGCTGGAATTGACACCTTCAGCAACCAGCCGCTCCCCACCTGTGCAGCGAGGGCTTTTATGGGAGGCAAGGCCACATGGGAGCCCCCCCACCAAAATGGTAAAGCGGAAGCGAACCGCGTTCCCGGAGGGATGGCAGAGATCGTGCCCCACACCGGAGACGCGCAGGATGCAGGGGTGGTTGTTCCCACCGCGTCCCCGTTCGACGCACCTGGGACACGTGGAGCTTGCAGGAGGGCAGGAGGCCGTGTAAACGTGCTCAGGTGGTGCTTCCAACTGCAGCTGCTGTTCCAGGTGTGGCTTCTTTGCTGGAGCTGCTCGGCACATCTGGCTCCTCTTCTCTGATCAAAGCAGTTTACTTTCAGTTGGCAGGGCCAGTAATATACCTTTCCCATCCGCCTTCGGGGTTATGTCGACTACCCAGCCCCCTTTCACAAACCAGACCCCAGGGGCTGGGAGAGCTTCTCCCTTCTGCAGACTATCGCACCCGTCTCCTGAACCCCCTGGACGACCACTCCCCAAGGATATCAGACAGCTGGCGGCAGGTGGATTACAGCCTGCCACCTCCATCGTAGAAGGAGGAGAACTTCGCTCCCCTTGGCATAGACACTGATTCTGAGTACGGATTTCCCTGCCAAAAGCACTATCCGTGCACAGTTGGAAGGGAAATAAACATCATCCCAACATGAATAAAGGGGTCTTTGTGTGCCTTGTGTACCCCACAGCTGCAGACCCCCAGGGGGAGCCCCCCATTAGCAACCGCCCCGTGTAGACTTCTCCCTGAGTGCCCCTTTGTAGCCAAGAGCTGTGGCTGACTGGGTTCAGACAGGCTGGCCGGTGATCGCTCCCCTGATCCTCCAATTTCTCCTTGGGGGCCACTTCCCCACACCGTGTCGGGCCTAACAGTATACCAACCTCTTGTCCCATAGCACCCTGGGCGGCTCAGAGGGACCCTGATGGGCCCCAGGAACCCCTGTGCCAGGGCTCGGAGGTGAGAGAGCATGGCGGCACGTTCTGTCTGCTCCTCGAGCGGAGAAGGGAAGGAGGAGCAGCTCCAGGGGAGGAGGTAGAGAGGAAGGCCTTGGTCCCTCCACCAGATAATGTTTTCTGCGTGAGGAAACTCACGGCCTCACGCCACCAAGGTCCCCTCCCTGCCCTGCCAGCCAGGCCTGCTGCCCACCCCCCGCACCCCCCTTTGTGGGGCCTTCAGCCAAGCCCTGCCTTTTCTGTGCCTGTTTCCCTACCTGCACACAAGGGGGAAGGAAGACTCAGCCACGAAAGCTTTTCCAGCTTCCAAATTTGCTGAGTCTCTTCTGGGAAGTATCTGGTTTGGGAGAACAGAACCTCCCCTATTAAAAAAATAAAAGCAAACAAACAACAACAAAGCAGGTGTTCCTGCCCCGCGACACCTGACTCGGAGAGCATGGCTCCAGCCCTGGACCAGCCCTGCAGCGGGCCCTGGGCCCTGAGCCATGTCCGAGGCCTGGAAGGTGGACAGTGGTGTCTGGTGGTGGCTGGAGAACAGCAGGGCCCAGGCCAAGCAGAAGGGGGACACTTCCCCTCCAAACTTGAGGGCACGTGGTGCAGTGACATTGGAAATAGCCCTGGCGGGGGGGCTTGGTGGGGACGCTTACCCCCCCAGCACGGATGAGGAAAGCCAGGCTGAGGGAAGTAAGTAACTTGTCCAAGGCACCACGGGAAGTAAGGGGTAGAGGAGCTGGAGTCGGCCTGGCCCCCAATCCCTTCCTGGTGAAGGCAGTGTGGTTTCGTGGCTATGGTGGTTTCCTAGGGTTACCACCACAAAGGACCACAAAGCAGATGATGGAGCAGCTGAAATTTACTGCCCCCACCATTCTGGAGGCCAGAAGGTTGAAATCGGGGTGTGAGCCAGGTTGATTCTTTCTGGGGGCGGGGGGCAATCTTTGTGGCCCTTGGCTCTAGAAACATCACCCCATCTCTAACGTCACTTCACACGGCGCTCTCCCCGTGTGCTCTGTGTCCAAATTCCCCCTTTCTGTGAGGACACCAGGCTCCACCAGTCATCTTGCATTAGGGCCCAATGACTAACGGCTTCCTTACTCGAAGACAGGGTCTTTACAGAGGTAATCAAGTATTTTAACTTGAGCTGAAGCCCTGTTGAGCTGTGACTCTGGGGGGAGGGCGGGGAGGCGGGTAAGAATTCGGGTTTGTGTCGTAGGTGGTGTGAGCCAGACCCCTCGTGGCCGAGCCTGGGACAAGGGGCCTCTGGCACCCAGGGCACCCCGGTGTTTCTCATCCCAGCACTCTCCAGTCGCCCCGTAGATCATCCAAGATCCCTGGAGATCAGCCTTCCCCTGGGAAGAGTGGTCAGGGCCGCAGGGCCTCGGGCCTGACTGCCCGGTCTCTAAGCCACCCCTGTCCCTCCGCCTGCCCCAGCCCTTCCTCCCCCAGCCCCGCCGTCAGGATCTGCACTTACTCCTCCACCTTCCCAGACACATAAAAGTAAATTTAAAAGATTGTATCTTGATTACCAATGTAAAGACCTGTCTCCAAATCAGGTCACATTCTGAGGTACCAGGGGTCAGGATTTCAATATGAGTTGGGGGGGCAGAGTATGAGAGACAAAGTCAACCCCTAACAGTAGCTGAGAGCCCAGATTTGCTACCTGGGCCCTGAGCGGCCCCAAATCTTGCCTGGATGGTCCCGGTGTTAAATTCACAGCAGGCTGGTCTCAGTTCATTCAGAAGGCCGACGGCCAGGCTGCCCGCTCGGAGCGGTGTCTGGGGGAAGCATGGTGGGCAATGGCAGACGCCGCCCAGGAGGGTCTGATAAACCAGCCCAGCAGCTCCTGGCAAAGCAGCCCCCTCCCCACCCAGCTCTGCCCTTGCCGGGGGCCTGGCACGGTGGGCCCCTCACAACCACCTGCAAGGTAGGGATAAACTATTCCCATTTTACAGAGGAGGAAACTGAGACTCAGAGGAGGGAATTCACCTGCCCACGGGGTCACAGCTGACAAGTGACAGAACAAGATCCAACACCTGGCAACCGGGCCCCTGAGCCTGGCCTCCCAACAACCCTCCCTCACACTCAGCTGCAGAAATGGACTACAGGGCCCGGTCCCCCTCCTGTGGGGTTGAGGACGTGGACTGATGAGCAAGCAGGAAGGGAAGAGGAGGCCCAGTGACCGGGCCCTGGACACCAGCCCCAGGCAGGACTCGGCTGTCCGCTGGACCAGGACTGGAACGGCCTCCCTAGCCCTGGTGCGCCGGCCTCCCCTCCGAAGCTCAGTCTTGCCATTGTGCAGTAGAGACGGGAATTGCCAACCGTTCCGGCCGCTGAGAGGCTCCAACTCGATCCAGCGGGACAGCCCTGTGTGTCCCTGAGGGCGGGGCCTGCACCTGGGTTGTCCCCTTTGGGGCCCAGTGGAGCCTGGCAAACTGAAGGTACTTAGTGAGAGCCCAACAGTAGAATCGTGGCTTCTATAAAGGTAGATAATGAACAAAATCACAACTTTTCTAAGCTAAGGTCATACGGCCATTAACTAAACTCCAAGGAGAGACAGAACATGATGGCACAGACTTCAGACACTGGACAGGCTGTGAGGAACTCAGCTAAAAGGGGGCACCTGGGGGTCTCAGTCAGTTAAGCGTCCGACTCTTGGTTTCAGCTCAGGTTATGGTCTCAGGGTTGTGAGATCAAGCCCCGCATCAGGCTCTGTGCTCAGCGGGGCGTCCGCTTGGGATTCTCTCTCTCTCCCTCTGCCCCTCCAACCCCCTCAAATAAATAAATAAATCTTTTTTTTTTTTTTTTTAAAGAATTCACTTAAAAATTTGGGTAACTTACTAAAGGTGAAGTGTGAGCTAGTGCAAGGTATAGAATCCCCGGGAGCCACAGACGCAGGGGAATTCCTACCCACTCACAGGCTCACCTCCAAGCACTTCACCTGATGCTCACAAGAAAGATTGGGGGCAGGGCAAGAGGCCCCCTAGATCACCAGTCACCATGGAAAAGACACAAAGCCTTTTGCACTCTCTTCCCTATGGAACAAGAGCCTTAAGTAGCTGAGAACAGAGCAGGAAAACCCCCCAGACCTATTACAGTTGGGGGAATCAAACAGAAAAACCCTCCAACTCTGGGGGAGGAGTAGAAATACATCCTGGGAGGGGCGCCTGGCTCAGTCAGTGAAGCACGTGACTCTTGATCTCGGGGTCATGAGTTCCAGCCCCATGCTGGGTGTAGAGATTACTTAAAAAAATAATAATAAAAATAAATATAAGAAATAAATAAAAGAAATACATTCTCAGCATAGAACATTAGAAAGTGAAATGATAGCCTGCAGAATGGGAGAAGACATTTGCAAGTCACATATCTGATAAGGGATTAATATCAAGAATGTACATTTACGTGTGTGTGTGTGTGTGTGTGTGTGTGTGTGTATAAAACCGACCTCAACAACAAAAAAACCAAACACCCAATTCAAAAATGGGCAAAGGACTTGAAAAGACAATTCTCCCAAGAAGATATACACACGGCCAATAAGCACGTGAAGAGATGCTCAACATTATTAATCATTAGGGAAATGCAAATCAAAATTACAATGAGAGGGGCGCCTGGATGGCTCAGTCGGTTAAGCATCTGCCTTCGGCTCAGGTCATGATCCCAATGTCCTGGGATCGAGTCCTGCATCGGGCTCCCTGCTCTTGGGGAGCCTGCTTCTCCCTCTCCTGCTCCCCCTGCTTGTGCGCGCACTCTCGCTCTCTCTCTCTCTGTGTCAAATAAATAAATAATAAATCTTCAAAAAAAATTACAGTGAGATAGCATTTCACACCCATTAGAACAGCTATTATTTAAAATAAACAAAATATGGGCGCCTGGTGGCTCATTTGGTTAAGCAACTGCCTTCGGCTCAGGTCATGATCTTGGAGTCCCAGGATCGAGTCCCTCATCGGGCTCCCTGCTCAGCAGGGAGTCTGCTTCTCCCTCTAACCCTCCCCCCTCACATGTGCTCTCTCTCTCTCAAATAAATAAATAAATAAAAATCTTTAAAATAAACAAAATACCCCAGAAAATAACAAGTGTTGTTCAGGAAGCAGAGAAACTGGGACACCTGTGCATGGCTGGTGGAAATGTAAAATGGTGCAGCCACTGTGGAGGAGGTGTAGTGGTTCCTCAAATAATTAAACGTAGAATTGCCATATGATCCCACAACTCCACTTTGGGGTATGCTCAACAGAACGGAAAGCAGGGACTTGAAGACGTGTTCGTACGTACTCACGCAGCATCATTCACAACAGCTAAAAGGTGGGGTCGAACGGGTCCCGGGAAGGCTTTCCAGGTCCACCAATCTGTGGATCTTCAACTGCCTTGGCAAATGGGACCCTGAGGACCATCTGATGTGGTCCAGCCTTGGCCACGTCATAACAGTGTGGCCCGGACATCAATATCTGAGAACCCACTCACAAATCCCGCCGACTGCACTAGTATTTGCCTAATGTTACTGATAATATATTAATTACATGGACATATTTCAGAAGGTGTTATGGGTTGAATTGTGTCCCCCAAAAAGATATGTTGAAGTCCTAACCCCCAGTACCTGGGGATGTGGCCTCACTTGGGGAGAGTCCTTGCAGATGTAACCGGGTTAAGGTGAGGTCATTGGTGTGGTCCCTAATCCAATATGACCGCTGTCCTCATGAGAAGGGGGGGGAGTCTCACTCGGGAAGATGGAAGATGGCCGCGTGACGACAGTGGCAGGGAGTGGAGCCACAAGCCAAGAAACCCAGGACTGTCACCGCCCGCAGAGGCTGAGGCGGGAAGGGCTCTCCAGGAGTCTCAGAGGGAGCACGGCCCTGCTGACCCCTTGATTTCAGACCTCTGGCCTCCAGAACTGTGAGAAAATTAATTTCTGTTGTTTGTGGTATTTTCTGACAGCAGCCTGGGAAACACAGCAGGCCACGGGAAAATTAGCACCAGTCTGCCATTAAACCTCAGATAACGGGAAAAACCGTGTTGTTGTGCGCGTGTCTACAACGTGTGAGCCCCCCAGCCCCCGCAGCCGTGCTGCCCTTCCCGCCCTCCCTGCCCTCCTGGCCCGGCCAGGCCTCCCGACGCCTCCCGGGCCCACCAACATGCCGCTTCTCCGGCCACAGACCCTCCACCCCTGCAGCCACCATCCCGCTAGCTACTTCCAAATCTCTGCAACATCTTTGGAAATGCTCTTTCTGCCTCAAGGGAGGGCTCCTGTGGGGGTGGGAGTCGGCGCTCCAAGCACAAGGGCAGGATAAGGGCCAAGGAGAGCCCATGTCTTCGAAAGTCCAAGCAACCCCACTCAGGGGAGTTTCCTGGGGATGTGCAGCTGGGAGCAAGCCTCACCAGGACAGTCTCAGGGGACTTCCCTCCCCAACAGATGTGGGAGCTGACCTGAAGCAGATGAGCACACTCGGGACACAGGAGGGAGGCGGGGGCAGGGGGGTGTGGACATGCCCCGGTGGGAGCAGCCCTCCTAGACAGTCCTGCGCAGGCTCTGCCTGGAAGAGACCCCTTCTCCCGCTGTCTCTAACCCTCCCTTCCTGCCCCCCAATGTCTTCTGGCTCAGTGCCTCTCACTCTTTGTCAAATGAGTTCATCAATCTGGAAGGCAGGTTCACGGAGAGCTCCAGAGCTAGGAAAGGTCTAGAAGAGGGTCCGGGCCAGTGGGAAAACAGCATGAAGTCAAGAGGCTAGGCTCTCTTGAACTTGGAGTTCAGATACGTGTCTTATGTGCACATGTGTGAGTGGTTATGTGTGTGTGAGAATACGTGCCCATGCATCCATACACATGCATGTATGTGCATGTGGACACATATGCGTGCGTGTGTGTGTGTGTGTGTGTGTGTGTGTTTGGGACAGGAGCCGAGGAGCTCCATAAGCCAACTAGGTCCACCTCAGATAGCTTTCCACCCCCAAACTTTTTGCCCAGGAAATGTAATTAATTTAAACACTATCCCACCTCCTTTCTCTCCCCCAGTCACTATTGATCACAACAACCCCGGCCTCTGGTCCTCTGTTTGGAAAGTCTTTTTCAGCCTGGTGCTCACCAGCTCATGACCAACTTCCAGGTAGAGTAAAGGATTAAATGGAAGGCACAATAAGAAGTGAAACAATTAGAATTTCTGCCTCATTATCATGGTAATCTTATCAGTCGGATAATGAGGTATTAATGGAGATTTAATGTGCATCTCATAACAGAATCCCTTGGAGAAAACACACAGGGAAATTGCTGTAAATCCACTTAATGATGGAGAAGTCCCAAAACACCATATTCCAAAGGATGAAAAATGCAGGATGCAAATGAGAAAGAATCAAGGTCAATAACACCACGGGGACGGGCCTAATGGCAGATTTGGAGATATATGTAATAAAAATTGCATGTTGCTTTTAAACCTCACCCTCTGTTTTCAAATGTGCATCCCTAGTAATGAAACACAGAAGTGCAGCCAGAATGATTTGTATGTTTTAGAAACCATAGGGGGGATGGAAAAATGTCTCACAACCCATCAGGCCCCCCGAGGGGAGCCATGGGAAATGGGGTGTTTTACCGAGAGGCTTACAAGGGAAGGGGGGGCAGAGGAAGAGCCCTTTGGTTGGCAGAGGGGGAAGCAGCCTATGTGAGTTCAAGGTCATTTGGGAAACATGCGCGCATTTACTCTCGCTCCTTCATTCCGCCGTTTGTCGGCTGACCACAGGCAACTCAGAAAGATGAAGGCCACAGTCGGGTACAAGCCAAAAATAAGAACCCTCATTCAGAAAGCACCTACTCTGTGTCACGCATGGCATTACTGAAATGCCATCCACGGACGATCTGGTTTAATTCCAACAGCAACCGTGGGACATGGAAACTATTAATATCCCCATTCCTCAGATGAGAAACTGAGGCTCAGAGAAATGAAGTAAGTGTCTCAAGCTGCATCGTGGCCTGAACATCACCACTACTGTATTAGGTTGAACCATACGAAACTGCCCATGTTTGACTAGGATCCACAAAGAGGGTGATCTCATTCGGTTCAGGCTAATCTTTTACTTTGTGGCTAGGGACCCTTTCTAAGATACGGAAGCCTCTGAACAAGGCAGACAGAGGGACAGAAACAGTGCACTGAGCCGAGTTGCAGAATCCAAGGGTCTGTGGCCTCACAGAGGACCAGGGACAAGAACCTGCCACAGCCCCTGGACTCCTATTTCCCACATCCGCTCTGGGGGTTCAGCGAGTGGGTGCTGAGTACATGGAAAGGAAGCCCCATAACACTCATCCCGTAAATTAAAAGCACTTCGTGAATTGGAAAATGCTAAGCAAACGTTGGCTGTTTGGTTCTTATAATTTATTGATGATAATAAATAACCTTAGGGCTTCCCAGACATTTGCAAGGACTGAAGATAAAGCTAGCTCTATTTTTCACTTATTTTAGGCCACGTAGATAAGGAGAGTTTTGTGGGGCTCTGAGCACAGAGTGACTAACTGTCCGGGTTTGCCTGGAACTGTCTCGGTTTTAGTCCTGAAAATCCCACATCCCAGGAAACCCCTCGGTCCTGGGAAAATTGAGACAGTTGGTGGTCACTGTGCCCCAGAAGGACAGCTGGACTCCCGGGGTCATGGGTGGAGGCGTCAGGCCCGTTCCATCCAGCACTGGGCGGGCAAGCAGCCCGGTGTACTGAGGCAGAACGAGACGGCAGAGAAGGCCCCTCCCACAGAGCTACGGTCTGAGCTCTGGAACAGCCCCTGAACATCCGTCACCTCCTTATTCCTCAGGAATCCCGACAGCCAGAGGGTCATGAACCCACTTCACAGATGAGGAAACTGAGACGCGGGCTGGCACAGGGACTTGCCCAAAGTCCCAAGTAGCCAGTGAGCATCCAAAGCGCAGAAGGACAACAAGACCCTGCTGGAGGGTGGAAAAGGGCCCCAGAGAAGAGGTCAGTCGCAACCAGGGAGAAGGCGGGTATTAGGCAACATTTCTGGAGTCTTACAGCTGTGTTCCGTTTAATCACAGACTGCAAATTGAATGAAGTTAAGACAGTGTTGCCTCTTTGAATTTCCCCCAGGTCCTTTTTAATGAATAAATAGGCATGATTTGTAATTAGCTTATCCATTGTGCGAATCTTCTAGAGCACCTGAAGTGAGTTAAACATGCCCCCTGCAATCTCGTCAACAATATTAATTCTCTCCGCAAACCTTTCCTCCTGGTCCACCGTGCGTGCGACCGAATGATCACATATTGCTCTGCGGTGGACATATTGAGAAAAATTGGGATTTTTTTCGGCCTGGAAAATGAAGACACAGTGTCCTCATCAGTCCTGCCTCCCAGTGTGGGATTTGGAAGCGACAAGTTTGGTTTGTTTTCATCAGCAAACACCAGATAACCCGCAAAACACTCTCCCACCTTTAAAATTCCCACAGCCACTGGCTCGAAAAGCTTCTGGTCATTAACACCGCCTCACCGAGGGGCCCGAGGCAGGGGCCAGCGGTTGTCACCAAGCCGGGCTGCCTTTCTTTGGAGCGAGCTGTCATCTGCTTGCGGGGGCTGCCCGGTCCCCGCCCGCCGCCGCTGTTTGAGTCCACTAACTCCTGCCAAGCTAACGGGCGGCCTGTATCATTTATCCTGTAATTGGGGCTGCTTGTCACGAGTTTTGCCTGATTTCCGGGCTAACCACGTGGCCGCTGCTGAAATTCCAAATCCTAACATTTCCCGGCTCAGAGCTGGTGGGAGGGCCCCTCGGCACAGGTAGCGTTCTTGATTGCCTCCACATTTTCCAGCAAAGGGGTTTCCATTCATCTTCATCATGGGCTCAATCTGTGCTCAGAGAGGAGGCGGCCGCCCTGGTGGGTCCTCTCCACCCAGTCACCTGCAGGCTCTCTCTCATCTGTTCCTCTGCGTTCACGGCCGCATTTATATTCCGCCTGCCCTGCTGCTTTCTCAGGGGTCCGCGAGGGGTCCCCAGCAACCAGGTCCTCTCCCCCCACCCCGGGCCCTGCATGGGAATCCAGGTGCCAGCCTGTTACAACAAAGGAGGAGGCGAAGGTCACCCCTTCTTCTGAACAAGGAGAATGGGGAGGTGGAGACGCTCCCTCTGTCCTTGCCGTGGCCTTGACACTGGGGAGTGGACCTAGCTGTGTGTGGGGAAGCAGGGAGGTCGGCTTTCCGTGCTCCAGAGAATCCTATTTAGCCCGATCTGCTGGTGTGCGCTGGGTGCCAGGCTTCATGCTGGGTACTAGGGAGGCCACCCGTGTCCAGCCCTGCCCTGGAGAGGATCACAGGCACAGGAGAAGTGCACAGCAGGATCAGAATAATAAAGAACTATCATGGGTACCATCCTCTACAGTTGGCAAAACTCCTTCTGCTTCCACCCCATGGGAGGGGCCCCCACCCCCAATCCTGCTGGGCTGATATTTTGCAGAGGGGCAGACAGGACCCCTCAGTAGCTAAAAACAAGGACTTGGGAATCCTCTAGACCTGGATCAGATCCGAGTTCAGCCATTTATTTTCTACGTGGCTTTATACAAACCACCTCACCACTCCGAGCCTCAGCTTCCTCATCTGTAAAATGGGGCTCATTATACTACCCAGCTTCTGTGAAATAACGTGTATAAAGCACTCAGCTCTGTGCCTGGCACATGAAAATGGTCCTGGAACGCGAGGCATTATTGTGACTAACAATATGCACACCCTTGGTGGCACCTTCCTGAAGGATGGGGTCCGAGAGTCCCCACAGTTTGAGAACTAGACTGTCCAGCGAGGTCATCTAGCCCAGGAGCCTGTCAGAGCTGGGCTCAAGTCCTGACCTGGTTCCTCATTGGCTATGTGACTCAGGGCTGCTGGCTCATCTATGAAATGGGGATGACCTTGCCATTAGGTTGCTATAGAAACACTTCCTAGGGGCGCCTGGCTGGCTCACTTGGTGGAGCATGAGACTCTTGATCTCGGGGCTGTGAGTTTGAGCCCCACGCTAGGTGTACAGACTACTTTTTAAAAAAGGAAAAAAAAAAACCTTTGTATATTGAGAAAAATGGTTATTGTTT
This sequence comes from Halichoerus grypus, assembly GCF_964656455.1. Taxonomy (NCBI): domain Eukaryota; kingdom Metazoa; phylum Chordata; class Mammalia; order Carnivora; family Phocidae; genus Halichoerus; species Halichoerus grypus. Next base: position 84,348,750 of record NC_135725.1, on the reverse strand, counting down.
GCTATAACATAGGGCAGGCAAGGAGGAACGTGGTGTACGCGTGTGTCGAGTGGGAGGGGGCCTGCATGAGTCCCGGCGTCTGTCTAGAGCTGTCCCAGTAAAGAGTTGGGGCACTGATTGGTGTTTCCCGTGTCCAGGAACCTACCCACTCTCCTGGGCATCCTGACCCCTCCTCCAGAAGGGCCTGACCAGGCCTTCACCAGGAAGCCTTTCCAGCCAATGGTGTGTACCTGTCCTTGGCCACAAGATGTCACCCAAGGAACAGCAAAGCAGGGGCCTGGGAGGAAACCGGCCAGCCCAACAGCAACCCAGGAAACAGCAAGTCCCAGCCCTTCTCACATGGCCCCTACCCCGGGGAAGCCTCAGAAGAGCCAGCAAAGACGGGCATGCTGCGGTGGGTTCAAATTCCAGACTTCCTGCAGGATGGGACACTGTTGTCCCAGAGAACACTGGTTTGTAGCTCCCACCCCAAATTAATAAATAGGTATGATAATCCCCACTACACAGAGTAGGATTAAATAGTGCCTGGGGAGCCAGGGTCAGGAGAGGGTGGTGCAAACGGACAGCCGGACTTGGGTGTGAGTGGGCTGCCACTGGGCCTGGCGCTCAGCAGGGTACCTGACATCCTCCATCCCCATCCTGTGCTTGGTAAGGTGTGGGGGGCACACACCTGAGAGGCGACACTGTGGCATATCTTCTGCCCCTCAGGGCATCCCCAGGCTCCCTCTTCCTGGTGACTCCATCTCCCTGGTGGTTCAGCTCCACGTGGCCCAGCAGGGCCCATAACAATTCTTTGCGTGGCAGCCACCTGGCGCCTGGATCTGGAATAGGGAAGAAGTGGCAGGAAGGGCATGACCCCAGCCCTGGCGCCCCTGGGGCAGCCCCAAGTGAACCACCCCAGTGGTGGGCAGGCTGCAGCCTGGAACCCAGGGACCCCGTGCCCAGCCAGGGGTGCACAGCAGGAGACATTGAGGGCCAGCCAAATGCCCTGGTGTCTCCAGACCTGAGGACCAGCTGCAGCTGGAGAACCCAGGGACCCTGGATCCCCGGCCTGAGCCCGCAGGGCCCACAGACCTTGACCCTGGCCCGGAGGCTGAGCATACAGTCTAAGTTCCTTGCAGACGGGACTTGGTATGACTGTGCCCACACTTTGCTGGGTACAAGGCTCCTTATCAGTTCCTCCGCCAGCTGGGGCTACAGAGGCGGAGGCCAAGGGCTTTGGGGCAAGGCGCCTTCCCAGAGGATGTGAAGGTGGGGGAGGGAGAGCCCCTGTCCCTACAGGGGCTGAATTTGGGAAGAAAAAATAGTGAAATCTCCCTGCCGAGGAGCTACTATGGTCTGTCCTCTCTTCCACCCCCATCTGCAGACATTTGGCGACACCTGCCATTTGGGGTGGGACAGTCCCTGGAGAGCATGGGTTCCGGGGCAATCAGTGCTTTGCAGAGAAGTGTACAGGGGGATGAGGCCTCACTGGGGACAGAGGGAAGGATGGGGGCTTCTGGGGGGGTCTGCCGTCCTCCCTTTGAAGCTGGATTGGTAGGGAGAGGCGTTGAAACCAGAGGGCTCAGTAACGGCAGACAGAGGCTTACAGGCAGGCGAAGGATGACAGTTGGGGGCAGAGGTGAGCGTTTTGAGGCCCCAGTGGGAGCTGGAGAAGGACAGAGGCATAAGGGTGAAAAGTAGGTTGGAACCAAAATAGAAGAAAGAAGATTTTAGGCAGAAGAGGAATCTGATCAGACTTGATCAATTCTAAGGGCACCTAGGAGAAAGGGCGAGAGGGAGGCGGTTGTGAGAACAGAGCTGGGGAAAAGCGGCCGTGGGGGTGGAGGCACACTCCGGAGAAGCCGCTCAGGAGGTCTGGGCGATATAGAGATGGGGGCAGCGAAGAAGAACCCCAGAGGCAGGACCGCAGGGCACGAACCGACTCAAGTATCCAAATCCGGAAGGTTTTAAGCTGCAGAAACTGTTCCACTATGGTTAGTATTCACGATCACAGCACAACAGATGTAGGTTCACAATGGAGCCTTTCAGTTAAAACTGGGTTCCCTTCGAGTGGTTTCTGTGCTCCTCAGCTGACCGTGCCTGGAATGTCTAGGGGCCTAGCCAGGGCTGCCCCCTTTCCGTGACCTCCACAGTGTCCGTGCGCTTTAGCTCCAGCCCTCAGTTAGATGATAGCACAGGAGAACTATTTCAAGATTTTATATATATAATTGTAATATACATGTGACCAAACCAGAGACTGAAAGAGTCATTGAGGTAATAGAGCCCAATTCAGGAAGGGGTCACCTGCCTCAGGTCTGGTTAGAGGCAGAGCTAAGATGGGAACCGTCTTCAGGCTCCCGCACCAGGTACTACGACCAGACACCACGCAACACCGTGGCTTTTCAGGAGGTGGCAGGAGTCTTCCGGGGAGGGGGAAAAAACCCTCTTCGGGCTGGTGGGTGTGGTCCAGCCTTGCGGTGGGGGAGGTGCTGGAAGGAGGCCCTTATCGCCTTCCCTTTGTGTCATCTGTCCCGTTCCTACCCACTTGCCTCCTTCCCCTTCCTCAGACTCACTCCCCACTCGCTCCCCCAGCGTGGCCCCTGTCACTAGCGTCGCCACAAAAGAGGGAACACGGGGTTGTTGGTGATCAAGAAGTGAGGTGAGGGTGCCTGGGTGGCTCAGATGGTTGGGCGTCTGCCTTCGACTCAGGTCATGATCCCAGGGTCCTGGGATCGAGCCCCACATCGGGCTCCTGGCTCAGCGAGGAGCCTGCTTCTCCCTCTCCCTCTGCCTCTCTCCCTGCTGATGCTTTCTCTCTCTCTCTCTGTATCTCTGTGTCTCAAATGAATAAATGAAATCTTAAAAAAAAAAAAAAAAAAAGAAGGGAGGTGAGCAGGAGGGAGGAAAATAAATCCAGGACTTGGAATCCACAAAGTGATGGAGGGGAACCAAAATAGGGGATGAGGGAAGCGAAGGTTCTCTCGCTGTCAGCAGGGCCAGGCCCAGGCTGCTTTTTGGGAGAAGCCGAGTCAGAAGCCAGGGGCTGCTGGAACCAATGCTGTCATTTCACACGGGGACACCAGTTATGAAGGGAAAACAAAACACAACAGAAATGGAAGAGACACGTTGAAAGCGAAGAAAACAGGAAGATTAGATAAATACCTTTTCGTACCGAAAACTGAACACTGAGATCCTCTGGGGATGTTTAGCCATTTGAGGTTTGGGGAAGAGAGTTTTTACATAACCACACGGGTTATAAAGAAAACACTTGGGCTTAAGCAAATAAAAAGAGCCATCCTTAGAGGATAAATTGGACTGGCTGTCTGGCAAAAGTTCTCCTTTAAAAGAGCCTGTCTTCCTCACACCTGTTACCCTTGCAGGACTTGGAGCCAAGCCTTCAGGAATTGAACACCTTCTGCAGTGGATCCCAAATTTTAGCGAGCATCAGAGTCAGATGGGGAGCTTGCTAGGAATGCAGATTGCTGGGCCCTCCCCCAGAAATTCTGATTCAGGGGCTATGGGGTGCAATCACAAGCTTACGGACATCCCCAGGTGGGTGGTGCAGATGGGCCACTGGTTCATGCTTTGTGAAATGCTCTCTGGGCGCTTCTCAAACTTCCCTGAGAATGTCACCTGGAGGACTTACTTTTGTTTTTATAGAAGATACTTTTAATTATTAAAAATTATAAAGACTGTATATGATTTGGAAATAAGACTACCACATGACGGCCAAATAAGAATCATCCGGGGGGGCGCCTGGGTGGCTCAGTCGGTTAAGCGGCTGCCTTCGGCTCAGGTCATGATCCCAGGGTCCTGGGATCGAGCCCCGCATCGGGCTCCCTGCTCAGCGGAGAGCCTGCTTCTCCCTTTCCCTCTGCCTGCCTCTCTGCCTACTTGTGCTCTCTGTCAAATAAATAATTAAAAAAAAAAAAAAAAGAATCGTCCAGGGGCGCATGGGTGGCTCAGAGGGCTAAGCGTCTGCCTTCAACTCAGGTCATGATCCCAGAGTCCTGGGATCAAGCCCCACACTGGGCTCCTGGCTCAGCTAGGAGCCTGCTTTTCCCTCTCCCTCTGCCTCTCTCCCTGCTCATGCTCTCTCTCTCTCTCTGTATCTCTGTGTCTCAAATGAATAAATAAAATCTTTAAAAAAAAAAGAATCGTCCATCCCATGCCTTTGGTCACTCAGAAATAAAATGTTATCAGCTAGGACTGTGGTTGCTGGTCACCTTCCATTGTTTATATCTGTGAGTTCACCATAGTCTACTTCCCCTTCCCCATAAATTCCAGACCCTTCTTCATATGCCCACAGGCCCCATCTCTGAGACCTGCCTGGAATAACGATATACTGTGCCATGTCGTCTTTTGACTGACATCAACCCCTTGTATGCTTCACTATTCCCTCATTGCCACATCTCCTCTGTTGCTGGAGAAAATGCTGTGACTGGGTGTTTTTCTTCCACCTGTCTCATGATGGGGTCCTGACCACTTGCCCTGGTAAATGCACATGATTCAGAGATCTTCCGAGAACCAAGCTGCCAACTTTTTCAGACTCACGTCTGAAACACTGATCAAGTACCTGTAATACAGGTTTTTGAAAGGTGGCTTCTACGTTTCCTTTTTTAAAATTTAATCTTTGGTCTTTTCCTGACTCTCTAGCCCAGATAGCCTAGAGCCTGGATGTAAAGGATGTAAAGATGCCTGGTTCCATCCTCAATAAATTCGGATTTACAAACAAGAGTACCAGGTGATTCTCAAGAGGGAAGTTTGGAAAACAATGGTTCACAGAACTCCCTAGGGCACAATTTTGGGTCCCACTCCTGGAGATTATAATTCATTTGGTCAGAGTCAGGACAGATCCCGACTGAATTCCCCAGGAATGACTAAGAAACATCAGCAGCTACATATATGAATCAACAGCCCTGGTTACAAAACTTCTGTCAAACCTACAAATTAAGAGGGGTAAGGAAAGCTGAGGTGAAAATGTCCTCTTTTAAAAAAATCACATCAGGGGCACCTGGGTGGCTCAGTCAGTTAAGCGTCTGCCTTCGGCTCAGGTCATGATCCCAGAGTCCGGGGATCGAGCCCCGCATCGGGCTCCCTGCTCGGTGGGAGGCCTGCTTCTCCCTCTCCCACTCCCCCTGCTTGTGTTCCCTCTCTCGCTGTGTCTCTCTCTGTCAAATAAATCAATAACATTTTTAAAAAATAAATAAAAATAAAAATAAAAAATCACATCAAAAGGGGTGCCTGGCTGGCTCAGTCGGTGGAGCATGCAACTCTTGATCCCAGCGTCGTGAGGTCAAGCCCGTCCGGCATAGAGATGACTTTAAAAAAATCACATCAGATACTCTTTTCACAGGAACATAAAATTTAATGGTTTCGGCCAGCAATATGCTGAATTCCTAGTTAACAGAAATAAGTCTACTGTGGTTTTCATGTTCAGCATCTACAACAGGTTCAATGACTTGGAACTGAGAGCTATTCCCACATGTGGAAGATGTTTTCAGGATCCCCACAGCCAGAGATTTTTCTGGTCTCTTTGGTCGACTTTTTTTTTTTTTTTTTTTTTGAAGTCTATGTACTGCATTTTGGTACCCCAAGAAGATGGAAAAGGATTCTTCTGGAATGAAATGACTGAAGCAAAAGCTCTTTAATGAATCCTTACATCTCTAGGCAGAGGACACATTTATAGCCAAGAAGCGCTTCTGAGAAATGATCTCACTTCTCAGGATCGTGACACATCTTACAGGCAGCACTACAGGGAGGCCTAGCTCAACAGTGACATAGCTCAGCATCCTTTGGGAAAGGCTACGGAGCCACTTACTGGGAGACCGGGGCTGAGTGGGTAAAATATAACAGGAGTCCAAGCACAGAGGTAATGCCAAGTTGGCAAGAAAAGTTGAATTCTATTTTCAGTTTTAGGCAAGTGATAGCATTGATTTTAATATTGAACAGACTGAATGAAAATGGAGCCCTAATCAAAATTTTTAATGTCTCCTTCTAAATGAAGTGCAATCAATATAGGGAAAGCACCTTTCCACCAGTGAGGGAAGCCTGCAGAGTGAGCTTGTGACAAGGGCTCCTTGTCTGATAGCACCTCCCCTCAGCTGAAAAGATTAATAAAGGCTTCAGTGAATACCGTGATGGGGACTTCTGTTCGCAGAACTAAGGCTGATGAGTAGCTACCGAATACAAGGGTCAGAAACAAACTGTGTGAAACCAGTAAATGTTCACCATCGCCTTAGCAACCGCGAGTTCATGCTCATTCCTTCCTGGACCACACTTAACAAATATCCTTAGACGTTCAGGAGAAAAAGACAAGTGTGAATTCATGGAGAAATTAGTAATATTTGAAGTCAAAGAAACTTTCAGAACTGCTTCTGCGTATAAAATAGATGATGGAAACATAAAATCCAGTGAATTCAACTGCTCTCCCTTTTTAATCAGCTTTACAGAATGATACATCAGTCATCACATTAGAAGACAGGAGGAGTTTCCTGTACATATACAAGATTGTGCAAGCTCATTAGCTGAGGCTTATAGAAGGTTTTATCAGTTTCAAGAGGAGAGGCAGTACAACGCTTTTTAATACAGGTGAAGCACAAGAATACGGTAAACAAGACAGAGTATCAGCTCAGCAGAGGTGAATTCTTACGGCGTGTGGCTGCTGCCCACACTATCTGCCACGAACCCGGTGGAGAGGACTTCCTCCCTCTTGAACTTAACCTTTGCTGAGTGCAGGCCTGTGGGACACACCAGCTCCACGGTGACTCCACACCAACCATGACACTGAAGCAAACTACGTTTTCCTTTCTCCGAGTGTTCTCAGGAGGAATAAAGTGATTCCTGGTCATCCTACTTCTTGGGTAACCTACATTCTAAAATATATTAAGTATTAATCTGGCAAAGTTCTCAAGCATTTTGGCATTCAAAATATCTCAAATGTCTCATCACTGTTAACCTACTAAAAATTCTTTGAGCTTCAACAAGATTGTTTCTGATCCCCCCGCCCCAATGATGGCAATTGCATACAGAGTAAATCCACTAGACTTAAAAGAACTAAAAAGACAGCAAATACAGACTTTTCCTTAAAGAAATAAAGCAGGAATGGAGAGGCAGGAAGAGAAAGTCTAAGACACACATGGAGGAAGCTAACCCCACTACATTTCTATCACTTCTATGTAATCCACTAATAATTTTGAGCAAGTGTGGTCCAACTTCCCCTTTCCACACCCAATCACATCAGAGAGAGGAATCTTTAAATTTAGTCTCCCGCATTTTAATTATGTAGTTGACCTTTACTTGGCCCAAATTGGAATCCCCATGGCAGGCGACTCGACAGAGGTGCTGGATGGGCATGCGCAGTCGGCTACAGGGTCTCAGCACAGCCTGGCCACTGTCTGGGCCCGGTTTCTGTTCTCTTGCTCGTGCACCTCAGCAACACGTATACTGAAAGTCCGTGTTAAACAAAGGCTTCTAGGACACAACAGGAAAAGAAAAACCATGCAACACGTCTATTCTCAATCCCTCACAAAGCCTAATTCTCTTACTACAGCGATTTAATATCTGTATTTAAAAAAGGCTTTCATCAGCAGGTTTTTAAAAGAAAAATCAGAAGAAAGCAATTACTGTGGCTGAGATGTGAACTAAAGTGGAGAAAGCAAACAAAACGTTGACCAGGTTTTAAAAAAAAACAATTTCACAAGGAAACACAATCTTCAATCTGTATTCCTATTACCTAACCGTCTCCAGAAGCAGAATATTAACACAAAATACAAACTCATTTCTCATTCCAGAAGTTAACTGCGTTAAGATTTCAGTGAACTGAGCCACTCTCTCTCCATTTAACATTATCGTTGCAAATTCCATGTAATAATCAATGGCTACTGAATGTCTCCTATGGGTGATTTTACACTTTTGCACTAATGCTTCATACAAAACAGGTACTGGGAGGAAGTGTGGTAAGAACCGAGGAACAACCGTTCCTCCTTCCTGAAGGAGCGAAATCCAATCACTGGCTGTCTCATGCCCTACCACGGCCATGCGTTACCAACTCCTCAATTCAGAGATTGGCACCGTAATGAGTCATGATGCCACATGAAACCGGCAATGGTGAATGCTGGTTTGTCCGTGCTCCTAAGCGGGTTTCCAGCGGGAAACTTCGCTGCTCCTTAAACAGCGGGGCTGCGCTGCCGGCACCTGAGGGGAGACCCACGCCCCTGCCTGTCTCCGGCGTCGTCTGGTGCCAGGTCTGTGGGCTTCTACCCTCACCATTGGCTCTAGCGCTGCTCGGCCCTTACCTCCTGCCTCCAGCGCAGCCTGAAATCCCCCAACTCACCACCTTCTCCTCCCCAGGAAAGAGCCCTGTGCCACGTCCACAGCTTCGCATTTATTTCCACAGTGATAACACAGCAGAGATGGAGAACCATTTGGAGAAAAAAATCTCTATGAAATCCCATAATAATGCATTCCAACTATTCCGAGTCTTCTACTGACTTAACATTTATTGAATCAAATGCTGAAGTAAATGGACTCCCCCTCGGGTCTTAGAAATCGTGTCAGACTGTTCGTCTCGTAAAGTGTGTAGGATAGGATTGGACAATCTAATACGCAGGCAAGTTTGACAGTTACAGCCCCTGAAGCGCAGGACTCCACACAGATTGCTTGACCTAACATCCCAAAGGACATTTTGTAGTACTAGTTTAATTCTGATCTCTCCCTAAAAAGCAGAAACCACATCCCACACTCCTATGCAACTTGTTATTTTGGTATTTTAAAATAAATGAATGAGAAGAGGTGGAGGCATAAAGAAAATCCGGCCTCTTCAGGCACAATTAAACACAGAGGTCTTGGAGAGAAGAAGACAGCCTCTGTACTCATCTGCTCAAGGTTGTTTGTCACAGTTCCCTTAAAAACGCCTAGAAATGCTGCCTGCAACAAGGGACTCAAAGTATGGGACCGGGTGCGTTATAAAAGCAGCTCACCATGTTTAGGAAACATACAAAGTGAAACCAGTCAGTCATGACTTAGGTACGAGACTTGCGCTTCAAGCTTTGGTGTGCCTCCTTGGCCAATTTCTCAGACACCAAAACCCACTCCTGATTATCAATATACAATCAAACCAAAATACTGAAACATAGACTTTTGTTCAAAGAGGGAAATAAAGGCACAGAAACCTGCCAAAATAGATTTTTTTCCATAAGAATAATATGGTTGATTAAAATAGTTTATCACTAGTAAAACTTGTATCACTAGAGCAGACAATACAAATTAGTTTTTAAAAAAAATGACATTCACTGAATTCCTGGTCTGTCATTCAATGTGAATAATCATCAAAAATATATTACAATCGAAGGTTTGAAAGGAGTTCTGTTTGGGGTTTCTACACTGTGTTCAGTATTTCAGATAAGAAGAACCACAGTAACGTATCAGGTGTCTATCGTTCCTTTGTACGCAATGCATGGCGATTAAAGGGTCTACCTCCTTCCTCCTGCAGGCTCGAAGACGTCTGTGGTGAGGAATGTCTAAGTGATTGTTATACCCCTCATCAAAGGCAGCCTTGTGCATCAAACTCCACACCTAGAAAGTTCAAGAAACTGTTTTCCACTTTAATTAGTATTTCTGTGTACTTGTTGCTTTTAAGCTCAGCTTAAACTTTGTCCAGGAAACCATTTCACAAGAGGGTACGTCACAACCTACTATCAGCAATATTCCTTGTTTATTAGAATCTGAAGATGTCCATATTACATCAAATATAAATATATATTATATTTACATTTCCTTCTTAGCTTTTCAATCGAGGTGAGTGTATCTATAGATAATGCCACTGATGTCACCACCGTTATAATTCTCAGTGCAGCTGGAATTCTCCTTCCATTAGATGCCTGTAAGATTAGACAGCATCTAAAAAGAGGTGTACTGTTCTTTTTATTTTTTTAAATAAAAGGAAAGAATGGGTATCCATGAATGGAGATCTAGGAATTTTCTAGATTTTGTTCTGTTTTTTAATATTTCAAAATACCTGAAAAATGTGGTCCCTTTTTGCAGTACTAATTCTCTACTTGGGACAAGAAAATAACCAAATACGCAACAGAAAGGAAAAGAGCCCAAAGAAAAGAGAACCTGCTTGTTAGCTCATTAATCTGTTTAGTAAAGATCTGTTTTAAAATGTCTGAATGCTGTACAATATTATACAAAAACAATCTTCAGCCTTCCAAGTAGCTGGTACATTTTCTAAGAGATCTGTTTGCCCGCCTAACAGTCTGCGGCCTTGGTGGGCCTTGGTCTTGGTCACTTTCGGTCGTCGATAGTTTTAATGAACTCCACTGCTGCTGTGAACTGCATCCACCAATAGGATTCCTCCCCAGACAGACAGTTGGCATAAAAGCTACTGATATACTGGACAGTGGACAGCAAGCAGGGCGGATTTGCCTAGAGAAGTGAAAAATACGAGAGTCAAATACTCAGATGTAGAGCTCTGCAAAAATCATCTAAGTTAACATCTTCAAATGTTTTTCTGTGGAAGAGCTACCAGTCCTTTTTGAAAATAATCCCCAAATTCTTCTCTGGAAGTGATTTATAAACCCTAGCCACTACGAGCAACAACAGTATACTGGAAAGGCAACTCGGGTTCTAGGGCCAGCTGAACTACCTAGAGCTTTCCACCCTTGTAAGTCACTGAAGCTTGCTGGTCCCTAAGGAGGCTGAACTCATCCCCGCAGACCTCCTCAACATCCCAGGATTCCAAAATATTAGATAAGGAAATAAATGCTATACGCCAAGTGAGTTAGAAGTCCGGGCAGAATCAGCTGAGAAAGAAAAAAACTAAAAAGAGAACATGCCCTCTGTTGCCAGAGGTAACAGAGCATCTCCTGCTTTTTGACTTTCTTCATGGGGAAAGGACGGACACAGGTGTTTTAAGTGGCTGGGAGAAGGTAAGGCCTGTGCCTCAGAACACGTTCAAACGGACTCTGCACAGGAACTAGTCACACCACATGTGGAAGAGAGGAGAGTGAGGCCAGCAGCAGGAGTTACGAAGGCTGACCGCACACTGATCCTATGGGTCGTTGACTGAGCTAAGAGTTCAGACTGCAGAAATACCACAAATACGGGGGCCTGGGCGGCTCTATCAGTTGAGTGTCCAACTCTTGATTTTGGCTCAGGTCATGATCTCAGGGTTGTGAGATCGAGCCCCATGTCAGGCTCTGTGCTCAGTGCAGAGACTGCTTGAGATCCTCTCCCTCTGCCCCTCCCTCCACCCCCCCCAAATAAATAAAATAAATCTTAAAAAAAGAGAGAGAGATGTCAGTACGTTTTAAAATAATATGGCACAGGCGCCTGGGTGGCTCAGTTGGTTAAGCGTCTGCCTTCGGCTCAGGTCATGATCCCAGGGTCCTGGGATCGAGCCCCACATCAGGCTCCCTGCTCAGTGGAAAGCCTGCTTCTCCCTCTCCCACTCCCCTTGCTTGTGTTCCTGCTCTATCTCTGTCTCTGTCAAATACATAAAATCTTTAAAAATAAAATAAAATAAAATAAATAAATAATATGGCACAATTACAAAATAAGAGGCTAAAAGAGAAAAGAGGTATTTGGGAGATTTGATAGCTCATGTGACAAGTATTATGAAGAATTCAATGTGGAAGAAGATGGGAAAAGCACAACAAAAAGAACTTGCCCTCATTCATTCCTTCATTCATTCACTCAGTAATTACAACCAAGCCCCAACCAAGAACCTCAGGCACATAACAGCTGGAAATGTTCATCTAGCAATCTGGTCCTCCTATTCTTTCTTTTGAAAACTGTAACTTCTGGACAGAACCAAACTTCACATTAGACACTTTCTTTCTGGGTAACACAGAGCTTGAGACTGGGAAGAGCTGAGGTCTCTGGAGCATGGGAAGACCTGCACCACCCTGCTTAGAAATGCCAAATAAACTCTTTTCATTAATAACAGTGAGGGGCCCACCTTTATCAACACAAATACCAAAACAGGGACAAAGTCATCTGCTCCGGGGACGGAGTCCTCATTGGCCAGGCTCAGGAGGTTCATGATGGTGGAGCACATTCGCAGAATGCACTGCACTTTGTCCCGGGGGGTCTTGTAAGCACTTATTGTCCTGATTTCCGACTGTGCAGATGGCCATGGGGCCTCCCGAAGATAAACCTAAGTGAGACCAGAGACAGACAGACAGATCTTGAATCTAACAGCAACCACAGCAACCTCCGTGTCAGGAAGCAGAAGGGCAAGCTTGGTGCCTTTTCCTTTCTTCAGTAAAGCTAGGTTGCTGTTCCTTCCCCTCCCACTAAGACTGAAGCTTAATTTTTAAACTTTTAAATAATTTGCTTTACATTTTCAAATAAAGCAACCCAGATATCCATTAATGGAGAAAAGGGCATACGATAACACCCAACCTAGAATTCAAAAAGTTTCAAATACTTCTCTTTCTTTAGTAGCTAGAATGGAACTTCTCTACATGTAGTAGCTGATTCTAAAAACACAAACAAGCTACTTCTGAAAGAAAAAAATTTAAAAATACGTACATTTGTTGCAGTAGCTCTAGAAAGAACAGATTCAAAAAGGCAAAAGATAATTTAAAAACTCATGCTAATCAATATTTCATTAGTGGGGACTTTAATAAAACAACCAGAAAGCTCAAATACCTGAAATTTTCCTATTATTTTGTAAAACTGTATGACACTAAAAAGGTAATTTTGACATCACATTCGGATTTAATTTCCTCCCCTGGAATGATAGTAGTCACACTCTGTGGAGTGTCACCAGATTCCTTATTCAAATGGGACTTTTCTGCAGAAACAGGACAATAAAAACATCTATGGAGGGGGCGCCTCGGTGGCTCAGTTGGTTAAGTGTCCGACTCTTGATTTCGGCTCAGGTCATGATCTCAGGGTTGTGAGATAGAGCCCTGCGTCCGAAGCCTGCTTAAGATTCTCTCTCCCCCTCGGATCTCCTTCATCACAATCTCTCTCTAAAACAAACAAACAAAACACCTCCATGGGGAGCACGGCAGCGGGAGGCAGGGTGGCTTCAGGGCCCTCAGCGCAGCCTCCTCCTCATCTCCCCACTGAGGTGCTGTTCCATGCCAGGCAATTTTAATCCCAGGACCTTTGAGAACTTTACAGTTGGAATTACAGCTAATGCGAGTCGTGCTTTATAATTCATTACGTTCTGTCTCCATGCACATGGAATACGGAGCAACTACGAGTACCGCCCGTGCCATACACACTTGCATTACCTCCGGTATCTGAAGAGCTCTGTGATTTGCAGTCACTACTTTAGACAATCTCTGAATATGTTCATGAAGAACCCTGTAAACCCCCCAAAACACATATGTAAATACATATTTCAGATAAGGTACACAAAGAGTCATAATTGATTTTTTCAAAACATTTAAACTTAATTTGAGATACAGATTACAATTACAGTTGAGAGTATCTCTTAGCTATAAGTATTCTGTCTTGTCAAAAAAAGTCTCACACTTAGGATCTGCTTAGAAATGCTAAGTGAGCTGAGGGGAGACAAGGAGAGTAGGGAAGTCCTTCCTTCCTAGCCGAGGACAGCACATTCCAAGGGACAAAGGAGGGGAGCCCTAGCCCAGAAGCCACCTGGACACACTAATTAGTACAAAGCACAGAGGAAGTATAGGGATCAAAAGCCAGAAACCAAAGATCACAGAAGTTTAGATAGAGAAGGGCTCTTGAGAACACTCAAACTCTCTCTCATTTCATAGATGAAAATAATCAGGCTTAAAAAGGTGAAGGATTTGCCTAAGGTCACACAGGGATTAGTAGCAAGGGCTACACCCAGCTTTCTTGGTTTCTACTGTTCTTTCCAGAACACTATGTTAACTGTCCACTCTATAACACCTGCAGAAATGCCATGGAGGAGTGGGTAGGAATAATCTGCTTCAAAGCTACTCTTTGAGGTAAATAGTTTGAATGTCCCTAACTCCTTATCCCATTCTGGAAGCCAAAAACTGGTCCCTGGAGAGAAAACAGGTCCCATTTGGCAAATTAAGTACAGAAGCCTGGGTAGATCTCTGAGAGCATGAACCAGTGGGAGAGGCAGGCTGGAACAATCCTAACCCATTCACTGAACATACACGCAAGATCTTAGCATTTCCATGAAAGAATCCTTCTATAAACCACTCATGAGTCACCCCGAGGTCCTAGCACATGGACCCCTTGACAGCCACTGGCACAGGAAGCCAGTGCTACTGCTGGGGAGCGCGGAAGCCACCTCAGCATGCTCGGGGCAGACACAGGGTTGGAAAGCAGTGCTCAAGAAAATGCAAAAAAGGAAACATGAAAATATGAAATCATCCCTATTCTCATTACTCAAAATATAACCCCTGTTACCACTCCAGGTATTTTTTTTTTCAGGATTAATTTTTTTTTAGGATTATTTTTTAAAAATCAGCTTTATTGAGACATAACTCATACACCATACATTTCCAGATATTTTTTGATACCCAAACGTAGAGCTTTTCATTCCTACTAAACAGATAATGGGCATATGGAAGTCAAGCACTGTGCGTGATGCTGGGGGAGAGTGGTGAATACAAAGCACGATGTTCCTGCTCTCGTGGGGCCGATGACCCAGTGGAGGGGCGCGGCGCTCACCAGACGACCACACACAGCGGTGATCACGAAGGGGGTGATTCTGCCCCCTGAGGGGCATTTGGCAGCGCCCGGAGACATTCCGGTTCTCACAGCAGGGGGCACTACTGGCAGCTGGAGTGTACAGACCAGGGATGCCACTAAACATCCCACAAGGCACACAGCAGCCTCCCACACCAAAAAACTACCGGGCCCAAAATGTCAGTAGCACCAGGCGGAGGAATGTCAAAGCACAAGGAGGGCAAGTGCTAACAAAAGGTACACAGGCCCCGGAGAGCCCTGCCAGGGCAGGACCCAGCCGGAAAGGTCAGGGCGGCAGGGCTGCAGTCAAGGTCTGAAGGAAGAGAGGAGCGGAGAACAGCTGGTTCAGAAGAGCAGCGGGGCCCTCCAAAAAGGCCACAGCAACTGAGACACCCTCCGGCCTCATTCCCACTGCCCTGAAAACAGACAGTTATCCTTCTTTCTGATCTTGGAATCAGACGGGTGAGAAATGGCAACACGCACTGCCTTCACGGTCACCTACTAAGTCTCAGCACCACTGGTGTGAAACAAGGGACTGGCTGATGGACCCCTATGTGGTCAACCCGGGCGCAGTAAACATGGGAGTGCTCACTGGTCACGAAGTATGTCCCCATCCTGGTTAGGGTAGAAAGCAAGCTTGAAAATCCGATTCATCACACTCCGTTCGATGGCCAGCTGAGCGTCCTGAAGCTGCTCTTCACTCGCATTCTGCCATATGACATCCTGGGCCATCGCACCATAAAGGAACTGCAGAAAATCTTCTACCTGAGCAGTTTTATCATCAGCTGCTGTGAGTTGCTGAAAGTCTCCAATGCAAAATAATAATTTTTTAAATACACTATCTGAATAATTTTAAAAAGGAAACGACAGAAATCATTTTAATAACTAGCTACGCAGATATTATGCACTTAAAGCCAAAAGTATCTGGGTATGGTTTATTTTAGGAGAGTATGTGGCCAAATCATTAAAATCGGGAGAAAGGTAAGAAATATGCAAAAGTTTAAGAGCAAGGGGTTTGTTATAAAAATGACATACTTTGACTAATGTATTGAATCACTATACTGTACACCTAAAACTAATACGACACTGTACATTAATTGTAATGGAATTTTAAAATATTAAAAAATAAAAATTAAAAAATTTTTAATGATATGCTTTAAGTATGAGAAGAATTTTGTGAACCCAAAACTTTAACCAATTTTCCCAATTTTGTATAAACTACAGATATTCGATCCATGATAAAAATGAAATTTACTGGTTCGACATCACGGTTTAATGATTAAGAATCCATAAAACACCTACTCTTAGACATGCAACTACTCACACCAGCGGTACAAAAATTTCTGAATCTCCCCACTAACACATGGCTGAAGAGATGCTTAATCTAAAGGTCTTTAGTTACCGTGAATGAATTCCCTGATCTTCTTTTCCTTGCTCTCAAGCAGCAACCTCACACAGACAGTGGTGAAGTATCGATTGGCCACCTCTTTGTCCCGCAACACTCTCTGCAGTAGCCTCTCCAGGTGGGCCTGCGTGGTCTGCAGCCCTTGCCGACAGCGAG
Source organism: Halichoerus grypus (assembly GCF_964656455.1). Lineage (NCBI taxonomy): Eukaryota > Metazoa > Chordata > Mammalia > Carnivora > Phocidae > Halichoerus > Halichoerus grypus. Next base: position 84,332,552 of record NC_135725.1, on the reverse strand, counting down.
TGAGATAAGCAATGTAGGGCGCCCTTTTCCTAAAAGGAAACAGACTTTGCAGGACATCATATACATACAGTGCACACTTTCTTGGAGACGAAGAGTCCTAATTTTTCTTTTAAAAAAATACGACCTTTGGTTTTATGAATTAACCATGTCAGGCTGCAGACAACTGTCTTGAGAACTAATCATGCTGCCAGCTCGTGTTGGTGAAGAGTAACACCTACTGGGCTGACCACTTAGCTACCTAACTCACTACATGTTACTAAGTCCCTAGGCATCCTTGATCTATTTTATATTGGCCCATGGTCTCCATGCTGTAAGACCTCACACCTCACAGGAAACTGATTGCTACAGAAGACTAAAACAACAAAATACAGGTTAATATACCACTAGATCATTAAACATATCAGCGATTATCTGCTTATAGTCTAATTGTAACAATCCTTAGAGCGCCCATCCCCTCTGCTAACACTGCTTCAGTGCAAAGCTGAAGGACAGTGCACTTCTCTGTTAGTGAGAGCTGCTCATTTACAACTACATTTCCAGATAAATATCCAAATGTGTTCCTTGGAAATCTACATCCAGATAAACACAGCCCAGCATGTTGCAGTAAGCCTAGATTCACTTGTGAAATCAAGACAGGGAAGAAGATCCTTGACGCCGGGCGACAGGTGCAGGAGGCTGGGGTAAATACCTGTAGTCCTCGGCAATAGAGGCCAGCAGTTTCCTGCAAGTTCTGTTATCAAAGCGGCACACGCAACGCATTGTTTCTTGAAGTTGAGCCATTAAGTTCTTATCTTGTAAATTAATTGCTTCAGCTATTTGAACTTTTAAGAAGCATACAATTTCATTGTCTAAACAAAAAAAAAAAAGAGAGAGAGAGAGAGAGAATTCTGTTATTGTCGAGAATTTCCATTGCATGCCATCCCTCAGCCTTTGGGACGTCAGTTCTGCTCAACCACGGATCAGCAGAATTAAGCTGTACTGCCACTCACTTCAATGAAGCATCAGGAATCAAAGTGCCCTTACCTGATGCTAATACGAATATACTAATGGAAACATGGAATTGCTACATAGCTTACACAGGTGTGTACAAGCAGTTTCACATGGTTCAACCCATAAATACAGGAAAAACTTACCCTCTGGGTCTGTATGGTCCGGTAAACCATTCCTTGTTGAATGGGTTAGCACTGGGAAAGCAACAGAATCCGCAGAGCAAAGAGCAAGCCTCAGTTTCTTTTTTGCATCTCTGAAGAATGAGTCAAAAGTACATTAATTTCTTTTTTTTTTTTTAAGATTTTATTTATTGGAGAGAGAGAGGGAGAGAGAGAGAGCACAAGTGGAGGGAAGGGCAGAGGGAGAGGGAGAAGCAGACTCCCCTGCCGAGCAGGGAGCCCGATGCGGGGCTCGATCCCAGGACCACGGGATCACAACCCAAGCCGAAGGCAGCCACCCAACCGACTGACCCACCCAGACACCCCAAAAGTACAGTAATTTCTTTATGCAGATATGGTCACAGTTTATGAACACTCACTATATAAATTAATATGCTACCTCAGGACTCAAATGTTTCAAGCAGTCATAAAAAAAAGATAATTTTTAATTTATTGACACCTCACTTAAAGGAACAGGCTTTCTAGTTACCCAAGGAGCAAGGCTATAAAAATGCTCTGGGCAGGATCATTCTGTAAAGTCACCAGAATCAGTCAAACAACAAGTCCTTTGGACCCTGCAACATATACTGAGTCTCACAACGAACATTATGAGAATGAGAAAGGGGCATTATGCCAGGGTCAGCAGGGTCAGAGAGGGTCAGACGGAAGTCACCAGAACCATCTCATCACGCAAACCAAGAATGCCCTCCACCACATCTCTTGAGAAAGCCTGATCCCGCCACAGGACGAGCTCACCACTTGACAAGAAGCCCCTCCTATTGCTCTACTGCTTGAAACTGCAGCTGACCCTGCCATCCGTTCAGTCTCCCCCAGCATTTCCCATGTGGCCGGGGAGCTTGGTGTGGGCAAAGGGACTGCCACTTGTGTCATTTAAAGGACTGACGTGGCCCCTGTGAGCACATGTGGTTGGTTTTTCACCCCTGAATTAAAGCCTTTGATATATGGCATCCACAGTGAAGCAGTCTTTTCAGGAAAAAGCATTTCATTCTTATCTCTCTGCTCTATACATTTACTCGGTGGCTCAATGAATCATTTGACTTGAAGCAACTGCAGTGATGATGAAAAGTCCAAACCCACAAATCTGAAATCCTATCAAAGAAATACCTGTACGAGAAAGCAGAATCCTGAGGGTGGGCCGCCTGGCTCGCAGAGTCCGGGAGATCATCGGCCGAGATGTTCTGCAGCGTTTCCTCTCGAGGAGAGTCATGTGCACTCTCACCATCACCCATGACCTCTGCACAAACCCACCCAAGACAGGATAAAAGCAGGTTAACCTGGAAGCGTCTAGCACAAGGAGGTATTCGAGCTACTCGACCATAAATTAGCACTGTACTTTACAGTCAGAGTTGTTCAATGAAGCACTGGAGCATTATCTGTTAAGTCACAGACTTTCATTGCCTTTAATCAGAATTGCTGAACCACAGAACTAAGAGGGGCCTCAAAAATCATCTTACATAACACCCTCATGTTATAGTCATGGAATCCTGCCCAAGCAGAAAGTGGCTTGCTGGACAGCCCTCAGCTACCTGGTGGCTAAGGTGAACCCTGCCCTCAGCTCTCCAGGGCTCTTTACTAGAGCTTTTCCCACTGCCCAAGGATGAGCTGGGACAGATCTGTGGCTCCTGCAGCTGGTTTTATGTTTTTAATTAACCAATTTAGAGAATACATTCATATATAAAATCAAAAGGAATAAAAACTCATACTGTAATAAAGATACTGTGCTTACGTAGGACAACTATCTTTATTAGGAGATAATTTCAAATGCTTCAGGGAAAAAAAGGAAAAAATCTACAGAGAGAAAATGCGGCAAAATGTTAACAACTGATAAAGTCCAGGTAGAAAGAATATGGACCTTCACTGTACTATTCAACTCTTCTGTCCTTTGAAACTTTTCAAAATAGTAAGTATGGGAAATCCGCCTCTACTTTGGCTTCCCTTTATGCTCCCTATGATTTCTCCCTGAGCCATCTCACATTACCAGTCAGATTCTTCCAGGGACACTCTGTGCACCACACAAGCAGAAACACATGCAGTATGTAATTTATGCTTTTATATACATTTCTTTCCTCTTACTTTATCTTAGGGATTATACCATATTTTTCTGACATCTATTCAAAATAGCTATTAAAAAGCTACTTTTTAGGGGCATCTGGGTGGCTCAGTTGGTTAAGCAACTGCCTTCAGCTCAGGTCATGATCCTGGAGTCCCGGGATCGAGTCCCGCATCGGGCTCCCTGCTTGGCAGGGAGTCTGCTTCTCCCTCTGACCCTCCCCCCTCTCAGGTGCTCTCTCTTTCTCTCTTTCTCAAATAAATAAATAAAATCTCTAAAAAAAAAAAAAAAGCTACTTTTTATTCAGATCACTTTTCACTGTGATACCAAAGTTAGAACACTTGACCCATGAACAACAACAGGTTTGAAATGCATGGGTCCACTTATACATGGATTTTTTTTCTTTTTTTTTTTTTAATTTTTAAGTAATTTCTACACTCAGTGTGGGGCTCGAACTCACAACCCCAAGATCAAGAATCACATGCTCTTCTGACTGAGCCAACCAGGCACTCCCATGTGGATTTTTTTTTCAGTACATACATACAGTACTGTGAATGTATTCTCTCATGATTTTCTTAAGAATATTGTCTTTTCTCCAGCTTACTTTATTGTAAGAATACAGTATATAATACATATAACATGCAAAATATGCTTAACTGACTATGTTGTTAAGGCTGCCAGTCAACAGGAGGCTATCAGTCGTTTTTGGGGAGTCAAAAGTCACATATAAATTTTTACCTATGTGGGACGTTGGTGTCCCCACCCACCCGCCCCACACACACCCCCACACCCCACACGTTGTTCAGCGTCAACTGCATTCAAATCTTTATCATGATGATCACCTGCACTCTCATAGTTTGCCATTGCTCCTTCACTGGGGCTGGTTCGCTTAATGGCATTCCTGTATTTGTCCAGAATATCCTCAGCGACCTGAGCTTGTGCACTGAGTCTAGGGCTGGGATCATCTGCAGGGGAAAGGAGAGCAGAGAATTAGCTCCCCTTGGTTGGTAGCAATTCTGATGTTAGTATGATACCAGTAGCATAATCCCAAAGGCGGATTAGGAGGTAAGACTTAAAAAGAGCACATATCTCAATGTTAAGAGGCACCATGCAGCTGCCTGCTCATCCCATTTCTCGGTCTGAGAGCCTTGCCCAGGCACAAAATTGGGAGGATTGGCTCCATTTTCTCATCACTGCCAAAATTCTGCATGACAGTGTCGGGAAGTTCAGTGCAAACTACATGGATGATGGGTTTCTAAAGCGCTTCCACTCAAGTTACTGTTATTAGCAGTTCACGCTAACAGAACTTCCAACAGCGCATCTTTATATGCAGATTCATGTATTCAGACATCTCCATGCTGAAGGAGGGGAAAAAGTATCAAATTTAGAATTAAACCCTTTTAAATAATAAAAAATGCCTTCCTCCACTCTTCCTGTATGACTCTCTGCTCCACATCTGAAAACTTCAGGTATCAATATTCTGTCTTCCTGAATCACCACGACAGTGCAGCTGCTGGAAGAGTGCACTCTGGTGCCTGCAATGGTGCCAGAGGCCCTCCGAGAGACTCTAGCCACTGCTGGAAAGTGCTGGAATTGTAGCCAGGGCACACGGAGAAAAAGCTTATCACCATCACAGACGTAGCACTGTTTACTGTCAGGACCATTATCCTGTCAGCAAAATCAGCACATCAAAATGTGTTCCTGAAGTCTAAGATGACACAGTCATCAAGGCAAAGAACTGCTACAGATCTATGGGACAAAATCAAGTTCTCTAGTGAAATGTAAACTCCTGAGGTAGATCTAGACCAAGGAGGTAACCATAAATGTCCACATTCTGGTAGAATCCCATTTTTCAAAAAGTCTAAAAACACACAAAAAAACACTAGATTTTATATATGTGTGTGTGTTGATAGCAGCTAATAATAATAGCAGCTAACATTTATTGAGCACTTACCACGTGCCAGGAACTGTGCTAAGCACCTTATATGAACGATCTCAATTAATCATCACAACAACCCTACAGGGAGGTACTGTTACCACCTCCGTTTTATGGACGAGGAAATCAGGTACAGAGAGGTTCGGTAGTATGCTCATGGGCTCTTCTGTTTCCATGGGGAAAAAAATTTAGTATCCCCTGTCTCTGTAAAATTGCAATAAACTGTAGAGGGTTTCCAAACTAATTTAATCTTTCTGCTTTAATGGTATTTGAATGCTTGAGAAGAGAATCCTAATAAAAGCTGATCATCTTCAAAATGTAAACTGATAAACCTTTTATCATTACAAAATCTTTCTTTAGAGAGGAAGTACTTTTTTGCTATTGGTTTTGAGTGCTGTTGAGTGTTCTGAAAAAGGAACAATAAAATTTGGCTAACCATAGGGAAAGCCATATGTCGCTTATAACCTTTATTTCTATGCCATTAAGAACTTTATCCCAGGAAAGTAATGAAAACAAACAAAATATACTACATATACGAAGCTGTGAGCAATATTTTCACTGTAAAAAACTGGATACAATTCAAGTATCCAAAAGCAGGAGAACATTCACAATGCTATAAAATCATATGACGGATTATCTGCGAGCCAATACAAATTATTAAAACCAACCATGTCTATTAGAAACTGGAGAGGGTTTATGAAATAACATGTAGTAAAAGAAGAATACAAAGTTACACAATATTCAATCATGAAAAAGCCATGTACAAATATGGAAAGATTGGGAAAGAACATGAAAAAAAAAAAGGATAGTTAGGGTGACTGCATTATGGACAGACTGTTAAGAAATTTCTTTTCATATCATTTAAAAGCTGATTTAATGATAATTTTCAACAGGTCATTAATTAGGACCAGGCAGAAATTTCTGCACTAGTAGGAAAGCTAAATTGCTTGAATCAAACACAAAGAAAATGAAATACCTTATGAAAAAGAAAAAACACTTAACTTTACTTAGCTTCTAGGTCAGGCACCAAGAACCAAGGAAAATGTTTGCCCAAAGACACAAGCAAAAAATAATTTATAACTTCTCCAGTTATTAATTCAACATTTTAAAAACATTAGATTTCATTAAGAGTATTTCATTCCATAAACACTGGTGGTGGTCTAACACCAAGAACATGGTAAGAAAACATTAATACGTTTCCAACTCTTCTCAATCAGACTGTAGGCTCCTGTGATTTGACTGAATAACCACAACACTTAGCACAGTGCCTGGCATGAGTCAGATGTTCAACAAGTATTTGCTGACTGAGTAAGATAGGCCTGATGGCTCTCAGCAGAGAACCTTGGCCTGGACACATAGCTCCTGCTCTTCAAAACCCTTCATTCCAGGACAGTCACTGCACCAGATAAAGCAGGGATGTATGCCAGAGACCATGGAAATACATCCAAATACATGGAACCAGATACCAGAATGACATGCATTAAAATGGGATTCTACCTGTACTACGCTGAGCTACTTGAGGAGAATGTTCTTTGAAAACCTATACCATTTTTTTATAAAAATCTTCATTTTAATTTAGTAGGATAACATAGTTGAAAATCAAGATAAGAAAAAAAGAGGCGAGAAATTAATTTCTGGTCTAGATGCTCTACAGCCATCAGAAACAGTACAAAGCTATCAAACTCAAGGTGGGGTCATTAACACTACTTCTCGAACTCATTCCTTTAAGGGTGCTCAATCATAATGTGCCAAACAGAAGCTGCAAAAACACAACTGCTGAATAAGGTAAGAATCCAATCCCCAGTTGTATTTTCCTTGGGTCAGATAGCAATGTTAAAATGATTCAAGCTGTAAAAAATTAGTAAAGTTTATAAATTTATGATACTGTTTGAACACTTTATCACAAAAAAAGGAAATGATCAGGTAGAACAGAATTTCACTGTGATCCTGAATAATCAAGAACTATAGATGGGAATAAATTTAGAATTCTATGATCAACGTTAGAGAAAGCTATTTGATCAATGATCCAAAGATGTGGCATGCATCGCACTACAACCATCACCACACTTTCCTAAAAGGCCCCATGTGGCATCGTCCCCCTGGGATGTTGCGTTGTAGGGTTGTGCCTAGAGGCTCAGCCTCAGGGGCCTCATCATACACAGAAGTTATGATAATGAGGATGAGGATGGCGGTGGCAGTCTGCAGGAAGAGCACACTGAGGTTCACTGGGGCCACCGCCTGGAAGCCACAGAACTATGAAGAACACACTCCCCACTGCACACACACAGACACACTCTTCTAAAAAGGCAGCGCTTATGACGCCCAGGAAACAGTGCTATGAAATATGTGCTCTGGGAATGAAGGAGCCAGGAAGTCCACGGTCTACAAACCTGTGAGTGTTGAGAATCTGTCAGGCCCCACATCATCTTTGTCTTTTTCTTGTTTTTCTTTCTTTCTAAATGGTATAGGAGCTGGAAATTAAATAAAGTCAGTAGCGTGACACATAACATACTGCACTACTCGGAAGACAGCAGTCATTTTGGAGTATTAACTGGTGGGCCAACATTTCTAAGTGAAGGAAGGTGAAAAGTTTAAAAGCTAAGATATCCTGAGTGTCCACTGATAATCATTCTTAAAACAGTGTTGAAGGTTCTTAAAGAAGCTTTCAGGATCAGCTTTGGGGTCATCTGTCACAGGAAGAATGATTTAACTCGAATCTGTTGGGACTAAATCAAAACCACTGCCTCTTAACCTCTGCTCGAAAACAACACATGCAAAGCTCTGAGCCTCAATCTGTCCTCATCAAGGAGGCTTGAGTACAGCTGAAAGCAGAGCTCCTCAGCTCCTGAGCGCCACGGTGCCGAGAAGAGGACTTCGGAAGACGTCCCTAGCCTTAACCCTGGAGGATCTCTCCTTGCAGGAAGAGACACTTTTGCCAACTCAAATCTCAATATTTACTGCTACAATGCCAGGCTAGTCACAAAAAAAAAAAAAAAAGCAAACAATTTTATACAACTGCCTTCCAAAATAAACACTCACTAATATTCAGGATATAAACAGTCTCAACAAACATAAACATAAAAAGCTTAAGTTTACTCCAGGAATGTAAAGGATGAATTTTCAATGTTTAATTACCAATATCATCCCTTTTTCCTGCAATAATTATTAACAATACATATGTTAAAAGTCCCACGTTTAACCCTGATGGCATATGATATTTAAACAACCGTGACCTGCCTGACTTCCACTTATGAAACCACTACCACTTCCTGCAAAGAACAAGAACTATCATTTCTAAAGGTCTGCCTTTAGCATTCACCTGAGTGAAACCATTTTCTATACCCTCCAAACGGCTAGAAACTTAGGCCCAGCAAGCCACACAGAGGAGCTGACATACTGGCTCTCTGTCTGGGGGCTTTGCTTCTTGTTGCTAATATAATTCTAATATTTTATAAAATTACCTTTAGGCATGGCAGAAACAAAACGTTTTCTCCACCAAGGTCTGTTCCTGTCTGATTTCTCATCATCGCTATCTTTGCGTTCTTCAGTCTGTAGAAAAAGTTTGATGCTTTATTTGGAGTTGGACAGCAGGATAAATTACTAGGAAAAGGATTTCAGTTTGTCTGTGAAATACAAAAACCACTCTTGTTTGTCTTAAAAGCAAAACTGTTCTTATTGTGTACAGGCAACTTCTGAAACATGGAAGTATACCTTTTGAGCACCAGACTATGATCTGCTTGAGGGCAGGCACTATCTCATTACTGTTAGTAAACAAAAACCTTAATACAGAGCCTAGCATAGAGTAAGGCACTCAATAAATACTTTTGGAAGGAGTAAGCGCAATGCACATGAAGTCTAGAGGGGTAATAGAGATGACACAGTAGCAGTAATAATAAAACTGAGTATGGACTGTGTGCCAAATACCAAGTGTTAAGGATACATATTTTTGCATTTAAACCTCACAGTAGCCTTAGGAGATAAATACTACTATTAAGCCCTTTTTATAGATGAGAAATAAGGGGCTAAAAAAGGTTATCTCCCTATCTTCCCCAAAGTTATATAGCCTGCATGTGGCATAGTTGGGACTCAAACCCAGATGCAAACAACTTCAAAGTTCATGTTTTGATTGCCAATTAAATTGAGTTATTAAAATCACATGTCAAAGAGCTGAGACTATAGTTCCTTTACCAGCCTATCAAGTGACCTTAGACAAATCATTTAATTTCTCATCTCGGAAGGAAACTGTGAGGTTTAAATGAAATTAGATACAAAATTGCTTGGAGAAAAGTTCAAAGTGTCATAAAAATGCAAAATACATGACTACAAAACCAAAATAGTACAGGTTTCCCATGGGTTACACTGTGGACAAACTAGACTGACAGATCATCTTTAATCATGACTGCTGTCCATCTTCACTCTTAAGATTTATATATACCATGTTAATTTCACATATCAAGAGAACCAAGCGGACAGAACACTAAAGCTGACCACAATTAGCAAAATTCTTCTAGATGGCCTGTGTCCCATACCTCTCCTCTTGAGGAGTCCTTACTCGGGGAGGAAGATGATGAATGAGGTGCAGCCACCAAAGAAGTAGCACCAATGGCTGCGGCTGGAGGGAGTTCTCGCTCTTCATTCCCTGGACGACGGTTCCAGCTGGGGTCACTCATAGGTCGCCGGACAGATGATACTATATCAGAGCTCCTGCTGCGAACTAACCTCTCAGGGTAAGAATGCCTTTGCTTGAATGCCTCCATTTCAGCTGGATTCAAAACAGGGGAACAAAAGTTTGGCAACCTGGCCTCATTTCCTCCCACAGCTCCTTCCAGGATTGGGGGATCTGGTGGTGGATGCGATGGCCTGGCATAGTGAACCTTTGGCCTTACCACTGCAGACGCCCCTAGAACACAGGGAAAAAAAAGTTTGCAACTGAGATACAACTGATCCAACAAAGGCATCAACATAGGGTTTTGGTTCTGTTCTTCTGCCCAGGGTTAAGTCAAAAAGCTCATTTGACTACTTTACCTTCATGTGAAGACAGTGGATCAAACATGGCAAGTAGAGACTCTGACTGAGAAGGAGGAGAGGTCAGCTGGTGGGCGCCTAAAATAAATGGGCAAACTGTAAGACCAATCAGAACTCATCACTCAGTAAGAGTTTCTACACAGTGAAAAAGGTTCTAGCATTCTTCCACAGTATTCCTTTTCTTTTTTTTTAAAGATTTATTATTTGATTCATATTTGAGAGAGAGTGCACACATGGGGGAAGGGGCAGAGGGAGAGAGAGAGAATCCCTAACAGACTCCGTACCCAGCACAAGCCCATACAGGGCTTGATCTCCCGACCCTGAGATCATGACCCACACTGAAATCAAGAGTCGGACGCTCAACCGACTGAGCCATCCAGGCACCCCAGTTTTCCTTTTCTGATCAATAGAACTTGAGGGGCGTATCAGAAAAAAAGAGAATCTAATAAATATCATATTCTGATTACTTCAAATTCATGGTATGTTTTTATCTACATTTAAGTGGTATAGCAACCGCATGTTAATTACTTTTAATGGCCAAATTGCATTATAGTTAATGCAAGGAGTAGAGCCAAAAGATGTAAATCATCAAAATTTTCAGAATGTCACAGCTGGGGGTGCCTGGGTGGCTCAGTCATTAAGCATCTGCCTTCGGCTCAGGACGTGATCCCAGGGTCCTGGGATCGAGCCCCGCATCGGGCTGCCTGCTTGGCGGGGAGCCTGCTTCTCCCTCTCCCACTCCCCCTGCTTGTGTTCCTGCTCTCGCTATCTCTCTCTGTCAAATAAATAAATAAAAAATAAAATCTTAAAAAAAAAAAAATGTCACAACTGCCCTGAGTCTCACCTTCCTTCCACCTATAAAAATAAGGGCAAAAAATAATATTAATAATAATAATAAGGGCAGGGGTGCTTGGGTGGCTCAGTCGGTTAAGTGTCTGCCTTTGGCTCAGGTCATGATCCCAGGGTCCTAGGAGCCCCGTGTCAAGCCTGCTTCTCCCCCTCTCTCTGTCGCTACCCTTGCTTGTGCTCTTTCTCTCTCTCAAATAAATAAAATCTTTAAAAAAATAAGGGCAATATATGTGCTATGGTGAGCGCTGTGAATTGTGCAAGACTGTTGAATCACAGATCTGTACCTCTGAAACAAATAATACAATATATGTTAAAAAAAAAAATAAGGGCAATATTACCTAGAAGGAATATAAATAAAAAGTCGTAAAATTTGAAATTCCTATCTCGGCAAATAACAATTTGTAAAAGTACTCCTAAATAAAAATGAGTAATACTACATTACACCACAAAACAGATTCAAACTACTCTCAGCTATGGAGTAAAAATGACTCCTCTAAGCATATATCTACACAACCAAAATCAGAAATATTAAAACAGGTAAGTATGCAGAGGCTAAAACTTTCAAATATATAAAAGAAACCTCTAGAGGTGCCTGGGTGGCCCAGTCAGTTAAGCATCTGACTCTTGATTTCGGCTAAGGTCATGATCTCAGGGTTGTGAGACTGAGCCCCGCTTAAGATTCTCTCTCTCCCTTTGCCTCTCCCCTCACCCATCCCCCCACTCCCCCACCGCCAGGGCTCGCTCGCTCTCTCTAAGAAAAAAAAAAAAGAAAGAAAGAAAGAAAAGAAACGGTTACTCTAAACTTTGAGTCTGAACTCTTTAATGTTAATGAATGACAGTACTTTGATTTTATGCTTTTTGATTTTTCTTTTGTTCTATACATTTACCTTCTTATATTAAAATTATAAAAACAGTATATTATTATGAAAGACATCTTAGAATATCAGTTCTAAAATTTTGGTCTTAGGACACTTTTACATTCTTAAAAATTATTGCCCCAAAGAGCCTATATATGTTGGTTATACCTACTGACACTTACCATATCATAAATTAAAAATGAAAACAAATATATATTTATATATTAATTCATTTAGACATATCTGTTAAATGGTAATACAAATAACCCTTTTAAATGAAAAATAACTATTTTCCAAAATAAAAAAATAACTGACCCTGTTTTATATTTTTACAAATTCCTTTAATGTAAGTCTTAATAGAACAGAGCTGGATTCTCACATGAGCTTCTGCTTTCAATCTGCTGCAATACATATTTTGACTGAAGTATATAAAGCTGGCCTCAAACAGACATGTAGATGGAAAAGGGAAGATATTTTAACAGCCTTCTCAGATAATTGTGGACATTCTTCTATGATACAACACCAAATCTTGATTAGTAGTTTTTTAAAGGTTAGCTATAATTTGGAACCTAAAACCAAATCAATGAACTTTTACTCTGTTACATTAAAATTATTTGGTCTGTCTTCCACTTTAAATGATTTTTGTAACATCATGCATTGATCACCTGGAAAATACTGGTTCAATGAGATATGCAGATCTTCCACATGTTGACACATTTCAATATATAACATCAAAAAATCACATGCTCATCAGAAAACCACCAATCTCATCAGAAAAGTCTTTAAATATCAGAAAGCTGTCAAGCTCATGAAGGTGGATACAAGTTTTCTGAAATTCTCATTTTTATCTGAAAGCCTGAATTTTATCACTGGCAACAAACTCTACTCTGTCGGTTGTTTTCCTTGAAGTGATAAGCTCACTTTGTTAATTTTCAATAAATGCCTGCCAAATACCCAAATATGAATAACTACAGTTTGTCAGTCATTCTTTCAAGTAAAAATGGTGTGTCATGAAAAACAAACAAGAGAAGAAACAGCTAATTAAGCTCACAGCTCCAATAACCAGCTAAGTGTTTTTCCTTGAGATACTTCACCACCACGCATTAGGAGTATTTCTTATTTCTTCAGAATTTTGAACAGATGTGTAATTCAGGGTTGAGATGTAATTAAATAATTTTTACTGCTTCATGAAAGATTTCTTTTTTAACTGCGAGAGAATATAGTGACTGCTAACTGTTCAGTACCACTGCTTTGCTTCATGCTAAGGCCCACCCTAGCAAATTCACCCACCTTTGCTTGTGCACCATCAGTGCAAATGTCAATATAGTGAAAAGGACAACCTTTTACTGTTATGAAAACAGTTTTGACCTCATTACCCCTCACTCCCCAAAAGGGTCTTAAGGGTCCTCAGTGGTCCATGGAGCCTATACTCTGAAAATTGCTTATTTAGAACAGTGGTTCTCAAATGGGGCTATTCTGTTCCCCAAGGGATCATTTGGCAGTATCTGGAGACATTTTTGGTTGTCACAACCGCAGGGGAAGAAGGGGGTGCTGTGTTCCTGGTAGAGGCCAGAGATGTCACTAAACATCCTATAATGCACAGAACAGGTCTCCATAACAAAGAACCACCTGGCCCAAAATGTTAATAGTGTTGAGGATGAGAAATCTTGGTTTAGAACAAAAGACATTTTTTGTAAGAAAGAAAAAGTATCTAAAACCCCAGTACATTAAACCACTGCTAGCATTTTGGTATTTCTTTCCTGTGCTTTCTCTATGGTAGTTTTTTTAATGTTTTATTATCTTATATATGAAATTCTTCAGGATAAATTTCCCAAGAGATACTATGTTCTAGTATTTCTAGAGTTTGAAGCTATTTCATATGTTTAAAGATTTTAAAAAAACAGCCACAAAACAAAAACAAAAACAAAACCCAGCTGCATAAATTATGAGTCGGTGCATCAAAATTCACTTAGCAATTCTATTTTTCAACCCTTAGGTTGTTTCTCATTTTCTGCCAATATAAATGTTATGAAGAACATAAGACTTTCTGCATACATGGAATGGCTTCCTGATGACTAATTCCTAAAGTGAACCAAATTTAGTTTGTGAATTTTCTTTTCTTTTTTTTTTTTTTTAAGTAGGCTCCATGCCCAGTGTGGAGCCCAACGCAGGGCCTGAACTCATGACCCTGAGAATAAGACCTGAGCTGAGACCAAGAATCAGACGCTTAACCAACTGAGCCACCCAGACGCCCCTGGTTTGTGAATTTTCAAGGCCTTACATACGTACTGCCAAATTATGCCCCGAAGTGCTCTATCACCTGATATTATCACCAGTAAAAGTATAAGACTGCCAGTTTCACCTGTGAATGTGATCATTTTTAAGTCATTCTCCTTTCCCCTTCTTACCATGAGTTACTTCATCCATGTCTGGACTAGTGACAGAATCTTTACCCCCAAAATCAGAGCTGCACTCAGATCTCAGGTCTTCAATCTTATTGGGAATATCCTCAGAGGTTGCACTAATGCCTTAAAAAAAAAAAAAAAAAAAAGGCAAAAAATAAACAGCAAGAAGAACAAAATAACCACACAAAAAGTATATGAAGTTTGGAGAAATGTAAATATTCTCAAAATTTTTATGTCCCAAGTGCTATACGTGTGAGATGTTTGGTTATCATATCCTTTATTGTACTACTGCCTAAATATGCTTACCTTGATTTGTACAACATAATCACAAGTATCATGTGGTATCTAAATACAGTAGCAGAGGCCACTAAGAACAGATGGAATTAGAGAGGGAACACACAGACTGTTTGCCAATTACTTCAACAGGCTCTAGAAAGCCACATGTTAAGTTCTCATAGATTTAAGGTCCCACGGAAATAATTTTGTTTCCTGGAAATTCCTCAACTCTTAAATACAACATCTCTCTGTTATCAACTTTATAAATGAAGAGGTGGGAACACACCTTGCAATCCTTATTCCTTGAAACAAGACAGACATACCCGACACAACACTGAGGCCTGGTGTGCTGGGGCGGGAACTGACCTCCCTGACATCCGTATCATCAGATGTGCTACCTAGTCCAGAACAGCTCTCCAGCTCTTGTAGACGCTCCTCCTGCTTTAGATCCGGGGCCTCTAAACAGAAGACATGAGGTGCCACGTGAGTGATTCTGTTAGCACGCCGCAGATTCAGCTTGTGACCCACATGAGGAAAGCTACCAGAGTGTGAATGAAATCATTGTAAACAGATTTCTAAGTCTGGGCCAGTTAGCAAAGTTAGTTAGATCGAGTGTTAAAGAAGCTTAGGTTGTGATTTTCATTCCAATATAGGCCAGTTTGTTGTGCAAAGGTGAAAACTCTGCCTGTAGATCACTAATCTCATAAAATATGCTGTTGGTTAAGAAGTAAACTCAAGAAGAGAATACAGAATAGCTTAACATTAAACCAAACATTTTCTAAAAAATAACTCCTACGGACACTCAATAGATAGTACGCTAATCCTACTGTCTCCTTATGTAAAGGTCAGCATGTCTGAGTGCATTAATATTATAAAACATATCAGAATCACTTAATTATTCTTGAGCCCAGTAGATCAGATAGAATGTAATTCAGATATACAGTTACTTAAATTTGCATTCTGGTAGTTGACATTTAATTGAAAACAAAGTTTTATCTTCATAATCAGAAAAAAAAAAAAGAAATGCAATATTTGAGAAAAGAGAAAGTACAAAACACTTTATATATATTTGTAATAATCCTACACAAAATAATTCTCAGGACTCCAGAGTCTCAATTTCAGTACATTTCAAAATTAGATCTCTTTTAAAGGGTCAAGTTCTCCCTGGGAGGAATCTGGGCGTGCTTGCCACGCATCCAACCGCTCAGGGTTCAAGTTGTACTGCTATTCCTATTTTGTGATGAGTTAGTGGGAGATACCAACCTCAGTGTCACACACACAACTCTGGTGAGTTGCTAACAAATACTTACAAATAACTGAACACAGAGTCAAAAAGCACCTGCCATCTTAGCCTATGCCATCCAACTGCATTTTTTCTTGATGGACAGAAAATGCCCTAACTGTCCATCTGAAATTCTTAGTAATATGGTTGTGTCACACTTGACAAAATGTACACAGTATAGGAATTAAGATACCTTACATTTAAAACTTCTGTGCAAATCAAACAGCAAACGACGACGGCGTGCTCACCTGAGTCACTTGGCAATACCTCTACGCTCCAGGCCTCGCTCGTTGTCTCTGATATGGTCGAGCCAGTGCAGGGGTCAAGGAGCACTGACCCTGAACCCGGCAGGCACAGTAAACTGCCTAACATGTTCTCCGCTGCCGCACCTGTGTAACCAGTGGGGAGCAAAGGGTTAACGAGGATGCTGATGGAAAGAGCAGCAATCACGGAGAAGGCCCAACACTGACCTAACTGTCCTCTCTACTCTAGCCACAAGAAGGAAGCCAAGGTAAGTGTAATTTCAATCAACAGCACCACTAGAAACACAGATTTCCGACTTTGGTCACAATGGCACAAGCTCCTTTTTCCCAGTTTCCTCCTGTTCACCTTGGACTCTCCATAGAGAAAACATCCATCATTAGGTCAAGTCATTTCAACCAGCTTTCATCTTGGTTTTGTAGCACATTTTTACATGTGCCCCAAAATACCTAAAATGTATAGTCCTCACAGGGATTAAAAACACTCAAATGGAGACACTAAACCACAGAAAGTTATACTGGCCAAATATGTTCTCTTCTGGCACATTAGCCACATATTTAGAGCAATAAAATATATTTGCAGGAAAATACACATCTCTGTAGCATGCATTCAACTGCAAATACAGCTCACTGCTCAAACAGAGCTCTCTGCCAAGAAGAATACTACTTTGGCCCCTGAAACAAAGTAATGCAAAACCAATTAAGAAATCTGTTTACACTACTTAAAAATACAAATAGAAAGGATTAAACATTATTATACACGTGTTACAAATACTCAAGTTCAGGATGCTCCATGACATCTGATAACGCCTAACAAAAGAACAATTCTACTGCAGTGCATAAAAAACTTTTGGCAAAAGGTTACTGGTGAAAGTTACCTTTTAAAGATATATAAAATAATTACAAATAAAATAACGTCTGGAACTTGCCTAAACATAACAGGGGGAGACAGGGTAAAAGGGGTAGTGGGAGAAGAGATGAGACAAAACTGGCCATGTGTGCATGTGTAATAGTTGAAGCTGAATGACTGATACACAGAGTACGTTCTTCCCTCTTGTATTTGCCTGAAACGCTCCATGATTTAAAGAGAAAATGAAGATGCTGCTTATAGGACTGTATGAAATCTTTCAGGACTCACAGAACAGTATCCTAAAGAGGGTGAATTTTAAAGTATGTAAATAGTATCTCAATAAAATTGATATTAAAAAAAAAAGAGGGCGCCTGGGTGGCTCAGTCGGTTAAGCGGCTGCCTTCGGCTCAGGTCATGATCCCAGGGTCCTGGGATCGAGTTCCGCATCGGGCTCCCTGCTCTGCAGGGAGCCTGCTTCTCCCTCTCCCTCTGCCTGCTTCTCTGCCTACTTGTGTTCTCTACCTCTCTGTCAAATAAATAAATAAAATCTTAAAAAAAAAAAAAAAAAAGAAAAAACTAGTCACTCTTTGGAAATGAATTAATCCTTCCAGAAGAAATTCCTTTTTTTTTTCTCCTTAAGTAAGCTCTACACCCAACATGGGGCTTCAACTCACAACCCTGAGATCAAGAGTTGCATACTCTACCGAGTGAGTCAGCCAGGCACCCTATTAAATTCAATTTTTAGAGAATCTCAGTATTATATTATTCTGAAAGATTTTATGGCTATAATCTATAAGAATTTTCATTTTCAGGTAAGGTGTGTAGTCTCAAAAAGAATATCCTCAGAATATATACTATGCCCTGAAAACAAGAAGCTAATTCAGAACACTGGTTTTTCTTTTTTGGCAGGGGAGGGGGAGTTAAACGCAGATAGGGAAAAATGCTACCTATATTTCGGTAAAGAAAAAAAGACACAAATGCCTTGTTACATACAGTTATCTCAGCTTCCTAGGTCTGTCTGTCTGAGGCTGAAGTCCCCGCCCATGAAGGGCAGGTAGATATGAATAACTAAACAGCAATCTTCCAGAGAAATTAAACAGCAGTTACCTGCAATTTCTTGTAAGCGATCTTCATCAATGTTAGGGTCGAAATCACTTCCCAAGACATCTGTACTCCAGGTCTCACTCACTGTTTCTGATATATCTCTGTCATCTGTCAGTCCCATCATGTCACGTATTTCAAACTTCCTTAACTTATCATCAAGATTATCTTGTGTTGTAGCTATCAGAAACAAAATTATGCACCTTAAAAATGGCAGCACAGCTATTTTTTTAAATCAACTTTAAAGATACATATTTTATCAGTAACACTGAGCATGCAATACCAACACTGAATTATCCCCCTACAGATGTACTGTTTCCCTCTCTGAACTAAGCTCAGCATATGTACCCCCATTTCTGACAGATTAACTGGGGCAACCTCTGCAGTGTGACTCTGATAAAAAATTGGGATATATGGCAGCAGACCTATCCACAAAGACCTGGCAGGCCAGAAAGGACTGGCATGATATATTCAGAGCACTAAATGAGAAAAATATGCAGCCAAGAATACTATATCCAGCTAGGCTGTCATTGAAAATAGGAGAAATAAAAAGCTTTCAGGACAAACAAAAACTAAAGGAATTTGCAAACACCAAACCAGCCCTACAAGAAATCTTGAAAGGTGTCCTCTAAGCAAAGAGAGAGCCTAAAAGTAACATAGACCAGAAAGGAATAGAGATAATATATAGTAACAGTCACCTTACAGGCAATACAATGGCACTAAATTCATATCTTTCAATAGCTACCCTGAATGTAAATGGGCTAAAATAAATCAAAAGACACAGGGTATCAGATTGGATTAAAAAACAAGACCCATCAATATGCTGTCTGCAAGACATTCATTTTAGACCCAAAGACACCTCCAGATTTAAAGTGAGGGGGTGGAAAACCATTTACCATGCTAATGGACATCAAAAGAAAGTTGGGGTGGCAATCCTTATATCAGGCAAATTGGATTTTAAACCAAAGACTATAATAAGAGACGAGGAAGGACACTATATCATACTTAATGGGTCTATCCAACAAAAAGATCTAACAATTTTAAATACCTATGCCCCTAACATGGGAGCAGCCAATTATAGAAGCCAATTACTAACAAAATCAAAGAAACACATCGACAATAATACAATAATAGTAGGGGACTTTAACACCCCCCTCACTGAAATGGACAGATCATCTAAGCAAAAGATCAACAAGGAGATAAAGGCTTTAAATGATACACTGAACCAGATGGACTTGACAGACATATTCAGAACATTCCATCCCAAAGCAACAGAATACACATTCTTCTCGAGACTGGAACATTCTCCAGAATAGATCCCATCCTGGGTCACAAATCAGGTCTCAACCGGTACCAAAAGACTGGGATCATCCCCTGCATATTTTTGGACCACAATGCTTTGAAACTTGACCTCAATCACAAGAGGAAAGCTGGAAAGAACTCAAATATATGGAGGCTAAAGAGCATCCTACTAAAGAACGAATGGGTCAACTAAAGAATTAAAAAAGCTCATGGAAACAAATGAAAATGAAAACACAACTGTTCAAAATCTTTGGGATGCAGCAAAGGCGGGCCTAAGAGGAAAGTATATAGCAATACAAGCCTTTCTCAAAAAACAAGAAAGGTCTCAAATACACAACCTAACCCTACACCTAAAGGAGCTGGAGGAAGAACAGATGGGACTGACAGGAAGAACCCCTAAACCCAGCAGGAGAAGAGAAATAATAAAGATCAGAGCAGAAATCAATGAAATAGAAACCAAAAGAACAGTAGAACAGATTAACGAAACTAGGAGCTGGTTCTCTGGAAGAATTTTAATAAGATTGATAAAGCCCTGGCCAGACTTATCAAAAAGAAAAGAGAAAGGACCCAAATAAATAAAATCATGAATGAAAGAGGAGAGATCACAACCAACACCAAAAAAATACAAACAATTATAAGAACATATTATGAGCAACTATATGCCAGCAAATTAGACAATCTGGAAGAAATGGATGCATTCCTAGAGATGTATCAACTACCAAAACTGAACCAGAAAGAAATACAAAACCTGAACAGACCCATAACCAGTAAGGAAATTGAAGCAGTCATCAAAAATCTCCCAACAAACAAGAGCCCAGGGCCAGATGGCTTCCCAGGGGAATTCTACCAAACATTTAAAGAAGAATTAATACCTATTCTTCTGAAACTGTTCCAAAAAACAGAAATGGAAGGAAAACTTCCAAACTCGTTTTATGAAGCCAGCATTACCTTGATCCCAAAACCGAAGACCCCATCAAAAAGTAGAATTACAGACCAATATCCCTGAAGAACATGGATGCAAAAATTCTCACCAAAATATTAGCCAATAGGATCCAACAGTACATTAAAAAGATTATTCACCACAACCAAGTGGGATTTATTCCTGGGCTGCAAGGTTGGTTCAACACCCGCAAATCAATCAATGAGATAGAATACATTAATAAAAGAAAGAACAAGAACCATATGATACTCTCAATAGATGCAGAAAAAGCATTTGACAAAGTACAGCATCCTTTCTTGATTAAAACTCTTCACAGTGTAGGGACAGAGGGTACATACCTCAATATCATAAAAGCCATCTATGTAAAACCCATGGCAAGTATCATTCTCAATGGGGAAAAACTGAGAGCTTTTCCCCTAAGGTCAGGAACACGGCAGGGATGTCCACTATCACCACTGCTATTCAACATAGTACTAGAACTCATAGCCTCAGCAATCAGACAACAAAAAGAAATAAAAGGCATTGAATCGGCAAAGAAGAAGTCAAACTCTCACTCTCTGCAGATGATATACTTTATGTGGAAAACCCAAAAGACTCCACCCCAAAACTGCTAGAACTCATACAAGAATTTAGTAAAGTGGGAGGATATAAAATCAATGCACAGAAATCAGTTGCATTTCTATACACCAACAACAAGACAGAAGAAAGAGAAATTAAGGAGTCGATCCCATTTACAATTGCACCCAAAACCATAAGATACCTAGGAATAAATCTAACCAAAGAGGCAAAGAATCTGTACTCAGAAAACTATAGAATACTCATGAAAGAAATGGAAAAATGTTCCATGCTCATGGGTTGGAAGAACAAATATATGAAAATGTCTATGCTATCTAGGGCAATCTACACATTTAATAGAATCCCTACCAAAATACCATTAACTTTCTTCAAAGAAATGGAACAAATAATCCTAAAATTTGTATGGAGCCAGAAAAGACCCCAAATAGCCAGAGGAATGTTGAAAAAGAAAAGCAAAGCTTGTGTGGCATCACAATTCCAGACTTCAAGCTCTATTACAAAGCTATAATCATCAAGACAGTATGGTACTGGTACAAAAACAGACGCATAGATCAATGGAACAGAACAGAGAACCCAGAAATGGACCCTCAACTCTATGGTCAACTAATCTTCAACAAAGCAGGAAAGAATGTCCAATGGAAAAAAGACAGTCTCTTCAGCAAATGATGTTGGGAAAATTGGACAGCCACATGCAGAAGAATGAAACTGGACCATTTCCTTACACCACACACAAAAATAGACTCAAAATGGATGAAAGACCTAAATGTGAGACAGGAATCCATCAAAATCCTTGAGGAAAACACAGGCAGCAACCTCTTCGACCCCAGCCACAGCAACTTCTTCCTAGAAACATCGCCAAAGGCAAGGGTAGTAAGGGCAAAAATGAACTATTGGGACTTCATCAAGATAAAAAGCTTTTGCACAGCAAAGGAAACAGTCAACAAAACCAAAAGACAACGACAGAATGGGAGAAGATATTTGCAAACGACATATCAGATAAAGGGCTGGTATCCAGAATCTATAAAAAACTTATCAAACTCAATACCCAAAGAACAAATAATCCAATCAAGAAATGAGCAGAAGACACAAACAGACATTTCTGCAAAGAAGACATCCAAATGGCCAACAGACACATGAAAAAGTGCTCAACATCACTCGGCACCAGGGAAATACAAATCAAAACCTCAATGCGGTACCACCTCACACCAGTCAGAATGGCTAAAATTAACAAGTCAGGAAACGACAGACGTTGGCGAGGATGTGGAGAAAGGGGAACCCTCCTTCACAATGCAAACTGGTGCAGCCACTCTGGAAAACAGTATGGAGGTTCCTCAAAAAGTTGAAAATAGAGCTACCCTATGACCCAGCAATTGCACTACTGGGTATTTATCCCAAAGATACAAATGTAGTGATCCGAAGGGGCACCTGCACCCCAACATTTATAGCAGCAATGTCCACAATAGCCAAACTATGGAAAGAGCCCAGATGTCCATCAACAGATGAATGGATAAAGATGTGGTATATACGTACAATGGAATATTATGCAGCCATCAAAAAAAAAATGAAATCTTGCCATTTGCAATGACATGGATGGAACTAGAGGGTACTATGCTAAGCGAAATAACTCAATCAGAGAAAGACAAGTATCATATGATCTCACTGATATGACGAATTTGAGAAACAAGACAGAGGATCATAGGGGAAGGGAGGGAAAAACGAAACAAGATGAAATCAGAGAGGGAGACAAACAAAAGACAGGGGTGGGAGGGATAGGGTGGCTGGGTGACAGACACTGGAGAGGGTGCTCACGGTGCTATGGTGAGCGCCGTGAATTGTGTAATTCATGAATCACAGACCTGTACCCCTGAAACAATATATTATGTGCTAATAAAAAAAAATGGGATATATTTCCCTCTCTGTGTATTTGCACAGGCCTTGTTACTTGCTTTGGCTAAAAGAGTAAAAAAGTGTGCCAGTTTCAAGGCTAGGCCTCAAAAGACCCTTATAAACTTCTGCCCTCTTTTTCATCCTTGCTTCTGCCATGAGCACAAGCTTAAGCTAGCCTGCTGGTGGATGAGGGACCACATGGAACAAAGCAAAGGTCATCCTAGAGCAGCCAGCTCTCCTCACTGACCAACTATCCCCCAGCTAAGATTAGCAGAGCTCCCTACTCAACCACCAGTGACTGCAGATACATGAGTCAGCCCAGTCCAAATCAGAACCACCCAGCTGACCCACAGACATGAGTGCACAAATAAATGTTTGTTGTTTTAAGTCACTAAGTTTTGAGATGATTTGTTATGTAGCAATTACTCTGGAAATAGTTAACTGATAAGCCCATACTAAAATATTTTCTTCACTTGACTTGAATACATCCCCCTGAAAGAGTTTTCTCTCTTCCCTTGACTAATGAGAAGCAGTCTATAATTTGTCCCAATTTACTTCTTAACCTAGTGTTCACAAAATGTAGACCACCAACCACCTACATCAGAACAGCCACACCTACATCAGAATCACCTAGAGGGCTTGTTAAGTGATATTCTTTCAACTTCTGTCTTAAGGTACTATTTTAGGTTTCTCTCTTATGTGCAGAAAATTTAATCCTAACTGATATGACAAACTAATCCAGTAAAATACAATATTACTTTTATTTAAGCCACACATATCCCAACTGGCAATGCTCTTTTCCTTTATGAAAATGAACTGAGGTCTCAGACCCAGCTGATCTGCAATCTGCCCTCAACACTCCCTCGAAGGCCACCAGTGATCTTTAAATGAACAAATCCAAAGAACTTTTTCAAATTAATCTTCTTAAAGCACAATATGTATCCATCTACTTTTCAATCCTTACCCCACATTATTCCCCTATTTGATAGTTCCTGAGTAAGTACTATGGTTTCCCACTTCCCTGACTTGCTTATACTATTCTATTCCTTCACCTAGAATGCCCCATCTTGAGTTTCTGCCAACGCAATGTGAGCCGGGCTTTAAGGCTATAGCATTTTCTTCCACTAAGCTTTCCCCTACACTTCCAACCACATGTATCTCTCACTCAGAACTGCCAAGGCACTTTTATAACACTTTTAGACATTTGTATACCATCTTCTCCCTATTCTAAGTTCCTTTAACCCCAAGTATTTATCTTTGTATCCCTTAAAATGTCAATATTACAGAATTGAAATGCTAACTATTATAGAATTCAAGCAATTCATTTTAATTATTCTATGTAGCTTAAGCCTAAAAAATTCATTTACCAACTAAACATTTTTAAGAACTGAAAGAACTATGAATAAACGCAAGTTTAATAGTCATTATATAATCAACTTAAACTTATTCTTTTACTGAACACAGCCAATCTACATGAAAACACACAGTTTATCTTGCAGCCAGGTAAATTCTTTGCTACTTGAGCAACTGTGTTCAGCTTCACTTTACCTTGCTCATGCTCTAATAGCTGTAGAGCTTCAACTCCATTACTCCCAGAAGGTCCTGCTCCAAGTTCTGATACAGACTCTCCTTCCAAGTCTAGAGAGGATACTGAATTGGAGCGATTTGACGGACCTAGAGAAATGTTTATACTGTGAGTGAGCTTTTTAAAAGTCATGAGCCACCATGCAACTTTTCATGCCTTCAAAACAGACTGAAGACTGATTAAGGTACATTTATTTATTGCTATGTATGTATTTATTTTAAAGAGAGAGAATATACAAGCAGGGGGCATGGGGAGAGGCAGAGGGAGAGAGAGAATCTCAAGCAGAGTCCCTGCTGAGCATGCCGGATGCAGGGCTTGATTCCACAACCCCGAGATCATGACCTCAGCCGAAATCAAGAGCCAGATACTTAACCAACTGAGCCACCCAGGTGCCCCAAGGTGCTTTTATTTATGTACTTATTTTTATTAAGGTGCTTTTTAAATTTTTTTATTTATTTTGGGGGGGCAGAGGGAGAGGAAGAGAGAATCTTAAGAAGGCTCCATGCCCAGTATGGAGCCCAACATGGGGTGCAATCTAACTACCCTGAGATCATGACCTGAGCCGAACTCAAGAGTGGGATGCTTAACTAACTGAGCCACCCAGGTGCCCCGAGGTGCTTTTAATACTGCATCCATACCTTAAAAATACACACGCCCTTTAAGCCAGCAATTGTGCTTCTAGGAATTTATCCTAGGAAACAATTCAAAAATTCATCTAAAGTTGCTTGTCAAAGGGCTTTTTATGATGCTTGAAAAGCAGAAACAATCTATATGTTTAATCATACAAGAATGTTTAAATTATCCCCACTTGAAGTTAAAGAAAAAAAACCATTAAGAACCTAAGATACTTAAGAATGTTAAATTACAAAGGGAAATGTCACTGCTATACTGTTAAACAAAAAAGGGTTACAAAACAACATAAACCTACTTTTGCTATAAATAAAAATCGAAATGCTGTTTTAATAGAATGGTAGGGGCTCCTGGGTGGCTCAGTCGGTTAAGCATCCAACTCTTAATCTCAGCTCAGGTCTTGATCTCAGGGTCATAATTTCAAGCCCCATGTTGGGCTCCACACCCAGGAAAAAAACAGAATGGTAAAATTACAGATGATTCCATTTCTTTTCTGCATTTTCTAGAATGAATGTACATTACTTCTGTTCTAAAAAGTTAGAGAAAAAGGAAAAGCTATTATGTTTTGTTTAAAATGATAGTAAACTTGGGACGCCTGGGTGGCTCAGTCGGTTAAGCATCTGCCTTCAGCTCAGGTCATGATCCCAGGGTTCTGGGGGGATCGAGTCCTGCATCGGGCTCCTTGCTCAGCAGGAAGCCTGCTTCTCCCTCTACCGCTCCCCCTGCTTGTGCACGCTCTGTCTCTTCCTCTGACAAATAAAATCTTTAAAAAATTAAAATCTTTAAAAAAAATGAAAAGATAGTAAACTGAACTTTCTTCATTAAAAAAGTCTGTCCTCATACATGAAATGACAAATTCTCACTTCACAATCTACGCTTTTAATTTTCTAATTTTATTCCATTTCCATTGTATCTTCCTGCTTCATAAAGGTGCATGTGTGTAAATAAAGAAATACAGAACATTAAAAGTATACACAACATCCTAAAATACTAGTGAGTCCATTTTTCCCATCTAGACATGCACTATATCCCTCTAAAGGAGCTCCATAAGCTTTGGTATACATTAATTAATACTAGAGAAACCTGGCATTATTCAAGTCTCAATGAAGACTTGTATCTTCTCCATTTTATATGATCAAAGGTCTCTTGCAATCTTTTTCTTTTTTAATTTTTTTCTTGCAATCTTCATTTATTCCAGAAACAATCTTTATAGCCAACTGTTCAAGGTCATTAGAGGAAAACTTCATTACTCTCCTCAGGTTGAGGAACAGATGGTATAATTATAATTTATAAGGCTCCTTTAAAGATCACAAAACAAAGTATTACTTGAATCACACAACTCTTTGAATGAAGTAACCCTTCACCTTCAGATATTCCTTCCAGATTATCACTGCAGAGGGAAAAGCGCAAGGTTTTATCAGGTTTACCGTGGAGTTTGTTTTCATCGACAGGGACATCTCCTTGTCCTCCATCTGAAAGTTGCATGTTTAGGACCTGACAAATAAAATGCCAGAAAAAAAAATAAATAAAAATAAAAAAATAAAAAATAAAATGTCATTGGTTTATCAGAACTGAAAGATTACTAATAGGAAAACAGACCACAGCAAATGCATATTTACGTTCTTCTTAATCTTAAAATTCTCATTTTTAACTAAAAACCCATTCACAAGATTCTGATCAAGCTTTTAAGTACCCTTAGAATAAAAGTAGATCAGTTAAAACAAAAGTGAACCTATGCCCTTCCATCACCAGGTATCAGAGATTGAACAGGCAATCGGGTATAGTGAGTAATGGGTAGGATCATAAGAATCAAAAGGCTTTGGAATCAGCAAGCTGGTGGTCCTTCTGGCTCTGCCATGTGCCAACTATGTAATCTTGGGTAAGTGATTTAAGCTTTATCTTTAAAGAATCATGGTAACAGTATTCATGCCATGGAGTTGTTGAGGATTAAATTAAAAAATGCACAGAAAGCATTCTGCATGGCAAAATGACATTAAATTTGCAGTACATTTTTTTGAAAGTTAATAAGCTAATTTAACAGGAAGAAAACATAGGAACAAATTATCTTGTAGGCACCAGAATTCAATCAATCCAGTTTGAACCTTGTCTCGATCACCATATAGACAGCCACAAAAGTCCATACCAGAAGCTGAAGTGTGACTTCACAGCCATCTCTAGCTTAGAGCTGATGGCCTTTTTACAAGGTTTCTATTTGTTAGATGACTTCCAAATAACAGAATTACTTTTCACTACATACAAGCCTCGTAACTCTGCTGGAAACATGTATCTCCAACCTAATGAAGAACTGAGTGCTTTGCTGAAAGTCTAACAGCATGTTTAAGCACACCTGGAACTCGAAATCACAGCCACTGAGATCCTAGGCTGTTGGCAGAATATGAAGGAAGAATAGTCTCCTCACTTAAAAAGAAGAAAAATTAAAAAACCCAAAACCCTCTAGGTGCTGTTTTGGCCCTGCATTTAAATGAGTAAATTAGAGGGTTTTTTAATGGCTCTATACCTTTATTCATGTGATGCTTTTAAAAAGCCATTTAAAAATAGAGTTATCTTGGGCTGCCTGGGTATTCAGTTGGTTAAGCGTCTGACTCTTTTTGGCTCAGGTCATGATCTCAGGGTTGTGAGATGGAGCCCCACGTCCAGCTCTGCACTGGGTGTGGAGCCTGCTTAAGATTCTCTCTCTCCTGGGGTGTCTGAGTGGCTCAGTGGGTTAAGCGTCTACCTTCGGCTCAGGTCATGATCTCAGGGTCCTGGGATCGAGCAGCATGTTGGGCTCCCTGCTCAGCGGGGAGTCTGCTTTTCCCTCTCTCTCTGCCCCTTTTCCCCTCCCCCTGCTGGTGCTCTCTCTCAAATAAATAAAATCCTTAAAAAAAAAAAAAAACTCTTCCTCTCCCTCTGCTCCTCCCCCCTCCCTCCCTCTCAAATAAATAAATAAATAAAAATAGAATTATTTTCCTATTGCTTGAAATTAAATGCAGACATAAAATTTTTACATTTTGTATTTTTAAGATAACTTGGTACTTTAAACTCATAGTGAGCAACGTACAAAGAATCTTCAGGAAAAATATATCTAAAGGCCTAGAGAATGATAAGATTAACAGCAAACAAAAGGCTCATACCATAATGAAGATATTTCCCTACACAGGGATTCAAGGCTGCCAGAGCTGGGAACTGGAGGAAGGTTAACACGGGAAGGTAAAATGCCACAGAGCTCCCTGACTGAAATTCAGCAGTTGTTTTTCCTCATTCAACATTCCCCTAGATGTTATAAGTTTATTACATTCCAGAGTTCCTAAAAAGTTAATTCAGACAGTTTTTGCCAGCTCATTTGTGGTGTGTGTGTGTGTGTGTGTGTGTGTGTGTACAGAGTTCTGGAATTTGACAGAACTCTTTCCTAACGGTCACGCCACAGTTCCAAATACGGCTGTATCAACCACTACCATCATTTCATCGACCACTAGAACTGGTCACTTCGTCCCAGGTCATGAATAGGTTTGTTTTGGTTTTTTTTTAAGATTTTATTTATTTATTTGACAGAGATAGAGCCAGAGAGCACAAGCAGAGGGAATGACAGAGGGAGAGGGAGAAGCAGGCTCTGCACTGAGCAGGGAGCCCGATGCGGGACTTGATCCGAGGACCCTGGGATCATGACCTGAGCCGAAGGCAGATGCTTAACTATCTGAGCCACCCAGGTGCCCCATGAATAGGTTTTCTTGACTAATAAGCAGTCCGTGTTGAATATAAAATGTTGCTTCTTTTTTATTTCTTCATTCTTTTTCCCTCTGTCCCAAGCTCTTCTGTTTACAAATATCTTAAAAGCGATGCCCACATCCCAAGACCATTTCTTCAAAATATTTTACTTTCTTCGTTTTCAGTTCTGTCTTCCATTTCTTCCTAACCAACCAAAGAACAGACAGTATTTCTAAACAATCTGGCTCTCTAAAGCAAGAATACCACTACATCATTAGAAAGAAACAAAAAACATTTCCTACAGGTCACTGGAAAAGTCTTTTCAATTTCCATACTACAATTTCCTGGCTTCCTGTCTCTTCTACACAATGAGGAAAATTCCTCTTGGTGTAGACCTAATCACCAGCTACCATGCTATCAATTCAATGTATTAATGTGAAAGGCCCCCTAGAACTATTCAGAGGGAGTTTGGCATTTAATGCACTCATTAAATGCATATTGACTTATAGAAGCAAGAGACCATGAATGAGAAAAAAAAGAAGCTAATTCCTTAATATTGATGGCTATAAGTTAAATTAACAATACATTCATACCTCATTTTCCGACATCATCCCTGGAGTGAGTTGGGGACCTGTCCCTAAGGAAATGACCAAAACCTCTTCTGGCTGTACTTCCTGGATGGTTTCTTGAGATGACCCTTCATGGTCCATATGTAAGTCCATTAGCACATTGGTGCGGCTTCTACTTCGAGCTGCTAATAAAAAAATATTCAAATATGATAATTTAGAGAACAAGACAAGACGAAGAAAATGGTACAGTAAATACAAAAATGTATCTTCTATTAATGTAGGACATTTGCACATGCACAAAAAAAGAGGGGTGAGAATATGAATTTAAAAAAAAACCCTACATCTTCCCAGTTACTCTGATGACTGACACAGATTCTCCTTCAAAACTGATAGAAACAATAGTCTATGTGTATCTGACATCGAGTGACACACGGATGAGCACGCCTGCAGAACAGCAAACACATCTCTCAGCTTAAGGCTTGGAGTAACAAGAAGAGCACTACCTTATTTCTTATCAAGATACCTTCAACTATTTCTCCTATAAAAGGATTTAACTGTCACTGAACTTACAAGCATCAAAAAACTTCATACAGAAATCTGAGAGCCATATAAAGTAATATATGCTAATTGGACAACCATTGACAAAATCAGAATCAGTTTTTGAAGACACATTGATTTTCCTGAAATGTACTAATCTCCTTCCAAAAATGCAGGAAAAAAGACTTCCCTTCCCTTCTGCTTTATAGAAACATTCTAAATTAATGAAAAATCTAATTATTTTGGGGTGCTTTTTTTCTATAAGTAAGCAAGTTTTACCTATAAGTAAAAACAAGTAATACTTTTTTCTAAAATAATCATCCTACACATCTTACAAGAACTTTTGGACACTGAAAGATTTAGATAGTTTGACAATTTCTCTATAAGTTTAAGTCTTCCGTGATAAGCTTCAAATTTCTTTCAGACGGCAGTAAAATTCAGTACAACCGGAATACTAAATAGAAATTCTACTTCAGTGCAAAATAATCAAAAGCACAGACATAAAGCAAAAACACTCTATAATAACAAAAGTCTTTCAACTTCACTTTGAGTGAAAGCTGACCTACTTGAAGACAGAAATATAAAGAATCCTCTTCCAGCGCCTGGCGGCTAAGTCCGTTGAGCTTCCGACTCTTGGTTTCTTGGTTTTGGCTCAGGTCATGATCTCAGGATTGTTGGATTGAGCCCCATGTCAAGCTCTGCGCTCAGCGGGGAGTCTGCTTGAGATTCTTTCCCTCTCCTTCTCTCTCTGCCCCTCCCCACCCGGTGTGTGCACCCACTCTCTCTAATAAATAAATAAATCTTAAAAAAAAAAATAGAGAGTCCTCTACACAATGCTGTAGATCTGTTCATTAATCACTCTTACTTTCAAAATCCAGAGCACAGATCAATTTCCAAAAGTCGAACAAAGGCTCACTCCCACCTTTTATTTGCTGACACTCACTCACTGTCTTCTACTGAACTGTGAACTTAAATCCAACTTTATGAACAACTACATGAATCTTAAGCAACAAACCTTATAATTTATAAAAATGCAAGTAATCAAAATCCATGTAGCAATTTACATAAAGCAAAAGCAACATGCACATGGAGCACACTTTCATATACTATTTCTTAAATGAAAGTTATATAAGAAGAGGAAGAACAGCCTATTACCCACCAAATGGGGTTACTAGAGTAATATGAGCAGTGAGATTGGTGGC
This sequence comes from Halichoerus grypus, assembly GCF_964656455.1. Taxonomy (NCBI): domain Eukaryota; kingdom Metazoa; phylum Chordata; class Mammalia; order Carnivora; family Phocidae; genus Halichoerus; species Halichoerus grypus. The sequence continues at coordinate 84,301,559 of NC_135725.1, read as the reverse complement.
TGAGGGATCCCAGGCAGTGATGGCTGCTAACTGTTGTCCTGGGTTGCGAAAGCATTAAACAGAAAGAAAATCAACCCTCTGAATAATGGACACATTTTTTAAAAATATGAAATAAATTCAATGACCAGGTCATATGACTATACAAGCTAATAGTGGGCAAACATTTGAAGTTTATTTTCCATTATACCCATATTTAATGATACTTCTAGATGACAAGAAATGAAAGAACTAATGTACAGGAGTGAATAATGGAGGAAAAAATCTCTGATTTACTAAAAATCATTTATTTCTTCATGTTAAAAAAGTGCAAACAGGTTATAATATTAAAAATAACTGAGTGCTGGGGCACCTGGATGGCTAGTTGGTTAAGCACCCAACTCTTGATTTCAGTTCAGGCTGTGATCTCAGGGTTGTGAGATCGAGCCCCACATCAGGCCCCACGTTCAGTGGGGAGTCTGCGTCTCTCTCTCTCCCTCTGCCCCCTGCCCTGCTCGTGTGCTCCCACTCCCTCTCTCTTTCTCTAAAATAAATAAATATTTTTTAAAAATCACTGAGTGTCAAACTTCCTTTTTTTCTATTTTTAATTCTGAAAACTGACATTTTGGGATGATGAAAGCCAAAGGCTTGAAGATACGATGCCATATTTTTGTTGATGATATTATTCCATATTAGGTTAAATGTAAGATGGATTAATTTTAAGAAACTGTCAGTTCTTAACAAACCAGCTCATGGAAGTTTAAAAATGAAATCCCATTCTTCAAAATGTGTAAAATAACTATTAATGTTCACTAACTGTTGCTAAGCTCATTTTCATTAAAAAATGGGCACTAAAACACTGCTCCCTTGGCCTAAACACTCTTTCTCTCCCTCTCTGGTCTACTCTGTCTAACTCCCATTCATCCTTCAAGAGAAGGTATATGCTTCACTGTCTCCAGGATCTTCTCCTGACACCGTCGCCAACATGGGTGCCCCATAAGCCTCCATGTATGCTTATCTCCATCAAACACAGCATAATGACAGCAATTGGTCTCCTCTTATTCTCCCCAACTAGACTATCAGCAACTACCAGAGCAACGGCATATCCTAGTGGTCTTTGTATCCCCAGTGTCTAACACAGTGCCCCCCCATGCAGGATAGTCATTACACCTACTCTTTTTGCATGGATTTTTTGCATGAATTAAATGAAACAACATCTATAAAGTGCTCATCCACAGTCTGGTACAGAGTACATGGTAATACTAAATGTGTGTGTGTGTGTGTGTATAGATAACAGATGTTTACTAAGTGAATAAAACTTAATTAAACCCAATTCTTAAACTTGACAAAATGAAACCTTTATTTTATAAAATAACAAAGATAACCTTAGCTCACTTGATAAAAATTATTAAAAATAACAATAATGGAAAAGTTGTAACTGTATTTTCAACTTTACCGACAGAAACCTCTACGTTATTATTATATTATTTAGAACTTTGAAGAAATGACAGGGCTACATAATTCAAATACTGACACTTTCAAAATTTTCCCAAAAAAGTTACAAAAATATCAATAAAGTATACTGTAGGTGGCATGATCTCAATTAACTATGAAAAGTATGTCTAGATAAAGCTAAAGCCTACACATAAACCTTAACTGGTCCAATTTTTAAAAATTGTATTAGTATCAGTAAACACAAAGGGAAAGGCTTTCCCAAATTATTTAAAACCATATTCCAAAACACTGAGCAGTAATAAAGGTCAATAAAAAAATACTATACTTAAGGGAAAGCCCGAATATGAGAAATGCTCTTTACCTATAGGCAATCGATTCTTTTTATTTGCTGGAGTGGTTGCTGGAGACAGCTGAGGAGTATTATAGGGAGTCATTTCCAAACTGCTGCTTTTTCCTGGCTTTGCCTGGGGCAGGTTTGCCAATAAATTGTCAAGAGCCATCCTATCTTCTCTCAGTTGATCTCCAGACATCACACTCTTCATAAAATTCACCTGGCAAAGGTAAAAGGACATTAGCTAGTGAGATCAATTTTTCAAACACAATATCTATTTCTCACACAATGTACTTATCTATGACTCTGCCCATGCTTAGATAAATTACTTTTGAGAAAATCCTATTAAAGAATAAGGCCATTACCAGAGTAATAAGCTGACTATAGGTTATATAAACCACAGTTCTGCTCAATCCTTCCAGAAGATTAACGGAGGACATTGGAGGGGTCTCCACTGCACGGCCCCCAATCACAACATCAAGAAAAGCAGCAACACAGCTCTGTTAAACAGGAAAAGATCACAGTGAAATATTTCCTCTTTAAAATAAGGGGACAAAATTTCTGGTTAAGGTAGACAAGCACGCAAAAGTTTTTCTTCTTGAAAATTATATTAAACCCAACAATGAAAAAATTAAACTCTTTTTAAATTGACACAGAATTGTCTCCATGAAATTCTGGTATGTGAAACAAACATGACACAAAACAGTACACACTCCCCTACCATTTGTGAAAAGGGATGGATGGGGTGACTGGGAAAACATATGTAAGAATTTGCTTGTATACATATAGACCTCTTGAAGAAAACATGAAACACTGAGAACATCGAGAACCTTTTGGGGAGGAAATAAAGGTTAGAGATCAGAGGTAAAAGTGGAATTTCACTATAAACCTCTGAATTTTAAATAAGGCTGAATGGGGGGGGCGCCTGGGTGGCTCAGTCGTTAAGCGTCCACCTTCGGCTCAGGTCATGATCCCAGGGTCCTGGGATCGAGTCCCACATCGGGCTCCCTGCTCAGCGGGAAACCTGCTTCTCTCTCTCCCACTCCCCCTGCTTGTGTTCCCTCTCTCGCGGTCTCTCTCTCTCTGTTGAAAAATAAATAAAATCTTAAAATAAATAAATAAATAAATAAGGCTGAATGTATAGCCTACTCAAATATGATTAAAATCTAATTTAACTGAACAATGCTATAAAACATATTTATGAAATACACTTAAAATTATACAATTGTCGCTCATTTCCTTTTGTGATTTTTTTAATTACACGATTTAAAGATTTATTCATCCATTTTAGAAAGAGAGAGTGCGTATGCGTGTGCACACACATGCACTCAGTGGGGAGGGACAGAAAGAAAGGGACAGGGAGAGACTCTAAAGCAGATCCTGGCTGAGCACAGAGCCTAACCTGGGCCAATCTCAGGACCGTGAGATCATGATCTGAACAGAACCCAAAACTCAAGACACTCAACTGACTGAGCCATCCTATTTATTTTAAGACTTTTTTTTTTTTTTTAAAGTAATCTCTATGCCCCGGGGAGCCTGAGCAGCTCATTGGACTCCTCATTTCTGCTCTGATCAGGATCTCGGGGTCATGGGATTCAGCCCTACATGGGGCTCTGCACTTAGCATGGAGTCTACTTGAAATTCTTTCCCCCTCCCTCTCCCTCTGCTCCTCCCCCTGCCTGCATATGCACGCCCTCTCTAAATAAATAAATAAATAAATAAATAAATAAAATATTTAAAGTAATCTCTACATCCAACATGGGGCTAGAACTCCAACCCCGAGATCAAGAGTTGCATGCTCTACTGACTGAGCCAGCCAGGCGCCTTATCAAATTTTTAAAATAAAATAATCTTAAAAGCTCTTTGGCTCTCATTACAGTGGCATCTCCTCAACACTTCAATTAAGTGAGAATTAGTAATCTTTAGTTACATCTTCCTTTAAATGCTGCTGATCCAACATTGTATTCTCTATAGCTATACCAAGGGTAATTGAAAAGAGTAATTTCTTAATAAACTAAAGGACAAGATTAAAGAAAGACAATAGTTAAGTTCACTAATACTTTGGCAAAATTTTCTATAAATGGTATTTCACACAAGATAGTATTCATTCTTACTTTGTCAAATTTTCCAAGGCTGCTCTTTGTCCGGGGATCTCCCTCTTCAGAGCCGGTCATTGCCAACTGCTGCAAAAGGCGGCCAACCTGTAACCCAAAGCAGTAGTTGGGAGACACGGACTATAGATATTTACAAATTCTTCTCTATGAAACTGCTTCCATTCCAGTCTAAAAAGCTGTTTCATAATAATATTTACACCATCTGACCAGGCATGCAAAGCAGGGTCCCAAATTAAACGTGTATCTTCTCTACATCAGCTTTTACTATATTTAGATGAAGAGTTATAGACAATAAATAGAAATTTTTATTTTAACATTACATTGACAATATGAAATAAAAATAAAATACCTCTGTTTCTGGTATTATACTTTTCATACATTTAGGAATTTTAAAATTCACTGCAAAAGTTGATTCAAATTACCTGAAGTTAATATTAAATACTTTTCCCTTTATAGTTCACAAAATTCTCAAGGTAGAATTTTTTTTCTAGATTTAAAAAATCCTACAGAACAGAGCTGCTTGGAAAGTAAATGTTAATTCACAGAGCAAGTTCCTTACTGGTAAAAGAGAACTGTTAATCTACTCTCTTTACATTTTTTTTAGATTTATTTATTTATTTCAGAAGAGGCAGGAGGGACAGAGGGAGAGAATCTCAAGCAGACTCCCCAATAAGCACAGAGCCCAACATGGGGCTCGATCTCACAAACCTGAGATCATGACCTGAGCCAAAATCAAGAGTCAGACGCTTATCGATTGAGCCACCCAGGCGACCCTAATCTATTCTCTTTAAAGACACTTTGAGGAAAGCTCATATCATACAGTATCATCTTAATATCTGGTACAATTCCCTTTTTTACTCATTTTGAGAAAATAAGTGATTCAATCTCTACTGGAATGACAAAAATAAAAACCTACAACTATACTATCTTAAGAATAAATTTATTGTTTCATAGATGATAAAAAACTTTAAATTTTATTTCGGGGATTTTTATATAGTTAATTGCTAAACATACCAACATAAGAGAAATGTCCTTGGGAAGAAAAAACTTATCATTAAAAAAACATCATCCAGGGGCACCCAGGTGGCTCAGTCATTGGGTGTCTGCCTTCGGCTCGGGTCATGATCTCAGGGTCCTGGGATCGAGCCCCATATCAGGCTCCCTGCTCCACGGGAGGCCTGCTTCTCCCTCTCCCACTCCCCCTGCTTGTGTTCCCGCTCTCACTCTCTCTCTCTGTCAAATAAATAAAATCTTTAAGGGGAGCCTGGGTGGCTCAGTCGTTAAGCGTCTGCCTTCGGCTCAGGTCATGATCCCGGGGTCTGGGATCGAGCCCCGCATCGGGCTCCCCATTCCGCGGGAAGCCTGCTTCTCCCTCTCCCACTCCCCCTGCTTGTGTTCCCTCTCTCGCTGTCTCTCTCTCTGTCAAATAAATAAATATTTAAAAATAAATAAATAAATAAATAAAATCTTTAAAAAAAATATCATCCAAAGATATATTATATTCTAAATAAACTCAATTTCTTCTTTATAGTATTTCTGGAGGATAGGATATGATTAAAAGATTCCCTTAAGAAATAATAACATGGGAGTGGCTGGGTGGCTCAGTCAGTTCAGCATCCGACTCTTGATTTCAGCTCAGGTCATGATCTCAGGGTTGTGAGATCCAGCCCCACATCGGGCTCTGCACTGGGCGTGGAGCCTGCTTAGGATTCTCTCTCTCCCCCTCTCTCCCTCTGCCCCTCCCCACTCCTCTTCTCTAAAAAAAAAAATAAGTAACATGATTCCAGTAGTTCTCATGATAAAGGGGAAAAGTGCTAACATAAATCCAAAACTCCTCTTTCTGAAACTGAGGTCCAGAAGAGTTTCAGATTTTAAAATTTGAAGATTTTAGAAAGGTTGATTAGTGCATACATGTAACATAGGCAGTATTAAGGGTGGCATCCTGTAATCAAATGTATTCGCATTTCTGCAGCAAAACATGAGTATTCATGCCCTAAAAGGAATAACTAGCAGTGATAAATAGTCTCATGTTAGCTCAAGTCAGGTTTTGCTACCAAATAATGCATAAAAGATGATGTATAAATAATTTCAATCACGCTGGGTTTTGAAATCATGGGAAAGGGATGGTGGCCCTATTCTAGAAAATCTAATCAACTAGGGGCGCCTGGGTGGTTCAGCTGGTTAAGCATCTGCCTTCAGCTCAAGTCATGATCCTGGAGTTCCAGGATCAAGCCCCACATCAGGCTCTCTGCTCAGCAGGGAGTCGCTTCTCCCTCTCCCTCTGTTCTACCCCAACTTGTCCTCTCACACTCTCTCTCAAATAAATAAAATTTCAAAAATAAAAATAATTTAAAAAATAAATAAATAAAAACTAACACAAGGGGCACCTAGGTGGCTCAGTCAGTTAGGCATCTGACTCTTGGTTTCAGCTCAGGTCATGATATCAGAGTCCTGGGATCGAGCCCCACGTTGGGATCCGAGCCCAGTGGGGAGTCTGCTCAAGGATTTCTCTCCCTCTCCCTCTGTCCCTCCCCTCACTCACGTGCTCTCCCTCTCTCTCTAAAATAAATAACTAAATCTTTGGGGAACTAACAAAATATATATTTTTTAAGATTTTATTTATTTATTTATTTGACAGAGAGAGAGAGACAGCAAGCACAAGCAGGTGGAGTGGCAGGCAGAGGGACAGGGAGAAGCAGGTTTCCCGCAGCAGAGAGCTCGACTCAGGGCTTGATCCCAGGACCCTGGGATCATGACTTGAGCTGAAGGCAGATGCTTAACAGACTGAGACACCCAGGTGCCCCAAAAACTAACAAAATACTTTATGACTACAATATTTTTAAATCCCAATATAACTGCTTTTATTTCTTTTATTTCAGAGAGAGTGTGTGTGCGCGTGCATGCACATGCGCGCACAAGCGGGGGGCGGGGGGGCAGCAAAGGGAGAGACTCTCAAGCAGACACCCCGCTGAAGGTGGAGCCGGACCTTGGAGCTCAAAGCAGGGCTCAATCCCACAACCCTGAGATCATGACCCGAGCTGAAACCAAGAGTGGGACACTCAACTGACTGAACCACCCAGGTGTCCCGTAACTGCTTTTATCTCTTAAGAAGCAAATATTTAAGCCAGTTTGAGGAAAGGGAATGGTAAGAATATATACATATTGTCATCATATTTTCTGTTCCCACCCCACTACTCACTCAACTGATTTTCAACTGAATGCCATATTAATGATAATAGCAAAAGCATACCTGCATCAGATTAAATCTTGCCACCTCATTAATAGGAGCATCAGAAATTATTCCATACTGTTCTGGATTGACAACTGCAGGACAAATGAAGCAGGCCAACAGGAGATCAGTACACATTGCCCTAACCTCCCCAACTTCCAGTCTATCTACACAGGAGAGGGTTTTGTACATCTGTGACACAATCCACCTCAAACTATGTGGAAAGCAGTATGTGTTCTGTTTCAGATAACCAATAAACTTGTTCACCAGAGCCACCAGTTTGGCCTCATTGGAATCCACCATCTCTTGAACCTTTTGCCTGAATCTATCTGAGCCTTTCTCTCCAAAGAGTTTTTCCTGTTGTAATGGGGAGAACCTATCAATTAGCTTGTTTGGATCTGTTTCCAGGTGATCTTCATCTTCAACAAGCAATTGCATGATTGGCTCATGTAAAGTAGCTGTGAGGAAAAGTTTGGCGGAAAACAGTCCTTCAGAAAAAAGTTTAAATAAGATGCTGAAGGCACAAGTTCCTCTCCTCAAAAGTCGCCTGGGGTTGTCACTTTCTTTAAGTTCAAATTCAATCAAGTATCTCAAAACCTGAAGGAGGTAGCTTTCATCTTCTTGCATAATGCAGTTGCCATAGAGGGAGGTAAAAACTGTGTAAATAACACTTTGTGTGTTCTCCTGATTAAGTTTCTCCCCAGCAACCAAAGAGGAGGCAATAAGACGAGGATTCTCCCTTAACCGACTCAAGAATTCTCCATAAGCAGTCTCCTGAAATCCCAATTGCTTATATCCATCAACAAACTGTGTATCTTCCAAAATCTTGGCATGTTGGCAACATTCAGCAGGGGAAGCTTCAGCACTAAAAAATGAGCAAACAAGCAAAACAATAAAATCAATAAAAATAATACAATACATACATTCCATTGAAACCTGGAAATGTAGATTGATTATAGTCCTAGCAATGAGATCACTCCGAACTGCTCAAATCTTTCAGCCCACCAGCATCTGAATATGTAAAGAAAGGCAAAACCAAAAAGTACAAAGGAGGATAAATTCATCCTAGTAAATCAGGTTCAATGAAAAATAGCAAAAAATAACCATTCTTCTTAGCATGGAGGACATTAGGAGAAGGAAGGGAAAAATGGGGAGGGGGGAATTGGAGGGAGAGATGAACCATAAGAGACTATGGACTCTGAGAAATAAACAGGGTTTTAGAGAGGAGGAGGGAGGAGGGATTGGTTAGCCCGGTGATGGGTATTAAGAAGGGCACGTACTGCATGGAGCACTGGGTGTTATATGAAAACAATGGATCGTGGATCACCACATCAAAAACCAATGATGTATTGTATGGTGACTAACATAACATAATAAAATTAAAAAAAAAATAACCATTCTTCTGATTTCCATGATCAAAGATCAGTCCTGCTTTTTTCAGCTTCACATAAATGGAATCATACAGTATGTACTTTTCTGTATCTGCCTCCTTTTCTCAAAATTATACCTCAGTACCACTCTTAGAGCTAAAAACTACTTCTTGAAACAACAGAATAATAAGGTATTAACACAGTGAAAAAATGGTTTGTAAAACTGAGAAGTAGGGGCGCCTCGGTGGCTCAGCCCTTAAGCGTCTGCCTTCGGTTCAGGTCATGATCCCAGGGCCCTGGGATCGAGCCCCGCATCGGGCTCCCTGCTCAGCGGAGAGCCTGCTTCTCCCTCTCCCACTCCCCCTGCTTGTGTTGCCTCTCTCGCTGTGTCTCTGTCAAATAAAATCTTTTAAAAAAATAAATAAAACTGGGACATAGATATACAGAATCAAAACATGGAAATACATATAGTTGACCCATGAACAATGTGGGGGTTAGAGGCACTGACCCCCTGTGCAGTGGAAAATCCATGCATAACTTTTCACTCCCTAAATACTTAACTACTAATAGCCTACTGTTGACCAGAAGCTTTACAGATAGGGGCGCCTGGGTGGCTCAGTCGTTAAGCAGCTGCCTTCAGCTCAGGTCATGATCCCAGGGTCCTGGGATCGAGCCCCACATCGGGCTCCCCGCTCAGCGGGAAGCCTGCTTCTCCCTCTCCCACTCCCCCTGCTTGTGTTCCTGCTCTCACTATCTCTCTGTCAAATAAATAAAATCTTGAAAAAAAAAAAAAAAGAAGAAGCCTTACAGATAACATAGTCGATTAACACATATTTTGTATACATATTATATACAGTATTCTTAGAATAAAGTAAGCTAGAGAAAAGAAAATATTGTTCAGAAAATCGTAAGAAAGAGAAAATACATTTATAGTACTCTACTGAAAAAATCCACATATAGGGGCGCCTGGGTGGCTCAGTCGTTAAGCGTCTGCCTTCGGCTCAGGTCATGATCCCAGGGTCCTGGGATCGAGTCCCACATCGGGCTCCCTGCTCCGCGGGAAGCCTGCTTCTCCCTCTCCCACTCCCCCTGCTTGTGTTCCCTCTCTCGCTGTGTGTGTCAACTAAATAAATAAAATCTTAAAAAAAAAAAAATCCACATATAAGTGGACCCACATGGGTCAAACCAGTATTCAAGGGCCAACTGTATATTAAATAATACCAGGAGAAAAGGGGAGCGACTGGCTGAATTGGTGGAGCATGTGACTCTTGATCTCAGGGTTGAGTTTGAGCCCCACGTTGGGTATAGAGATTACTCAAAATAAACTGTCTTAATCTTAGTATAATAATAATAATAATAATAGAAAAGTAGAAGGGCGCCTGGCTGGCTCAGTGGGTAGAGTGTGTGACTCTTGATCTCAGGGTCGTGAGTTCAAGCCCCACGTTGGTTGTGGAGCCTACTTAAAAAAAGGAACACAAGATAATTTACTCTTAGCAACAATAAAATGTTATTATACAAAGATACAAAATTAATTGGTGTGGTATAAAATATTAATGCTTAAGTTAAAATTCTCTATAAAAGGCTTAAGTTAATTAACAGACAAAATAAGACTCACCTTAACGTTGATTCAAACTATCTGAAAGCATACACTTTGTTGGAAATAGATTTATTTATTTATAGTTTGCACAGAATTACAGTGGTTCATAAAATTTAATGCCTCAAAACCTTTTTTTTTTTACCTGGTTATGATAAGCCGATCCAAATTAATTCTCTGTTGCTTAGCAATCCATGCTGTACGATACAACTTTTCGGCTGTCTTAAGTACATCTGCATTGAGCCTCTGAATGAGCTGTTTCTCAGAGTTCACATACAAGCGTTCCTGCTTAAGGTGATGGGCCAAAGTATGAATATCCAGCTTCACCATCTTCAGATGTGGAGAAGGTACAAAGGCTGATCACTAAGAGTAAAGAGACAGGTTTAGAAATTTTGTGTCACTTAGACTGTTTTCCAAAATCAAAAGGGATAAGAGAATACATTAAGAGGCTACATTCAGTATTCTGATTAACTCTAATTTTAAAATAATCTATATATTTTTTGCAGAAGCATTACAGGTATAGAAAAACTGGTAAATACAGATAAAAGAAAAGAAAAAAAAAGCTCCTAATAAGGCCACTGCTCGGAGACCGCCACAGTAAAAACGTGTGTATTTCTTTCAAGTCTAGTGTCTATTTATTAGCATTAGAGTTTCCTTGACTGCTCCCTTCTACACTGCAATCAATCAACTTAACCTGTTGACTCGATCTTCAAAATATATCTCCAATCTACTTCTCGCCACGTCCATCATCATCTCTCACCCAAAGGTCTATAACCACCAACTTCCTAACTGATCGCCCTGTTTCCTTTCTTGTACTACTCGAGTCTGTTCTCTACATAGCATAGAGTATCCTTTAAACTTAAGTCAGATCACCTTATCGCCTTACTAGTAACCATCCAAAGGCTTACATTACATTTAGAATGAAATCTAAAGGTCCTACAGGATCTACCCCTGGCTACTTCTCCAACCTCATCTCCTACCATTCTACCCTTGCTCACATAGCTCCAGACACACTGGCCTCCTTGCTTGAACAGGCCAAGCATGCCCCTTCCTCAAAGCCTCTTGCATTTGATGATCCCTCTGTCTGGAAGGCTGTTCCTCCAGGTATCTTTGCACGGCGAGTACTTTTACTTCACTCAGTTCTCTCTGTTTAAATGTCTATCTAGAAAGGCCTTCTCAGATAACTCCTAAAATAGAAACTGTCACTTCCTATTCCCTTTTCTGACCTTTTTTAAAAGTACTTGCCTCTGTCTAGCATTATATTACAGATACCTACTTGCATGTTCATTATGCTGAGTATGGTTCCCCCACTAAAAGGTAAGGGCCACCAAGGAGGGGTAAGGCTTGTCTGTTTTATTCACTCACAGCTGTAATTTCAGGGCTGAGCAGAGCACCTGGTTCGTAGCAAGAATTGAACAAATATTCGCCAAAGGAATCAATGAAATCACACGAATCTTATTTATCTAGTAGCTAAACAAACTGACAGAAATAGCATACATATTTTAAAGCATTATTACTTAAGCTATACCCTTGAACCTAGAATGCCTGCCAGACCACATTTTTTTTTTTTTGAGATCCAACATGACCTGAGCTGAAGGCAGATGCTTAATGACTGAGCCACCCAGGCACCCCTGTTTTTAGAAATTTTTAAACTCTCTTATTTTATTTATTTATTTTTAAAGATTTTATTTATTTATTTGACAGAAAGAGACAGCGAGAGAGGGAACACAAGCAGGGGGAGTGGGAGAGGGAGAAGCAGGCCTCCCGCTGAGCAGGGAGCCCGATGCAAGGCTCCATCCCAGGACCCTAGGATCATGACCTGAGCCGAAGGCAGATGCTTAACGACTGAACCACCCAGGCGCCCCTAACTTTCTTATTTTAATGAACTACTGAAGACTAAGAAAATTTCAGGGGCGCCTGGGTGGCTCAGCCCTTAAGCGTCTGCCTTCGGCTCAGGTCATGCTCCCAGTGTCCTGGGATTGAGCCCCACATTGGGCTCCCTGCTCAGCGGGAGGCCTGCTTCTCCCTCTCCCACTCCCTCACTTGTGTTCCCTCTCTTGCTGTCTCTCTCTCTCTGTCAAATAAACAAACAAAATCTTTAAAAAAAAAAAAAGACTAAGAAAATTTCAGATCTCACCATCTAACCTGAATCTTACTGCTTTCAAAAACCACTTTCTTGGGGCACCTGGGTGGTGTAGTCAGTTGAGCGTCCAACTCTTGGTTCTGGCTCAGGTCATGATCTCAGGGTCATGAGATGGAGCCCCGAGTCAGGCTCAGTACTCAGCTTGGAGTCTGCTTGCGACTCTCTCTCCCTCTGCACCCCCACTCGTGCTACCTCTAAAATAAATAAATCTTAAAAAAAAAAAAAAAAAAACTTTCTTATACCTTATCAATTCCCTAGCAAATTATGCAAAGCTGTTATTCCAAATCACCTGTATCATGAAGGCCCTCATACCGCTCTCCTCTCAAAAGATAAAAGTATGGGCTCCTGGTGGCTCAGTCAGTTGAGCATCCGACTCTTGATTTCAGCTCAGGTCATGATCTCGGGGTTGTGGGATCAAGCCCCGTGACAGGCTGTGCTCAGCGTGGGGGTCTGCTTGTCCCTCTCCCTCTGCTCCTCCCCCTCTCTCTCTCAAGTAAATGAAATCTTTTTTAAAAAAAATATAAGTATGTCCACTAAGATGTTGTTAAGTTAATAACAAAACCATGTGGGTACATTAAGAAAAACTGGTGACATACATATACTTATATAATTGTATTGACTCAATTTACAGAAAATTCATATACGACTTTATAGACTTCCATGTGGGAACTCTAACATCCTCTAGGGAGCTCTAAGTATACAGACTAAGAACTATTATAGTTAATGGGAACAATACTGAAATGGGCTCTTAAAGATCTGAATGTTTCATTAATTAGTTCTGTTACTTTGGGCACATAAAGATTATTCTCTGAACCTCGGATTTTTTTCACCCATAAAATGTGGACTCAATATCTACATTTATTTTACCCCTGGTACAAGCAACATATTAGGTATTAGGAATACAAAAAGGGATAAAACCTGTGTATCCTCAAGGACTTTCTAACCTAGCAGAACGAGGCAGACATGCAAGCAAATGGCTGTCCAAAAATGTTACGGGTATTATGCTAGAAGACTGTACAATGTAGACAGGGAGAGGGGGAAAAGGAGAAGGAACCTGCACCTAGTCTTAAAAGGCAAGCTGGGGAGAGGGGAGAAGATGAGTATTTGCCAGACATAAAGAGGATGGCAGGTGGGGTAGAATTCCAGATACGGGGAGTCAACCAAGCAAAGGCACAGATGTGTGTAACCAAGAGTACATTTAGAGAGCTATCCATGGCTTGCTACAGTTTGGGGGACTGTGTCTGTGTGTTCAGTGAGGGGGGGGAGGGAGGGAACGCGCATAATAAGAGATAAGGCTGCAGAGACAGACGTACAAAGAAGCCAGAGTTAAGAAACTTGGACCTTGCACTGTAGGTGATGGGAAAAGTTTTAAACAGGAAATTAACAAGATTAAATTTATATTTGGGAGCATAAACTCTGGCAGTAAGGAAAGGATGAGGAGGTGAGGATGGGACCAGAAGAAGAGAGACTAAAATTGTTGACAGGCAGGAAATGTGGTGGCAATGGAAAGAACAGGACAGGTTTGAGAAATGTTACAAGATAGAAATACAAGATTTATTAACAACAAATGGGGAAAAAAAGGTAAAAGTTTCCAACTCTGGGAACAAGGGTGGGTGTGGTATTAATTCACCACACTTGAGTATTGTATGGGGAAAACACGTTATCAACTGAAAATGGTGCCTTTACACACTTCATCTGCATAATATTCCTCTGAGATAAATGCTCTGCAGCTAAGGAAACTGAGGCTCAGGGATGTGAAGTAAGTTGCCCAGGAGCACACAAGTGAGAGATGACAGAGCCAGTACACTACTATTATTACCCTGATCTCTACAAGAATGACTCAAAAATCCTGCGGTGACTTAGGAGAATATCTTCTTTTTAAGAGACGCATGCTCAAGTATGTAAAAGTAGCGTTAGGATGTCTGCAACTTACTTCTACATGGTTCAGCAAAAAAATGAGATTTTTAAAATGCAGCAAAATATAAACAACTGTTGAATCTGGGTGGAGGGTAGATGATAACCATTATACTATCCTTCAACAATTTCAGTTATGTTAGAAATTTTTCATAATGAAAAAATAGGGAAAAATATTTTAGAAATTCTCAAACTGTGCCCTTCTTGCTGCTTTAATACAACTTAATTCAACAAATATATTACTGAGCTTGGCTGGAGCCTAGCCAGGTCCCCTAATCTCAAGGAGCTCACAGTCTAATTATAACCAAAATATTGTTCAAGATAGGACACATAAAATGTTTCCAATGACACAGCAAAATATGAACCAATTTATACAATTTAGAAATTAAAACCTTCAAATACAGCTTCACTTAAAAAAATTAACACATGAAAGTAATGCTCCACCTAGTCTAAACAAGAATTCACCTTCTAAATCCTTTAATAGTTCCAAATGTCTTCAAAGATGTTTTAAATAAATCCAGACAAACTTGTTAAGCATTTATTTCTTTCATCAAGTTCAAGAATTATTTGCTTTAATGCTTTTCTTTCTATAATAAGTTGGTCTGGGTGCTGCCAAAAAACAGGTAATAACTTAACCTACAAAATAATACTTTTAAAAACATTATTATATAAGGGTGCCTGGGTGGCTCAGTCAGTTAAGCATCTGACTTTTTTTTTTTTAAGATTGTATTTATTTATTTGACAGAGAGAGAGAGTGAGAGAGCACAAGCAGGGGGAGCAGCAGAGGGAGAGGGAGAAGCAGGCTCCCCACTGAGCAGGGAGCCTAATGAGGGGCTCGATCCCAGGACCCTGAGATCATGACCTGAGCCGAAGGCAGATGCCCAACTGACTGAGCCACCCAGGTGCCCCAAGCATCCGACTCTTGATTTCAGCTCAGGTCATGATCTCAGGATTGTGAGATCCAGCCCTGTGTCTGGCTCCATGCTGGGTGTGGAGCCTGCTTAAAATTCTTGCTCTCCCTCTCCCTCTGCCCCCCCACCCTAAAAAGTGTCAGTAGACCACTGGGTAAAATGCAAGAGATTAAAAATATAAATTAACTCTGACCTATATTTTTGTCCACAGTTTACCTAAATTAAAATCATGTTCTGAATACTTATTTTATACAACATGTAGCACATGCCAGAGTATAATGATATTATAGCTCTCTCTCTCCCCTTAGACTGTAAACACTGAGGGAAAGAATTCAACTTTGTGTCCTAACATAGCTGATGGCAGGCAGGAGCTCAAACATGTTAACTGAACTCAATTCAGGTAGCCCCAAGTCTACTGGCTCATACATTTTGAAAAAATACCCCCCCACACACAAATAATACCTAACAGGTCACTACTTAAAAACAACAGTTGCAGAAAAGGGTTTGTCTATGAAGTTGTTCTGCTCTTCTAAGGCACCACTATAACACAATAGTTACAGCTATTGGGAAATTGCTTAAATAAAATGTAGGCATAAATAACTAGAGTGGGGAGATTTTACCATACTGAAGACAACAGGAAAATACAAATATTTGCAAATATGTTAGTTTCCTGAAAAGTAACAATGACAATATCAATATCAAACTAACAATAACAATACTCATACCAAGCCACCATTTGTTTAGAACTTTATCATGCCAGGCACTGCTATTTTTTTCCTCACTGAATCCTTATAACCCTATGATGACTGTGCTCTCATTAACTTCATTTCACAGTTGAGAAAAGTGTTGACATACCTAGCAAGCAGCTACATCAAAATTCACACTGACTCAGTTCTGGTTCCAAAGCAGCCCTTCCTCTCAACCAACTAATCTAAACATTTTGTCAGTCATATCTACCTTAATTTCCAGTTCTGTTAATAATTGACTCCTTAAAGTTCCTTTTATCTATTGGTTTTTACAGAACTTCACCTGGCTTCTAGTGACATCGACTTCATCTGAGTTTACGCTCAAATATCATTTAAAATACAGGTGTCTCCAACTCTCACCTCTTGGCTGAGCTTAAATTCTTTATTTCCTCTATGATCTTTTTTTTTTAAGATTTTACTTATTTATTTATTTTGAGAGAGAGAGCATGAGCGGCGGGGGGGGGGTAGAAGGAGAGGGAAAAGCAGACTCTGCACGACACAGGGTTTGATTTCACAACACTGAGATCATGACCTGAGCCAAAATCAAAAGTTGGACGCTTAACCAACTGAGCCACCCAGGCGTCCCTCCTCTATGATCTTAGTATCAAAATAGAATCTTAGAATTGGAAAGGCTGTTAAAAGCTATCTTCTCCAATTTAATTCAAATCAACAAATATTTTCTGAATGTCTTCACTGTACCCAGGCACTAAGAGTACAGGACAGAACAAAACAGACAGCCTCTGTCCTCGCAAAGCTTAGTCAACTATGAAGCCAGGAGCAAGTAAACTACAAGTAACTACAAGTACATATATGTACACACACACACACACGCGCGCGCGCGCGCTCCACTTTTCTTTACTTTGAATGAACTGCCTTTCTCTAGGTTAAAGCCAAGCCTCACTTGTATGCTAATTTCCTCCCTTCACATCTACTTAAGAACATTACTGTGGAAATCCCAACCACCCTATCCCCCTCCCATCCACATTTCCTTCTCTACTGGATCATTCTCACCAATATATAAACATGCTATTATTTTTCATCTTAAAAAAAAAAAAACTCTCTACTTCATGTCTCCCCTTCAGCTTCCACCCCCATTTTTTCCCTCCCTTTAGAAGAAAATTCTTTGACAGAGATGTCTATAATCACTGTCTCCTGTTTCTCTCCTCTGATCCCCTCCAGAGCCCACACCAATAAGTTTTATCCTACCATTCCATCAAAACTGCTAGACTTCAATTCACCAATAATAAATAAGCACATGTGGGGTGCCTGGGTGGCACAGTCGGTTAAGTGTCTAACTCTTGGTTTTGGCTCAGGTTGGGATCTCGGGGTCGTGCGATCGAGCCCTGCATCAGGCTCCATGCTCAGTGTAGAGTCTGCTCTGCTTGAGTCTCTCTCGCCCTCTCCATCTGTCCCTCCCCCCCGTTCTCTAATAAATCTTTAAAAATATATATAAATAAATAAATAAGCACATTATTAATCCAATGATACATTATCATTCCTCCTCTTCTTGACCTAACAGAAGCATCTGACACCACTCTCCTTGAAACACTTTCTTTGACTTTGGGACGCCACACTCTCATGGTGTTCCCCTGTCTTCTCCACTCAGTCTCAGTCTCCTTTGTAATTGCCCCTCATCTCCCTGATTTCAAAACACTGGTGTACCCTACCCTAAAGCTCAGTCTTGAGAACTTTCCTTTTCCATCTACACTCAGTACTAGGCAATCTCATTCCATCTCATGGCTTAAGAACCATCAAAATGCTGGCAGCTCCCAAATTAGTATCTCTAGACTTTACGTTTCCCCTGAATGCCAGATCCAAATTTGCAACTACCTACTCAACATCTTTTCATCTTTGATGTCTGTATCCTGTCTTTCCAGCAAAAATGACAGGTCCCTTCAAAGGCTGAGAGCATCTTTTAGATGGATGTATCCCTAGCCCCCAATACCATGAGCACACTCAAGAAGCGCTCATATATATTTGCTAATTGCATTGTTACAAGTTGCTCTAAGAAAAAGAACATAAGTAAAATAAAAGATTGTAAATTAACATTAGGCATTAACATATCTAACAACAAACAGAATTTTATCCTGAAATTTGCACGCATTTTCCAAGTGAGCTCATTTCTTTTTATAGCAAAAAATTAGACTATGAAAATCTGTAACTTCAGTTCCACTTACCACATTTTCTACAAAAATAAAATTCATTATATACCATGCACGTTAAATCAAATTTTAAGCTTTTCAATTCATGTTATGAAAACATATCAGTGAGAGAACAGTGGGAAGATTTTAGTTGAAGCAGTAAAGCACAATGGGTTTCTGTATCCTTCCACAATGGTAACAGAGCAGGGCCTGGCAAACTACAGCCTGTGGCCAAATTCAGCTAGGGGCCTGATTCTATAAATAAAGTTTTATTGGAACAGAGCCATGTCCATTTGTTTGCATATAATCTATGGCTGTTTTCTTGCTACAATGGCAGAGCTGAATAGTTGCCAGAGTCCTCCAGAGTCCATATGGCCCACAAAGCCTAAAATAGTTACTATCTGGCCCTTTACAGAAAAAGTCTGCCAATTCCTGATAAGTAAGCATACCTATTCTGATGCAGAGCATGGAGAGGAAGAACAGCCTGAAATGTGCAAACTAGGAAATATGCTCCAAGGAGGATACACATATTACAAATGTTAGCAACTATGCCTGAATGAACTCCTATGATTCAAGAGAAGGACTCTATACTAGGAAAAAAATTATTTCAAATGTTTTTTGGAATGAGAATCATGTTTCATGTTTTCCCTGTTGAAAATTCTAATTAAAGGGATCCCAAGTTAATGATAGGTATCTAATGGTTCTATACTTTAACAGCTAGACTTCAAGTAAACAAACTAATCATCTCTTTGTTAATCTAATAAATTCAGGAATAACTTTATGAGACAGCCCATATTATATAAGACCACCTGCTCCTTTCTCATTTTAGAGACTATGTCAAACAACATAGCAAAAAGGATAACAAAACTGGGGTCAGAAGATCTGAGGCATTTAAGACTGGGCTTTACACCTACCGGCAGTGTGACCTACTGGAAACTTAGTCATTTCACTTAAGTTTCTGTTTCCTCATCTCCAAAACTGGAGTGTCCCTGTCCCTCTCATGTGCTAAGCTGTACAGTTCATATGAGATGACTGGAAAGTGTAAATGACTACACAATGTAAGACATCATTCTTCTTGTTAATTAAAAGGTGATGTCTATCATTTCAAGGGGACACAGCTCCATGTCCATCGCATAAGAGAACTGACCAAAATGAACCTTTCCATGAAAGTAAGTGGGAAGTATTAAAGTCTTAACAGGTTAGACTACTTGCTAAGATTGTGGAACCTACACTTGTAAAAGGCTTATTAAAACTGAAAGTAAAGGCCACAATCTTCAGCCTAAGCATTTTTAGTAACATAAATGCCACATGCAAGTATGGCTTTGAAATTTGAGAACAAAGCATGTTTGCAAATATGTTAATGTGCCTAATTTAAGATGATCTAATTAAAAATTACAGAGACGGGGCACCTGGGGGGCTCAGTCGTTAAGCGTCTGCCTTCGGCTCAGGTCATGATCCCACGGTCCTGGGATCGAGCCCCACATCAGGCTCTCTGCTCAGCGGGAAGCCTGCTTCTCCCTCTCCCACTCCCCCTGCTTGTGTTTCCTCTCTCGCTGTCTCTCTCTCCCTGTCAAATAAATAAAATCTTAAAAAAAAAAAAAAAATTACAGAGATAATGACAATTAAATATAATATGGGATCCTGGAACAGAAAAAGGACATCAGGTGAAAACTAAGGAAATTGAACTTTAGTTAACAATGATGTGTCAACAGTGGTTCGCTAATTGTAACAAATATGCCATGTTAATGTAAGATGTTAGGAACAGGGGCAACTTAGTGCCGGGTATAGAGGAACTCCTTGTATTATCCTCTCAATTTTTCTGTAAATCTTAAACTGTTCTAAAAAAAATAAAGCGTATTTTTTTTTTAATTACACAAGTAATACACTTCTAAGTCCACGGATTCAATTTAGCAAATTTTTTTTTCAGTAAAAAAAAGTATACTAACTTAGGAAAACATGTGAACACCGTAATTTATCACAATCTTCAACAACCACCATCTAGAAAAAGGATTACCAGCTACCACATGATGTTCCAGGATCCATTAACAGCTGGTAACACATTTTAGTGTTCATTTTTTTTTTTTTAAGATTTTATTTTTAAGTAATCTCTACACCCAATGTGTGGCTTGAACTTACAACCCCGAGATCAAGAGTTGCATGCTCTTCCAACGGAGCCAACCGGGTGCCCCAACACAGTTATCACACTGAAAACATTTTCTCTCTTGGTTTACTATGATCAGAAATGAAATACAGATGCTTCATAACAAAATTTCCACAGGCACATTACATTTTGCACTAATTCCTGGTCAAGTGAAGCAAGGCAAACATACTTCCTAGCCAGAATTGTTTAAGAAAAGTGTTTTTACATTAATATCCATTTAATAGCAAACTTTCTTAAAAGGCATTATAAATAGTAATGGCTGAACTTGAACAGAATTTTAATTGACTGGTGGTAGTAAAATATATCGGTGTTTAGGAAATAAAAAGAATAGTAACTGGGATGACTGGGTGGCTCAGTTGGTTAAGTGTTTGCCTTCGGTTCAGGTCATGATCCCAGGGTCCTGGGATTGAGTCCCACTGCTCAGCGGGGAGCCTGCTTCTCCCTCTCCCTGCTGCTCCCCTTGCTTGTGCACTCTCTCTCTCTGACAAATAAATCAATAAAATCTTAAAACAGCAACAACAACAACTACCACATATTTCAGGCTTGTCATGAACTAGGCACC
Source organism: Halichoerus grypus (assembly GCF_964656455.1). NCBI lineage: Eukaryota > Metazoa > Chordata > Mammalia > Carnivora > Phocidae > Halichoerus > Halichoerus grypus. The sequence goes on along the minus strand of NC_135725.1, from coordinate 84,280,912 downwards.
AATCAGGGGCTTTAACATAGATATTCTCCTCTAATTTGCGTAACACCCCTGAAAGGCAGGTAGGTATTCTTATCGACATTTTACAGGTGAGGAAACTGAGGAAATTAAATAATCTGCCCAAGGTCAAGTTAGTAACTGGCAAAGCTGAGAGTAGAATCCAGGTACATGTGGCTCACCGAGCTTTTACTACTATGCCATCTGTGAGTGCATAATTCACAGTCAAGGCCACTTTTAATCACCCCAATCTTCGGACAACTGTTAATATGCGAGTCAGTATTTGGACAAGTCCCCCTTTCTTTGAAAGTTTCAAACTGTCTGACAAAGTCAGATTTAGTTGGATTTCGAGACTAAATAAATAATATATTCCCTCAAATTCTACGAAAGAAATGATATATGAAAGTTTAGAAAAAGTTACTAGATATTGAGGAGGGCACGTTCTGCATGGAGCACTGGGTGTTATGCACAAACAATGAATCATGGAACACTATATCTAAAACTAATGATGTAATGTATGGGGATTAACATAACAATAAAAAAATTTAAAAAAAAAGAAAAAAGAAAAAGTTACTAGAGATTAATTCCTTAAATCCCTCTTTTTACATCTTCTAACTCATCTCCCACCATTTCCTCACTTCCCCAAAAGTAGCTGTTACTGCCATACTATATCCTAAAGTCTCCAACATGAGCAGATACTATTATATAGGCCCCAAAAGGCCCACAGCCTCCTTATGTTCAAATGAACTCAGGTTTATCCTTCAAGGCCCAGTCCCCGAATCTCTTCCCTCTGTGAAGCTCTGGGGGAACTACTCCCACCAACAGAGTGCATCCCTTCCTCCTTAATGACACTAAACAACAATGAACCACGAAGTAGGAAAGTTACTCCATTTTCTTTTTCTTTTTCTAAGTAGGCTCCATGCCCAGCGTGGAGCCCAACGTGCAGCCTCAACTCATGACCCTGAAATCAAGACCTGAGCTGAGATCAAGAGTAGGATACTTAACTGACTGAGCCACTCAAATACCCCAAAAGTTACCCCATCTTCAAGTCTCTTTCAGTCCTTCTATTTACATCATGGAGAAAATCTAAGCAAGGTGCCAATTTGTCTTCAACACTTCTCTACCACTTTGCTAATCTCTCCTTTTAATTAAAGGATAGCAGGCCTCAAACCCAGCACCTTTTCTTTATTTTTAATTTTTATTTATTTCAAGAGACAGAGACAGAGTGCAAGCAGGGGTGGGGCAGAGGGAGAGAGAGAGAGAATCTTAAGCAGGCTCCACGTTCAGCACGAATCCCACGAGGGGCTTGATCTCAAGACCCTGAGACCATGACCTGAGCGGAGACCATGACCTGAACCGAAACCAAGAGCTGGACGCCTAACTGACTGAGCCACCCAGGCGCCCCAAACCCAGGACCTCCTGCAAATAGTAGCTAGCTAGGTTTCATAACATTGTTTTGTTTTTATTATATTTAAGTTGCTTTTTATTTAGAATATAAAGTATTATTAGCCTTTCATTATGTAATAACATAAAACTTTTTTTTTAAGATTTTTATTTATTTGACAGGGAGCTGGAGAGAGAGCAGGAGAGAAAGCACAAGCAGGGGGAGCTGCAGACTCCCCGCTGAGCAGGGAGCCCAACACAGGGCTCGATCCCAGGACCTGGGGATCATGACCTGAGCCGAAGGCAGACGCTTAACCAACTGAGCCATCCAGGCGCCCCAACATAAAGCTTCTTGAAAAATATTTTTAAATTTTGTCCACAAAAAAAGACAAATAAATAATAGTACAAGTAGGATGCAGATTTGGGAAAAATTATGATGTTACTCAAGGATTAAGCATGGGAAACATTTTTAGATACTGATGCCTACACCCTGACAGAACTGCCAGTTACTTTTTTTCTTGTTCATTATATAGGTACTTCCAGTGCTTACATAATATATTTTTTTCTTTTTTTAGTGCTTACATAATATTCGTATGAACCTGATATGGCAAAAAAGGACATGACTGCCAATTTTTAATGACATACCTGCCACAATGTTAGCTCCTATATTTTATCAATCAAATATTTTAAGTTTGAGGATTTAACTACCCACCACTTTTCAGGAATCTAACCAATCCATACAAGAGATAGACATCCCTTGCAAATATTTTTTATAAATATAAATTACCATCTTGAATTACAAGGATTTGTCTACATGACAAAGTCTACATGTGTACATGTCTACGAGACTTAACCTCCTTCAGTGCAGCAATAGTTTATTACTCATTTTATAATGTTTTGTTAAATTATATGACCTAAAAATCGTCAGGTATTAAAAATAATGAACTCATTTATTTCCAAAAAATGGACAGACAAGCACAGTAAGCTTAACACACTTCCTTCACTCATTCATTCAACAAATGTTTGTTAAACATCTACAGTGTGCTAGGCACTGATGAACAAGATGGGTAAGGTCTGCCCTTAAGGGGCCCATGTTTTCACACTGTACGTGATAATAACAATTCTGAACGGTTTTCACAGATCAGATTTCTATATACCCTCTATTTAGAATCCTTCGCCCACTCTTGTCATTGGCCAGTTAAATCTCACTTAGGCATCAGAGCCCAGCTGAAACCAAGGAACCTTTCCTAGCCATTCTCATACTTTCTCATTTGGGCTCATCTCTATCACAGTATTTTATACTGTTAGCAACAAAATGTTGTTTTCTCAACAAAACTCCAAGTTACCTGAAGTAGGGAGATAGTCATCTTGGTATCCCCACTGCTTAGCAGACAGACTGGTGTTTAGCAGGTACTGATTTAATGTCTGCATTTATAAAAAGTTAATAAAGGACTGAATGATGACGAGCAGTGTGCTAATTAGGACTCAGCCAAGCGACTTCTAACCAGTTCCAAAATAATTAAAGAACAGTAACTAAATTTAAGTTGAAAATATCTACTATATTTCTAATAAGCATACTTGAAATAATTATTAATGTACTAAAAAAGATACTTCCTCACAATTAAGAAATAACTATCGGGGCACCTGGGTGGCTCAGTCATTAAGCGTCTGCCCTCAGCTCAGATCATGATCCCAGGGTCCTGGGATCGAGCCCCACATCGGGCTCCCAGCTCCGCGGGAAGCCTGCTTCTCCCTCTCCCACTCCCCCTGCTTGTGTTCCCTCTCTCGCTGTGTCTCTCTCTGTCAAATAAATAAATAAAATCTTTAAAAAAAAATTTTTTTTAAATATATAACTATCAATAAGGGGAAAAAAAGGAAACAATGATACTCTAATATCTTCAGTTGGTATATTTGAAACAATACTAAACCATCGTAGGAAAAAAAACAGACTTAGTACCAACTCTTCCTGGCACAAGAACAAGGAACCAAAAGGCACCCTACTTGGAAGAGGCAAGTAATATAAAGCCAGAGAGTATTTACATCTCAAGTTAACACTACACCAGACTTCTTGTTATGACACCAAAATTCTAGACCCTACCAAAGTAAATAAAATCCAAATAGATGTAGATTTTTACCCCCAATACACTACTAATTTTCCAGAACTAAAGAAGACAGACCCCAAAAATAATGAAATTCATGCATACCCAATAGCCTGTGGGTTAAGCTTGGATTTTATTATACAACTAAACTGAGAGAATATCAAAACCTGGACAGTAAAAGAAAAAAAAAACCTGGACAGCAAATATGCATTACTTCGTAAATACTAATGTATCTTCACCTGTTTCAGTTCAAAAATCTTGACTTTTTAAAATCTTACTTGAAACCATTACTAATGTAACTGGCAGTATTAAACAAGATTGAGTTTGAAAGACACTAAGTGAGTTATGGCACACTTCTGCCATCAAATACTACACAATGATTAAGGAGACAGAGGTACACAGAAAGTTGTCCATCATCTACCATTACATGCAAAAAGCACAGCGCAGGACAATACACATGGTAAGACCCCAGAGGCAGCTAAAACACATCACTTGAGCAAGACTACCTGGACTCAAATCTCAGCTCTGCCACTCACTAGCTGTGCAATCTTTGGTAATTACTTCTCCTTGCCTCACTTTTTTCATCTGCAAATGGATATAAAATAGAATCTAATTCATAAGGTATGTTCACAGGGCTGTGAATATTTAACAAGTTAATATACCTAGGGGCGCCTGGGTGGCTCAGTTGGTTAAATGGCCAACTCTTGATTTTGGCTTAGGTCATGATCGCAGGGATGTGAGATCGAGCCCTATGTCAGGCTCCGCGCTGGGCATGGAACATGCTTAGAATTCTCTCTCAGCTTTTCCCTCTGTCCCTCCCCCCTCAAAACAACAACAACAACAACAACAAGTTAATATATGTAAAGCACTATGCAAGCACAAGCGTTAACTATAATTTCTGGGAAAAAAACCAACACAAAACCCAAGATGTATAGTATGTGCATGTATATGTGGGGAAGAAAAGCTTTCATTTTTTGCATTTTTTTAAAGTTTATATTTATTTTTTTTAGTAATCTCTATACCCAACATGGGGCTCAAACTCAGAACCCTGTGATAAAGAGTCACATGCTCTTCTGACTGAGCGAGCCAGGCACCCCTTTTCTGCATTGTTTTTAGGTTTTGTTTTGTTTTTTTAATTATTATATGTTATGTTAATCACCATACATTACATCCTTAGTTTTTGATGTAGTGTTCCATGATTCGTTGTTTGCGTATAACACCCAGTGCTCCAGTTTTTTGTTTTTTGTTTTTAAGATTTATTTATTTTAGAGACAGAGCGCGGACATGAGCAAGTGGGGGGCAGGGGCAGAGGGAGAGAGAATCCCAAGTCGACAGAACCCAATGCAGGGCTTGATCCCACAACCCCAAGATCACAAGCTGAGCCAAAACTGAGTTGGACGCTTAACTGACTGTGCCACTCAGGTGCCCCTTAAGTTTTTGGGGGTTTTTTTTGCTTTTTTTTTTTTTTTAAGATTTTATTTATTTGAGAGAGAGAGCACGCGCGCACATGAGCAGGGGGGAGGGGCAGATAGAGAGGGAGAAACAGACTCCCCTCTGAGCAGAGAGCCCAATGCGGGGCTCATTCCCAGGACCCTGAGATCATGACCTGGGCTGAAGGCAGACGCTTAACCAACTGAGCCACCCAGGCACCCAGCTGTTGTTGTTGTTTTAAATAAAGAACATTACTTTAGTAATTTTAAAAAATGAGAACATAATAAAAACTCGGCACTAAGACCCCCCCTGCTGAAAGATTTGCTAGTGCAATTACTTAAACACTCAGGACCAGACAAATTCTGTGAATAATTATATATTAAAACTGTGAAAGTTTTCAAGTGCAACAAAAAGGACAGTACTTCTGGACACAGTTCAACAATAACAAGCTACACACCAATAAGCAGAACTACAACGGCTTTAAAATTACGTCCTTTGATTTCCCAGAAGCAATAAATTATACAAAAATATGTACCCAATCTAGAAATGGGTATCAGGAACTTTCACAATTAGATAAATCTCCATTAATTTTATTAGTCTGAAATTAAATACCACCAAATCTAATTTCCTCTTATTCAACAATCTCTAATGACAACTCACTAAGACATATATAAATCTGGAGTTCAAGATAAACCAAATGATTTTTTAAAAACCTAAAATCCTTAGAACCCTTTGAGAATTTCTGAGAGGAAGATTTCACCACCTCACATGCTTTCAGGAAGCTTCGGTCCCTTGGATAAACATAGCTTCCTCCATAAATACAGCGAGTGTATGAAACCACCAGAGAGCAGAGCAGAAAGAGAACTTGAAGCTTCAGCTGCATTTCTGCTGAGCTGTAATACTGGTAAAGCCTGTTTCAAGATCCAAGATCCACCCTAAAAATTAAGGAAGGTATATGAACAGCAGGCTGTCATGTTCATTTTATCACATTTACCAGAATGGTATCTCATAAAATTATAAATATTATCAAGCTTCAAGAAGCATTATTATCATTGAAGGAAACTCCTTTATTTATAAATAAATAAATAAATAGCAAATAAATCTAATTAGTTTAAATAGCTTTTCAAAAAGAACCAATCATTAAGATGCCTCCATAGAATTACGAAATTCCTAATTTTAACTAGTTTACATAATGCCTACAAAAAAAGAAAGAACTCAAAAATGCTAGTTATCATTATCATTAATGATGGAACAGAAACTTACTTATAAGGAGGCTTAACAGGTCACTTTTCACAGAATCCAAGTTGGCCCATCACAACCTTGAATAGTCAGATATTAATAAACACTTGGTTTTAGAGGACTCAAAGACTCCTTGGGTTCTAAAGGAGGTACTAAAGATGAAATAATTCTGCAAAAAGAATTCACCTAGTCTTTCCTAAGCTTTTCAATACAGAAATCTGTATTTGTAAACTTTTTGCAATTCTGCCTTGTGACTTTTAGACCTAATGTATTTTTGTCAGGTAGTCATGATTTACAAATAATGGAAGTAAAATCAATAGATGGGGTCAGAGTTTTGCATTAGAAAATGAAAGGAGACAGTTTAGAGTGGGTTAAAAATAGATGCGTTTAGGGGCACCTGGGTGGCTCAGTCGGCTAAGTGTCTGCCTTCAGCTCAAGTCATGATCCCAGGGGCCTGGGATCAAGCCCTGCACTGGGCTCTCTGCTCAGTGGGGAGTCTGCTTCTCCCTTTCTCTCTCCCTCTGCCTCTCCCCCTGCTCATGCGCATTCTCTCTCTCTCTCCCAAATAAATAAAATCTTAAAAAACAAAAGATGAGTTTAGCCTAAGTCCTAAAAACTTTAAAAATACATGTATTTGGATAAAATTAAGACTGCTTAGGAAGATAATTTGACTCTGATTCTGTAAAAAGAGAAATAGGCTAATATCCCTTGATTAATTCTTTTGTCCTTTAAATTTTCCAGTTTTAATCCTTTCAAAGATTCACATAAAATAAACTGGAAACATAAATTAGTAAGTAAAAAAATAAGGAAGAACTAAACATGTTTGACGACACGCTTCCCACTAGGGTCTAGCGTGGGTGTACTGGCATTATAAGGGAGCAAGACCAAGCAAGCATCTTTTCGGACAGAAAGATTAATGAGCAGACATCTTGCCTGCTTTTACAGTTACAACAGTAGACTTAAAGCCTTATATTTTAAAAACAGCATACAAAAAAATATACAAAGATAATTTTGGCTTTATATATATACACATATATATATAATTACACTGTTAGCATTAAGCTATACTTTTAAACATTTGCTTAACCATTCATTTATATATATTAAATACAACAACTTGAAGTATCAACAAACATTCACCACTTCTGACTTTTGCATTGCAGAGTTCAAAACTGGGTTTCAGGAGCACCTGGCTGGCTCAGTTGGAAGACCATGCAATTCCTGATCTCAAGGTCATAGGTTTGAGCCCCACACTGGGTGTACAGATATAAACTTAAAAAAAAAAGAACAAAAAAAACCTGGGTTTCAGCTTAGAAACCATGAAAAACTGCCCTACTGAAAATGTTTTTACAAAATCATAATACATATTGAAACATATTCCAAAAAATGAGAAATATATAGGTAAGTATAAAGAAAGAATTTTTTTTTTAAAGATTTTATTTATTTATTTGACACAGAGAGAGACAGCGAGAGAGGGAACATAAGCAGGGGGGAGTGGGAGAGAGAGAAGCAGGCTCCCCACTGAGCAGGGAGCCCGATGCAGGGCTCAATCCCAGGACCCTGGGATCATGACCTGAGCCGAAGGCAGACACTTAACCGACTGAGCCACCCAGGTGCCCTAAAGAAAGAAATTTTAATTACCTATAATTTAAAAACAAGAAGGGCGCCTGGCTGGCTCAGTCTGTAGACCACGCAACTCTGGATCTCAGGGCTGTAAGTTTGAGCCCCACATTGGGTGTGAAGCCTACTTAAAATTTAAAAAAAATAAATAACAAAAACAAAAAAAAATAAAAACAAGAAATCAAACAGCTCGGTGCCTAAAGCCTCTTCTAAAATGTGTACATGATATAGAAATCATTGATCTTAGTTCCTTTAAAAATGAAAATACCTTGATTAGGATTATTTAAGGAGCAAAAGCCACAAATAATTTCATGCAAACACAAGTTTGGGTAGTTCAGATGCAAAAAAATACATAATTGAAATCCTTCATGACTATGAAAAGATTAACTCCAGAGAAGGAATTATATGTAGTGAAAAAACAGAAGTTGAAGAGGAAAAAAAAAATTAACCATTTGAGAAATTTTTTTCAAGTACTAGTCTTTCCACAGCAAGTAACAGAGATTCCACTTATATCAGCCTTTTACAAAAAAATAAAATTAAATTAAAAAATAAATCATACTTTACCTTGCAGAATCCTAGAGTAATGTAGAACCAACTCTGTCCAATAAAATCCTAAAAAAAAATTAAAAAAAAATTTTTTTTCAAATAAAGTGAAATGTCTTTTTATTAGGAATATATCCACTTTCCCTCTTCAGTTTTCTACAATAATTAGGGGTAATTTTTCCAAATGCCATTACGAGGCAGCATCACCTTGTAAGGTGGGAAGCACTCTGTGCCATCACTGGAAAGCAGCTCACAAAGTCACAGTGGAGCCAACTGGGTGAAGTGAGAAGTGACAGCACTGTGATAGTGGCCAAGAAGGCACCAGAAGACTAAGGCTTGTTTTAAAGTCAGGGATGTGGAACCAAGGTGGAAAAGAGTTAAAGAAGATTGAGAGCTGGAGTACCAAAAGGTAACTAGCAATTACTAAACGAAAGCCACGTTCCTGATGCTTTTCATATGCTATTGTTATTAGTCAATCCTATCACCCCCACTTTACAGATGAGGAATCAGGTTTAGAAAAGTCAAATAACTTACTGCCTAACCACTCAGCTATCATGCAGCAGAGAATTCAAAACTAGATTTGTCTGACTTCACAGCCCCCACTCTTCATGCCCCTGCGCTGCCTCTCTGGCTCTTCTTCAGAATACTGACTTCAGGTTCCCTGTGAGCAATTTCACTGTAGTGAGCACTAGGAAGGGAGCGATACACCTGCAGGCAAATGATCACATACTATCATCTGGGTAGCCTCAATTTTTCAGTATTTCTTCATCTCAAGCTACCTTTACAACCTTTCCTCCCATTTTTCCATTTCACAGACCTAACACACTAGCCAGAAAAAGAAAAGAAAAAAAAGTAAAAAGACTTGGATATTCTATCTAATTTACAAATTCCCTCTTCATTCCTCAGCTTATTCCTTCACCTGGAGCCCTTCTCCAATAGCCCTATAGCTAATTACATCTATGATGTTCAATCCCGTTCAAATGTCATCTCCTTCATCCAGCATTCCCTGATCTTCCACTCTCCCATTCAGTGGTAGTATCTCCAATCTAAATCTTCTTTACCCTTTATACTGGTACCTCTATAAACAACTCATGAGTCTGATAAAGTTTTAAAATAATCACTTCAGGGGCACGTGGGTGGCACAGTCGGTTAAGCCTCAGACTCCTGGTTTTGGCGCAGGTCATGGTCTCAGGGTTGTGAGATTGAGCCCCATGAATGTGTGGTGGTTTTGGTTTGAGCCTGCTGGGTTGGAAACCTACCTTCCACAGACTGTGGGACTTTGGCAAGTTACTTAACCTCTATGTGCTTCCGTTTCTTCTTTAAATAGGACCTACTACATAGGGTAGTTGTGAGGATTTTATAGGTCAGTGAAAGTAAGGCATCTAGCATGGTGCCAGGCACACTGCAGGAGCAGAATGCCTATTAGCCAGATACAGAATGTGTGTCCCTTCAGCTACTGAAGTGTAGCAGAACAAGTTTTTTTTTTTTTTTAATTTTATTTATTTATTTTAGAAAGAGAGAGGGAGGGCGCCTGGTGGCTCAGTCGTTAAGCGGCTGCCTTCAGCTCAGGTCATGACCCCAGGGTCCTGGGATTGAGCCCCACATCGGGCTCCCTGGTCCCTGGGAAGCCTGCTTCTCCCTCTCCCACTCCCCCTGCTTGTGTTCCCTCTTTCGCTGTGTCTCTCTCTGTCAAATAAATAAATAAAATCTTAAAAAAAAAAAAAAAAGAGGAAGAAGAAGGAGAGAGGGAGTGGGGAGAGGCAGAGGGGGAGGGAGAGGGAGAAAGAATCTGAAGCAGACTCCGCACTGAGCACAGAGCCCAACACTGTGAGGTCACGACCTGAGCTGAAACCAAGAGTTCAACGCATAACCAACTGAGCCACCCAGGTGCCCCAGAACAAGTTACTTTATGGATTGAATGCCCTGTGCACGGTGGTACACAAATATTTATTAGTGCTCTGCTAAACAATTTCACATTAGACTCTGAAACTTTGATATTTTGATATAAAAATATTTGATATGTTTGATATTTTGATATGGAAGATAGGTTGAAGAGTGTGAACTGAGAAATGAATAAATACATTAAGTATAAAATTCTGAGTATAGCCCCAACACATATTGCATGTATTATTACTCTGTGTGCAGGTTTAGAAGTCTATTGTCTTAAACTAGTGCTGGTGTTTTTTAAAGATTTATTTATTTGAGAGAGAGAGAGCACGCATGTGGCGGGGGGGGAGGAGCAGAGGGAGAAGGAGAGAGAAACTCAAGCAGACTCCACGCTGAGCATGAGCCCATCACTCAGCTGGATCTCCTAATCCTGGTATCATGACCTGAGCCAAAACAGTCAGACACTTAACCAACTGCGCCATCCAGGTGCTCCTTAAACCAGTGCTGTTTAAAACAAACATAATGGGGGGCGCCTGGGTGGCTCAGCCGTTAAGTGTCTGCCTTCGGCTCAGGTCGTGATCCCAGGGTCCTGGGATCGAGCCCCACATTGGGCTCCCTGCTCCACGGGAAGCCTGCTTTTCCCTCTCCCATTCCCCCTGCTTATGTTCCCTCTCTCACTGTGTCTCTCTCTGTCAAATAAATAAATAAAATCTTTAAAAAAAAAAAAACATAAGGTGATACGGCTGGGTGGCTCAGTCAGTTGAGCATCTGCCTTCGGCTCAGGTCATGATCCCAGGGTCCTGGGATCGAGCCCCACATCGGGCTCCCTGCTCAGTGGGGGGGGGTCTGCTTCTCCTTCTCCCTCTGCCTCCTCCCCACTGCTCACGTTCTGTCTCTGTCTCTCTCTAATAAATAAATCTTTTAAAAAGGGGAAAAAAGACTTTTTTACATTAAAAAAAAATAAAAGAACGGGGCACCTGGGTGGTTGGTTGAGCGTTGAACTCTTGATTTTGGCTTAGGTATTGATCTCGGGGTTGTGGGATCAAGCCCCATGTTGGGCTCCATGCTTAGCGGGGAGTCTGCTTGAGATTCTCTCCCTCTCCTCTCCCTCTGCCCTTCCTCCCGCACACCCAAGTGCATGCTCTCTCTCTCTAAAATAAATAAATAAATCTTAAATAAAATGAAATAAATCACTTCACTGATTACTTATTAATTACAAAGGAAAAAGGGTGCCTTTACAATATAAATCTAGTAGATACTACTTTATTCAAATGATCAAATTTATATCAATAAGGAAACTGACATCTGGTGCCTCTGATGGGATACACTGAGACCTAAAATCCACTACACAGCATTCCAACCAAAAATGTTTAACCTGAATCTGATCATGCAGAAACATTCAGACAAATCCAAATTGAGGGGCATCCTACAAAACAACTGGTCTGGATACTTACGGTCATGAGAGACACCCTCCGCCCCGCCCCCTCCAAAAGGCTGGAAAACCAGTCCAGATTCAAGCAGGTAACTGAAAGCAATGCAAGCTCCTTAAATTAATCTTGGGTCAAACACAAAACCAAATATCTAAGGACAGTATTATTAGGACAACTGGGGAAATTTGAATAGGTACTCTGTGTTAAAGAATAATATTATATCCGTGTTAAATTTCTTGAGGGTGACAACTAAATTGCAAATATGCAGAAGAAAGTGTTTGTTCTTGGGAAATACATACCCGTATTTAGAGAGTAAAGTGTCCTGATGGTATCTATACCTAACTCCCATAGGGTTCAGCAAAAAATGTGTCTACTAGTGCATAAAGCAAACACAGCAAAATGTTAACAACTATGGAATCTAGATGAGAAGTACAAAGGTATTATTATACTACTGTTGCAACTCTTCTGTAGGGTTACAATTTTTCAGAGTTGGGAAACAATACTTAAAAGTTATGGAGTGGGGGAGGGTGCCTGGCTGGCTCAGTCACAGGAGCATGCAACTCCTGATCTCGGGGTCGAGAGTTCAAGCCCCACGTGGGTGTAGAAATTACTTTAAAAAAAAAAAAAAGTTATGGGGCGCCTGGGTGGCTCAGTTGGTTAAGCGACTGCCTTCGGCTCAGGTCATGATCCTGGAGTCCCGGGATCGAGTCCCGCGTCGGGCTCCCTGCTCAGCGGGGAGTCTGCTTCTCCCTCTGACCCTCCCCCCTCTCATGCTCTCTCTCTCTATCTCATTCTCTCTCTCAAATAAATAAATAAAAAATCTTTAAAAAAAAAAAAGTTAAAAAAAAAAGTTATGGATTCAAAACAACAAAATCAACAGAAAATAGGGAAAGGTGCAAAGATGACTTAGCACTTGTATTCTGCCTTCCAGAATTAACTGTTAACATCATCATAGTTGCTTTTCGTCTTTAAAGAAAACTTACGGTATCATCCCCTTTGCACCACCTCCACCCATTCTTATTGCCCTCTAGAAGTTGCAAAATTATGAGGTAAGGTATGCCCATTTTCAACTTTACTAAATAACTGAAAATGTTGTCCCTCAAGGCAGCTGTACCAATTTAAACTCCTACATCGTTTAGAATCTGTCCTACATAGAAACTGTCCCACCGCAGTTTCTAAATTACCATTTTCAGAGACATCTTCACTAACTTTGATACTGTCAGACATTAAAATTTTTTTATCAATCTGATGTGAAAAATTCAGTGTCATTTATACCAACCTAGGATCACAAAGTAAAAGAACCTTAGCAAAATAAGAACTTCATCTACAAACCCTTCCTTTTATCACATCATTGTAGAACGTTCAGGATAATCAAACCTACATGGCAGCAAGTACTAAGAATGATTAGTCCCCACATGAAACCAAATGCCCACGAAAGCACTGCATAATGTTTGGGAAATAATCTGTCTTTTAAAAAACGTAAGATGAAAAGGTTCAAATTCAACCCAGCAAACATAATACTATTTGTAAGATTTTAAAAAACAGATATTTTATTCCTAGAAATAAATAACCTAGCTCTTATAAATTAACTCATTTACTCATTCATCAAGTATTTACTGAGTACCTGTTACGTGCCAGCCACTATTCTGGCATTGTGGCAAAGACAAAGTCCCTATTCTCACAGAGCTAACATTCTAATGGGGAGACAAAAATTTACAAGACTAATATACAAATAATATGATATCAGATAAATACATGCTATTAAAAAAGTAAAGGGGCAGGGACAAAGAATGACAAAGGAGACAGCGTAAGGACAAAGTACCAGGCAATCTCTCTCCAAGGCAGTGATTTCTGTCATATGGTGTGTTCAATTCAACATAAACTATTTCAGCACCAATATCTTTTCACAAAATACTCTTCTTCACTTTTCCATACCCCCCTATATTTTTCCCAGAAAAAAAAAAGTTTGCTGTAGTGGTTTTTCCACTATTGCTATTTTTTTAGAGGGGAAGAAAAAAAATAATCATGACAGGTGCTTTACAAACAGTTGCAAATTTCAAGTCCCATATACTCTAAAAAAATGTTAACTGTGGGGCGCCTGGGTGGCTCAGTCATTAAGCGTCTGCCTTCGGCTCAGGTCGTGGTCCCAGGGTGCTGCTCAGCAGGAGGCCTGCTTCTCCCTCTCCCACTCCCCCTGCTTGTATTCCCTCTTTCACTCTCTGTCAAATAAATAAATAAAATCTTAAAAAAAAAAAAATGTTAACTGTGATCTGTCAGTGAGAAGTCTGATGCCAAAATAAAACTGAACTGTAAGAATTTAAAATGGAATTTTGAGAAAATGATTTACTAATTCTCCCAACTCTATCACCTGCACGTTTACTTTCTATCATATATGAAAAGAATAATAGCAATAGGAAAATATATCTGAAGAGAGATCCTGTAGTTTTTACTTAAGGACAAAAATATTAGAATTTTGGGGCACCTGGGTGGCTCAGTTGGTTAAGCGTCTGCCTTGGGCTCAGATCATGATCCAAGGTCCTGGAATCAAGCCCCACATGGAACCCCACTTCCGCCCGACTCCCTGCTCAGCAGGAAGTCTGCTTCTCCCTCTGCCCCTTCCCCCCCACTCATTCTCTCTCTCTCAGATGAATAAATAAAATCTTTAAAAAAAAAAAAAAAAAGAATATCCCCCTCTTTAAAAGCCACACTACCTACATGATTTAAAGAAGACCAGCACGCACTAAAATTTCCTTTCACAGGCTTACACAAGAGCTTAGAAGGCTTCAACCACTTAGAACTAGGCGGTGCCTTACTACAAAAATCTAAGGGCCAAATATTCACTTCCCTTTTTTCCTCAGATTATTTTGCTGATTCCCCTGAATGAGGCATCTGCAGTCTATCTTTCAAAATTATTACTCTGACGCAGCCAAATCGTCTTTTACTTCTCTGTGTACAAAATTCCCTTTCATCTATACTATAATCCTATCTGCCTTGTCTTTTCTTAAAAAATAAATAAATAAAAAGATTCAAATATCCTTCCAGGCTGACTTATGGATCCCCAAACACTTCTACCTCAGGAGTTCTTAATCTTTTTGCACCATGGATCTTTTTGGTAGTCTGGTGAAGCCTATGGGCTCTCTCTCAGATAGATTTTTATTTTTATTTTCTTGATTGTAATCTTGACACCCAACATGGGGCTGGAGCTCACGACACTGAGATCAAGAGTCACACACACTACCAACTGAGCCAACCAGGCGCCCCTCAGATTGCTTTTAAATACATAATTAAACATATGAAATTATGAAAGAAACCAATTATACGGAACTGTTATTTAAATATAGTGATTTGGTAATATATGTGCAGCTTTATCATCACATTAAATAACAAGATCTGTGTGTTTAATAATGCCATAAATTCAAAAAAATTATAAGCATAAGTGATATTCTGAGATATATGCAAAAACTGTAAACATGATACAAAAATATTTGTAATTTTTATTGGTGACAAAGTCACAGGCATTGCTAATTCCACTGTGGTTTGTTGCCTACATTCATAATTGAAGGAACGAATAAATTAGTTACCAGATAATAAAAATAGATGTGATTTTATCCCCATTCTAGTTCAAAAATCCCCTATATTCTGTCCACCAACTGGTGAATTCCCAGGTTAAAATACTTTCTAGTTCAAAGCTGTGCTCAAACTGACTTCTGTCACAAATTTTAAAATAAAAACAATGATTCCTCCTTTGGCCTAGCTCTCATCTGAACATACCACCATGCCTGTTTTTCCACAGACTTATACACAGAACACTGTTTATTTCTATGGTTTGCCTAGCCAGCACCCATTTAAATTTGACAGTCAATAAAAGGTGAAGTTGAAGGAAAGGAGATGGAAGCAACCAACAGTCCCTCACTTCCAAGACATCAACAGCAAGTGGAAAGATGCCAAGTATACTGTGTGTGTGTGTTTTTCCAAGGTGGGCTGCCCCTAGACCCATGAGTCCAGCTTGTCAAGAGTCCCCGAAGCATGACATCTTCACCAGCGACACTCAGAAGATATTCCACCTCCTTCTCGCCTCCTATGCTCAGTTCTCTACCTGCCAGGTCGCTCGCCTGGGGTCCCCACCCGAAGCCGCCCCTACGTTCTCCGGTCCCTTCCCATCCCATCCCCCCGCTCCTGTCTGCCCCCGGCCGCCCTGGCCCCCGGGCGCCGCCACGTCTGTCCCCTGGGCCTAACCGTGTGTCCCCCTACCCCCACTTCCACCGACACGGGAGGGAAGGGCCCAGGGGGTCAGCTGGACTGGGTGGCCCGGCCATTAGGCGCAGGCTGCGGCCCTAGGCCAGACCAGCCCGGCCGCCAGGCAGCGAGCCGCGCACTTCGCGCGAGTTAACCGGAGACGCGCACTCACCACCGGGATCACACGGAGGAAGGCACCCAGGTCTCAACCGCACCGCCACTCGGCCTCGGAGCCGTCACCCTCGTCGCGAACTGCCACCACCGCCGCCGCCGCCGCCACTACTCGCTAGCTGGCTTTCCTGCGTCCTGCGGCGGCGCTGCCGCCACGCCATCGCGCGTGCGCGGCGCCGCGGGGGCCCCTGGGACTGGTGGTTCGCGCGGGCGGCCAGAGCGGTCCTTCCGCTTCAGCCAGCCCAGTCGGCCACCGGCTGGAGCGGTCGTGGGCGTCTGCGGTACCGCGAAGCGCCTTCCGGAAAATTGTTCCTCATCAGACGCGCGACCTCGCTTCCGCGTACGGTGCTGCCGGGTGTGAAAAACACTCCTGTGCAAGTACGTGTAAAGTAAAAGATTTAGCGCATTAGCATCTTCGGTAACAAGTGTCACTTGCCCAGGACACATCACTCGACTCACACACACGCGCACGCACAGACACACACCCCCCCCCCTTTCTGTTAAAAGTTTCGCAAGTTGCTTTCAGGGGTATCTGGATTTTCAGTTTTAAACCTGATTTCCCAGTCCTCGTTTTATCTTTTTACTTACTGTAAATTTGACCATACAGTTTTTTAAGTTGACTGATTTATCTGATAAAATGTTATTTTACAAAAATAACTCAGGTATATTCAAATGTCAAGTTAACGGAGCTGAATAGTCATAGAAACTTCAGAATTGGAAGACACCTTAAAGGTCATTAGTCCAACTCCCGCCCGGGCAGGAATTCTCTCTTGTATCTTCCAGCCAGATGGTCTTCCAACTTTTTTTTTTTTTTTAAGATTTTATTCATTTGAGAGAGAGCGAGCAGGAGCAGAGGGAGAGGCAGAGGGAGAAGCCGACTCCCCGCTGAGCCAGGAGCCCGACATGGGGCTCCATCCCAGGACCCGGAGATCACGACCCCAGCGGAAGGCAGAGGCTTAACCTCTGAGCCACCCAGGTGCCCCCGTCTTCCAACTTATATTTCCACAGTTCGAATTTCAGGGAGCTCACTATCTTAAGTGAGATAGCCCGCTCCACTGTTGGACAGCTCTAAAGGTTAGAAAGTTCTGCCTTCGGTGAAATCGGCTTCCCTTTACTTCCTTCCAGGGCTGTAAGTTCTGATGCCTGGAGCAATATAAAATGTTTTCCATTTGACAGCCTTTCAAAAAATTGAAAACAACAATTATATCCTCCAACACTGGGAGTCTCCAGGCCAAAAAAAAAAAGAAAAAAGTAACATTCAGTTTTCCAACTATTTCAAATGTGAATCAACTCCCACGCTTTTTTCCATTTAGTCATTCTCCTTGATGTATAACCCTTAAAAATAAATAAAAATATTTTAATTTCAATGCTAAAAGCTAACTGAACCATTACATTCACTACATTTCTTTTCTAAAATTCACTTTCAATCAAACAAGTAATACAGAAATTCATTCTTGGCCTTAAAAATTGGCCAAAAAATTGTATTGTATACAATACAAATAAGTCAAAAAAGTCCCCTCGATTCCCATCCAATTCCACCCAAAGGGAGCCACTCTTGTCAATGATAGGTATCTATCTAGATTGGGGGGACATAAATAGGATCACGTTGTACATACCATTCTGTTCTTTTCGTTTAAAAATAAATCCTGAGCTTCATTCCATATCAATACATAAAAATCTACCTCAGTTTTGAAACTTTGCACAGTATACCCATAGTATCACCTACCATAGTTGATTTAGCATCCCCTATTGATTTTGACATTTACGTTGACTGTACATTCTGAATAACAAAAAATACATGTGAATGAACGATGTTATTTTTTAACATAGTTAAAAAAAATTTTTTTTAAAGATTTTATTTATTTGACAGAGAGAGAGATAGCGAGAGCAGGAACACAAGCAGGGGGAGTGGGAGAGGGAGTAGCAGGCTTCCCGCTGAGCAGGGAGCCCGATGCAGGGCTCGATCCCAGGACCATGGGATCATGACCTGAGCCGAAGGCAGACGCTTAACGACTGAGCCACCCAGGCGCCCCAGTTTAAAAAGATTTTTAAGGGAAAAATTTTTTAAAGCTCTGGCAATCTGTAAACAACAAAAAAATTCAGAAACACATGGATGGAAGCTGTTCTACACAGGTGGCAGATAGTATTTCTTTATAAAATGCTTTTGCCCTTTGGAACAGCCCAGTTGCAAGCAAAGGACAAGACTACAGTCATAACCTTACTCCATGTTCTGGGCCCTAGGTTGTCTTACACTGGCTCCCACTGGCAGGCTCAGAAATAGTAGCAGTACTCAGAGATGGATTTACTATGAAGCTGATGGAGCTTATGATTTAGGGCCCCTCACTTGCCTGGGGTTTCTTCCAAGGCCCAAGCAATTCAGTCAATATGGTTTTGCAACATTTGCCAAAGAATTTTTAATTATTGGCTCAGTTGAGGGCAACAGATAAAAGCCCAAAACTTGAGAATACCGAAAATGAGGAAAAAGACGCCTATAGAACAGAGTCATAAATTATGCAACTTGCACTTCTGCACAGTGAAATCTACTATAAACCTTATCCTTCTAGGGTGTCTTGGTGGCTCAGTTGGTTAAGTGTTCAACTCTTGATCTCAGCTTAGGTCTTGATCTCAGGGTCATGAGTTCAAGCCTTGTGTCAGGCTTCACACTAGGTGTGGAGCCTACTTAAAACAAAACAAAGCAAAACAAACAAACAAAAAAAACCTCACCTTATCTTTCTATCAGTATCAGGGATGTCCAGACTGATGGGAGCTGTCATGTTAACGCAAAATCAAATTTTGGTACATTACCTGTATTTGTCTTATTTTATTTTTTTACCTGTATTTGTTTTAACCTATGACTGTAACATATGAAATAACTTTAATGTAATTATACCTTTTTTTAAAGATTTTATTCATTCACTTGAGAGAGTGAAAGCAAGGGAGGTCACAGGGAGAAGCAGACTCGCCGCTAAGTGGAGAGCCCGACGTGGGGCTCAATCCCAGGACCCGGAGATCATGACCTGAACTGAAGGCAGACCCTTAACCGACTGAGCCACCCAGGCACCCCAATGTAGTTGTATCTTAAACATCTTTCACTGACCTTTTTTGTTCTCTTGTATTACTTTTATTTCTTTAAGTATTTTGGAATTTATTGATTTGTATTTAAAATAAACTGTTGACAAAGATTCACCAGAAATAATCTGAACAAGCAGAAAAATACAGTTAATACTGAAACACTAAAATAATTCAAGGACACATGGTTTATCCCACAAAACAATACCTCTTAAACGCTGTCATCGATACAAAAACTGACTGCTTCTTACTTTTCTAAACACAGTGGCATAATTAACAATATTCAATCACTTGTTTTTTCCTGAATATATAAAAATTAAAATGCCAATTAAAAATTAATATATCTTCTCTTTAAATGTTTCCTACAAATACAATTTCAATATTTTCATTCAACAGTGGTGTGTTTTAAGAGATTTTTCATTCACAAGTCAAACAACAATCCACCCAAAGGGAACTGATAGTCTATAGGCTCATAGTGCAAATAAAGACTTTAGGAATGCAGCAAATGACATTTCTAACAAACATACCAAACAGATAAAATTCTTAGAAGATACAGGCAAGAAGCCCCTCTAAGCAGTTGGCCACAGAACTAGAACATTTGATCATTTTACTAGTGATTTCAATGGGACTCTAGATGTTTCCAAATTCAACTTGAACTCTCATCTTGGGCTTTGTATTTTGCTTTTCCAGTTTCACTAATGACACAAACATGATTCAAATCCCTGAAATATTCATTATAGTCAAGGGCATATCCTACAACAAACTTGTCTGGAATTTCAAATCCAACAAAATCTGGTCTGTATCCAATACTTTGAGGAGTCCTTTTCACCAGCAAACTTGCAACCTTGACCATCTTTGGATTATACTGCTGGACCAAGGAAAGCAAGGTTTGCATTGTTTTGCCTGTTTCAATTATATCTTCAACAATCAAGACATTCTTTCCAGTTAAAGTTGAGAGATCATCTCCACCAATTACTTTTATGTCCCTTGTGGACTGGTCATTACAGCTTTTCAGTCTAATGAAGTCTATAGTCATAGGAATGGATCTATCACTATTTCTGTTCAGTGCTTTAATGTAATCCAGCAGGTCAGCAAAGAATTTATAGCCCCCCTTGAGCACACAGAGGGCTACGATGTGATGGCTTCCCATCTCCTTCATCACATCTCGTGCAAGCCGTTCCGTCCTGTCCATAATTAATCCATGAGGAATAAACACCTTTTCCAAATCCTGAGCGTAATGATTAGGTATACAAAATAAATCTAGGTCATAACCTGGTTCATCATCACTAATCACAAGGCTGGGGCTTCGGGTTGCCATAACGGAGCTGGCTGGTGCGTGGACGGAGGGCAGTTCTCTTCTGTATTACTTTTAGTTTTAAGTTCTTAAAGGCTTTTCAAGCTCAGTAAATTCCTGATAGATAAACAGGGATTTTTTTTTTAAATAACAAGAAAATGTAGACAAAAAAGTAACATACTTACAATTTACTCTTTGAAAAACATAGATATCAACAATTTTAATAGCTACATAATGTTTCATCATCTTGAAGTAACATAACTTATCATTTCAAAACAGAAAATTGTTCATTCCTGATATTAAATACTAAATTCATGCAATTTTTAAAAAATTCTAGAATACAGAAATTGAGATTTAAGACTTTGTAAAGTGTATTTAAAAATAATGGTATAGTATTATCATACTGTTAAGTACCTTACTTTTCTTACTTAACAATATATAATAGGTTTGTTCTGCCAACTTGACAAGCTAAATCTAAAATTCATATGGAAATACAAGTACCAAGAATAGCAAGACACTCCTGAAGATGGAAGGACATGTTCTACTGGATATCAAGCTATAGTAATTAAGGCAGAAGTTAATATGATAAATGGTAAAAATCTAAAGACTGTAACAATAAAGAAAAGTTAACTTTTTTATGGAAGAGGGATATAGGGTCAGCTGGGGTGAAAAAGTGAGGACTTCTTGGTGCTGACATTCTTCTTCTTGATTTGGATATTGAATACCTAGGGATTTATTTTATGATTATTCATTAAACCATACACTTGCATTTTACGTACTTTTCTGTATTCACATTGCAATTTATAATAAAAAGGTTTAAGATATGTAAAACATCCAGCACATAGTAAATATTCAATTAAGTGTAGCTACTATTGACATTAAAAAAAAAAAAAAAAGAGGCAGTGGATTTGTGACAATCTCCAAGAAATATAGCTAACTGGATGGAAGCAGAACCATGCATGTAGCATGCTCCATCACTAGTTTTAAAATAGGGATACACACACACTGCATATGAATATGAATAAAACCTCTCTAGGCTACACAAGAAAGTGGTGACCGTGGTTATCTTTACCAGTGTAGAGGAATAAGGCTGGGGATAGGGTGGTAGGCCGATTTATTTTCATTGTATATTGTACCCTTTGGATTTTATACCATGTACATATATTTCCCATTTTGTTTTTAAGCATTTATTTATTTAAGTAATCTCTACACCTAACATGGGGCTCAAACTCACGACCCTGAGATCAAGAGTTGCACACTCCTCTGATTGAGCCAGGCAGGCGCCCCTATATTTCCTATTTTAAAAATTTAGAGATTTTGGATACATATTATCACTCAAATTCTATAGAGGTAGCTCTTTATAATTAGTAGCTTATTTTACTTCAATGGAAAATTTAAAACAGAAGAAAAATTAAAACGTTTTCTGTATAAAACTAAAATGCTTTTCAATTAATCAAATACAGGGGTGCCTGGGTGGCTCAGTCTGTTAAGCGTCTGCCTTCCACTCAGGTCAAGATCCTGGGGTCCTGGGATCAAACCCCACGTTGGGCTCCCTGCCCAGCGGGGAGTCTGCTTCTCCCTCTGCCTTTCCCCCTGCTTGTGCTCTCTCTCAAATAAATAAAAATCTTAAAAAAAAACACACATTAAAAATTGTTTAAAAATCATAAAATACCTTTATCATAACAACAGCCTTGTGAGGAGGCAAAATTATATGTATTTTAGAGGCTAGTGAAGAGAGCCTCAGAGAGACTGACTTGCCCTAAATCATAGCTAGTTGAGTGACAGAACTAGAACTCTAGTTTTTATGCTTCCAAACCCCATGGGCTTTTCTATCATACTATCTGACACAGCATGTCCTCCTAAATGCCTCCCACCTGGGGGGTGGGGGGGAGGAAAGAATAGAAGATGCACTACTTGTAACTTTTCATTTGTCTGTGGGGAAGGTTCCCTATTATAAAATTCACTTTTAAAAAGTCAAGACAGGAGCGCCTGGGTGGCTCAGTAGATTAAGCTGTCTGCCTTCAGCTCAGGTCATGATCCCAGGGTCCTGAGAGAGCCCCACATTGGGCTCTCTGATCAGTGGGGAGCCCGCTTCTCCTTCTATCTCTGCAGCTCCCCCACTTGTGCTCACTCTCTCTCTCTGTCAAATAAATAAATAAAATCTTTTATTTTTTTAATAAATAAAATCTTTTTAAAAAAAAGTCAAGACAAACAAAACTAATTGCATAGCACATTGCACTTTCAAAAGCACACACACACACAAAAAAAGGCTACATGATTTATACCTAGTATTGTTCCTGGCTCAGGTGTCAGGGAGATACTTTTTACTCTTCAGTTGTTTAATAAAGGTTAAGGCCTAGTCTCTCTTTTCTTTTTTTCTTTTAAGATTTTATTTTTTTAAAGTAATCTCTACACCCAGTGTGGGACTCAAACTTATAACCCCAGGATCAAGAGCCGCATGCTCTACTGACTGAGCCAGCCAGGTACCCCTACAATCAGAGTTTTCTTGAAGTAAATGCTCTAAGAAAAGGGAGGGTCAGGGGTCTAAGGGCCCAGTCTCTTAATACAAAAGACATCTACATAGCCAATAGAAGACAGTAATTAGAACATTTAAAAAAATATTTCCAATAATCTGTCAAATTCAACATAATCACCAAACATTACTTTCCATTGAAAGAAATCTTGAAAATTGACTCTCAAGAGATGGTTTTCTTGAAGAGCTTCTAAAATTTCTTCTCATAGTATATTCACATGATTTATAGTATTCCTATTATCCTACAACTTCCCACACACTTTTCTTATCTCCCACACAGTATCTTATCTAATCCTGGAAATAAGCCTACTAAAACCAACAGGACAGAAATCCCTGACATTCAATAGATGAAAAAATTGAGGCTCTGGCAGGTTTTTCTCCCAAGATCATGTGCCTTATCTCTTAGCTGTATATTCTCCCCAACAAAGGATGTGGAAAATTCTTAATTATCAGGGTCTAAACATTCAATTTGTCAATTACGTAAGTCTTCCTTTTCCTTCCTGTTCTATGCCTGTAATTTCCTTTCAAAAAGGAAGATTTAGGAACTAAATGACATCCAATCCTAATCAGTCCTAACTCTACTTAGCTGAGATCAGATGGGAAATAGAAATCTATTTTCTCACCCAAAGGAGCACAAGTGAAACGAGCTGGTTTAAATTACTGGATAAAAATCTACATTTGTCTATCACTCATTACCAAAATATTTGCAAACTATGTAACTACTCTATATCCTAAACAAGATATACATCTTATAAACCCAAAACTCAGGATGATAATCTAGACTACAGAAATTAAAAGTCAAATTGCCAAGGCTCAAATCCTGGCTCCCTATCTCCTCAGCTGTGTAATCTCCTGGGCAAGTTTCTTCACCTCTCGGGGCTTCAGATTCCTTAGCTCTAAATTAAGGGTTAAAAAAAAAATGCTTTCATAAGAATTAAAAGAGATAATGCACATAAAGTGTTTAGCATAGTATCTAGCGCTTAGTTAAATATTGATAATTTGGCATCAATACTATTATTGGCATTTAACATTCAGGAAACTAGATTTATCTATGCACTTTTCTATTCAATCCATAAAAGATCGCACTTTGGGTTATACAATAATATACACCTAATATACTTGGTTTTAAAAAAGATACTACAACCACCAATATACTCATTCCCTTTGGAAGTTAGCCAGATATCACTTATCTAAATCTTAGGAAAAAGAGAGTTGCAAAAACGATTATTCCATCAATCAAGGAAAAGGCTGAAACTGAGAGCTTTGTTTTTAAGGGAAATGGATGTTATATATACAAAGTTTCTTTGAAATGATACGAAGCTGTGAAGTGGCTGGATGGTGATTTCTATCTTAATAATGAACTGATGCAATCTATAGAGAGTCAGTATTATGGCAGTATTACAAGCCCTGTTGTAAGATGGGTGATGCAACTTCTATAGTCAATTCTGAGTCACCAGCATAACCTTTGAGAAGCACTGAAGGAGAAAGGAAAATTCTTGAGTACTGACTCCTAGGCTGAACATAGTAGTAATCTGTGTGTAAGATGTTTCAGTGCTATCTGGACAGGGTATTATGAATACCATGAATCTCAAGAATACATTTAGTGGAAAAATACTGGAGTCGTCAGTTCCTATGATAATGTCCCATGCATTTTTTGTAAGCTTCTCAAAATATTTTGTATCAGACCTTTGGTCTGTCCATAGCAGGTCCTCCAAAAAGATTTGTTGAATGAATTAAGTAATTAAAAGAAACTAAGAGCATTGGCTATGGAGCCAAGCTGACTTGGATATCAATTCTAACTCTATCACTTACCAGCTCTATGACTTTAAGCTAGTTATTTAATATTTCAGTCACAATTTTCTCATCTGGAGAATGGGAAATGCCAAGTATTAAATTATAAGCACCGAATGACATAGGAAACAGAACAATGCTTGGCACATTGTAAGTCTAAAGTAAATAGCAGTCTATTATTTTTTGCTACAGGTTGTTATACAAAAGGCAGTATCAAGACATCTTTGTCTATCGGATGGGTTTAAGCACAATCTGACCTTTTCCAGGAAGAATGAAGTTACAAAGGTATCAAGAATAAAGGAGGAGGAAGGCTGCAAATGATAACCCGGGGCCACAAAGAAAAAAAAGATGAGCAGAGGAGAAGGCAAGGGGCGGCAAGCTGGAAAAATGATACATCCCAAGGTGGGAGCGATGGCATTAGCAAGCTTTTCAGACGAGATCGGGCGCGTTCAGGGTGGTATGGCCGTAGACAGGAGAGGGCTGCCACACTGGGGTGGGGACTCAGGGCGAGGAGGTAGTTACTTTGGCCAGGCCTGTGACTTACCGTGGGGTAGGGCAATGTGGAGAAACCTGGTATAGACAAAGATAGCGGGCTAGGGAGAGCGGGGCCGACAGAATGGCTAGGAGCGCACGATCCGCGGCCGTGCAGTGCTCCGGCCAGGCCCCAGCTCGAGGGCTGCGGGCCGGACAACAACAAAAAGCCCTGAGGCTCGGACACCCCAGCACCGTAGCCGCTATAAAGGGCAAAGAAATTTGTTCTGAGGTGATCACAGAATCTACGCGGAGACCTGCCTGCCTGGGACGGGTTGGAAGCTGGGAGGAGGAAGAGCCGCTTCCCGCTTCGAGATGAAGGACAGAGGAGGGACAGGCGGACAGTGGAGAAAGAGAAGCAAAGGACCCAAATTCCACCGCCTCGGGGGAATCACGCACACCACACCGGCCCGGGGCCCCCAGGGCCCAGCGTGGAAGGCGGGACTTCTGCCGTTACCGGCGGAAACGGCCTCCGGGTGAGAGGTCGCACGAGGGACAGGCAGCTGCTAAACCAATGGGGCCTGCGCCTGGGGCGGATGTTGCCTCCCATTGGTGGCTGTCGGGTGCGGCCAGCAGCCAATGAGTCCGCCGGAGGGGGCGTAGCCGTGACGCTAGTTGCGGAGGAGGCCCCTTCGAATCGGCGGCGGCCAGCTTGGTGGCCTGGACCAATCAGAGGCCTCCAACGAGCAGGGCCTGCGCCAATCGGTGGCCTCCACGACGGGGCTGGGGGGAGGGTATATAAGCGCCCTCGGCGACGGCGCGGTCGACGCTGGTCGGGACATCACAGAATCATCGACTTGGGGGATTTTTGTGCGTCTGAGAGGTAAGCGCCGCGGCCTGTCTCTCCGGACCTGCCCTTCGCCTTGTCTGCTGCTCCTGCTGACCCCGGGCCCTGTACCCTCAGATCAGTAAGCTCGGTGCGCTCGGGTGCTGCGGCCTGTGGCTGGATTGCCTGTGACGTCCTGCCTGCCTGCTGACCGACTGGCCTACGGCGCCGGCAACATGAAGCTGTCCCTGGTGGCTGCGGTGCTGCTGCTGCTCGGCGCGGCGCGGGCCGAGGAGGAGGACAAGAAGGAAGACGTGGGCACGGTGGTCGGTATCGACCTGGGGACCACCTACTCTTGGTACGTGGGGTTTGGGGAAGGGGGGAATGGGGCGTGGCCTCCTGGGCTGCTGTGAGAATCGCGGTGCTGATTCCTTACGTTCTTGGTGATGTTTCCGCCAGCGTCGGGGTGTTCAAGAACGGCCGCGTGGAGATCATCGCCAACGATCAGGGCAACCGCATCACGCCGTCTTATGTGGCCTTCACTCCTGAAGGGGAGCGTCTGATCGGCGATGCAGCCAAGAACCAGCTCACGTCCAACCCTGAGAACACGGTCTTCGACGCCAAGCGGCTCATCGGCCGCACATGGAACGACCCGTCCGTGCAACAGGACATCAAGTTCTTGCCTTTCAAGGTTCGATGGGGTTTTCCTCGCCGGGATAGAGGTGGGCGGTGGTGGTCGGAGTGTTTAAGATTAAGAAGTTACTGAAAAATTGTTGAGACAACAAAAAGGAGGCAAACACGGTGTGTCTGTAATAACTTGTATTGAGTAATCTTGGTATGTTACAAAACTTGCTTAAAGTAAGCTTGGCAGGCAAAGTCGTTTCACACACAACTATTCTGTCTGCATCGTTTAGGATTAAGAGCCTGATGAAAACTGAAGAGGCTTGTCTTTGTAAAGCACCCATACTCCTTAAGCATTTCTAGTCAATACGCAGTTCCAAGCGACCAGAGTAAACCAAACTACGGGGGAGGAAGTGGGTTACTAACTTAGTAAGTTTTAAATGTTCCTGCTTCTGTGCCTGAAAACAGTAATCATTCTTTAAAATAGGTGGTTGAGAAGAAGACTAAACCATACATTCAAGTTGATATTGGAGGTGGGCAAACAAAGACATTTGCTCCTGAAGAAATTTCTGCCATGGTTCTCACCAAAATGAAGGAAACTGCGGAGGCTTATTTGGGAAAGAAGGTAAATATTTCTAGAACATTGTTAAGTAATTTTATTTTTCCTATTCTTGATTTATTATGTTGTGTAGATGCTGTCATTGTTTTAATAATTTGAATCTGAATGACATCCGTGTATATTAGTTGTAATCACTTGCATGTTTTACTGTAGGCCAAACAAAATATTAGGGACTTTTCATGTATTACCACTTAATGCTTGAAAATCCATGGATATAAAATTACGTATATTATACCCATCTAACAAACAGATTGTCTTGGAAACTAAAATGATGGTTTGAGTGCAATTCATGTAAGAGTTAAAACCGTGTGATAAAATACGCTTAATTACTTTTTGTTATCCTTTTAGGTTACCCATGCAGTAGTTACTGTACCAGCCTATTTCAATGATGCCCAACGCCAGGCAACCAAAGATGCTGGAACTATTGCTGGATTGAATGTTATGAGGATCATCAATGAGCCGTGAGTGTTAAATTATGGCATATTTGCCAAATAGGTGAAATGTAAACTTAACTAAGCCTTTTTTTCCTTTCTCCTTAACAGTACAGCAGCTGCTATTGCTTATGGCTTGGATAAGAGGGAAGGGGAGAAGAATATCCTGGTGTTTGACCTGGGTGGTGGAACTTTTGATGTGTCTCTTCTCACCATTGACAATGGTGTCTTCGAAGTCGTGGCTACTAATGGAGATACTCATCTGGGTGGAGAAGACTTTGACCAACGTGTCATGGAACACTTCATCAAACTCTACAAAAAGAAGACTGGCAAAGATGTTAGGAAAGACAACAGAGCTGTGCAGAAACTCCGGCGGGAGGTAGAAAAAGCCAAACGGGCCCTGTCCTCTCAACATCAAGCAAGAATTGAAATTGAGTCTTTCTATGAAGGAGAAGACTTCTCTGAGACTCTGACCCGGGCCAAATTTGAAGAGCTAAATATGGTATGTTCCTTGTTTTTTTTGCTTTGCTAATGAGATTTAGTTAGACTCTGTGTTTGAGGTACTGCATTTAGATATGTAGACAATGTTTAGGTACAATAGGCATCATCACAGTAATTGTGTTTCCTATTCTAGGACCTGTTCCGTTCTACCATGAAGCCTGTTCAGAAGGTGCTGGAGGATTCTGACTTAAAGAAGTCTGATATTGATGAAATTGTTCTTGTTGGTGGCTCTACTCGAATCCCAAAGATTCAACAACTGGTTAAAGAGTTCTTCAATGGCAAGGAGCCATCCCGTGGCATCAACCCAGATGAGGCTGTAGCATATGGTGCTGCTGTCCAGGCTGGCGTACTCTCCGGTGATCAAGATACAGGTATGTCACTGTCACAGCATTTTCCACGGCACTTCAGTAGCTTGATAGGAAGAGTATAATTATCTGTTGCTTTAGAAGGTAATAGAACATGAGCAACAAGGTCACATAGCTAGTAAAGGGTAAAGTGAGGATAAGACCTGGCTCAGTTTCAAGATCATTAGCAATTATATTTAATTCACTGCTTCTGAAATGATTTTGCATAGAACCTCACATTAAATGGCAAGATGGAGAAGATAAAGTTACACAGTTGAGGGGGAGACTGCTTGGTAGTGCTCCTGCGACTCTTGAATTAGAATTTAACCTTGGTTAACTTACCTTTGCAGGTGATCTGGTACTGCTTGATGTATGTCCCCTTACACTTGGTATTGAAACTGTGGGAGGTGTCATGACCAAACTGATTCCAAGGAACACTGTGGTGCCCACCAAGAAGTCTCAGATCTTTTCTACAGCTTCTGATAACCAACCAACTGTTACAATCAAGGTCTATGAAGGTAATACCTTATATTTGTGAATGACATACTATGTTTTTGAGAAGCATGACTTCTTCATATATTCTTTTGAAATGAGAAGGGCTAGAAATATCTCCTCTTTTCAGACGGGGTCCCTAATATGACTAGTGTTGAGTTTGGTAGAGTCAACCCCAAAATCGAGTTCTTATTTAGCTACCTGGCACTCTTTGCCTTTAAAAATAACTTCTGGCTCCTAGAAGAGTTCATAATGCTGTAGAGAAGAAATTCAATTAAAAGTTAGTAGTAACTTAACACAGTCCCACTTGCTACTCCTTATAGATCAATACTGACCCACTTCTAGCTTGATAAGCATGCCCTTGCCACTGTAGGCTCCAACAGACTGAAGTGTAAGAATCCAGATGCACTAATGTTTGTCAGTAACAACTAACAAGTTATTTTTTTGGTGTAACTTCTAGGTGAACGACCCCTGACAAAAGACAATCACCTTCTGGGAACTTTTGACCTGACTGGAATTCCTCCTGCTCCCCGTGGGGTCCCACAGATTGAAGTCACCTTTGAGATAGATGTGAATGGCATTCTCAGAGTGACAGCTGAAGACAAAGGTACGGGCAACAAAAATAAGATTACAATTACCAATGACCAAAATCGCCTGACACCTGAAGAAATTGAAAGGATGGTTAATGATGCTGAGAAGTTTGCCGAGGAAGACAAAAAGCTCAAGGAGCGCATTGATACCAGAAATGAATTAGAAAGCTATGCCTATTCTCTAAAGAATCAGATTGGAGATAAAG
Organism: Halichoerus grypus; assembly: GCF_964656455.1. Taxonomy (NCBI): domain Eukaryota; kingdom Metazoa; phylum Chordata; class Mammalia; order Carnivora; family Phocidae; genus Halichoerus; species Halichoerus grypus. The sequence goes on along the minus strand of NC_135725.1, from coordinate 84,251,091 downwards.
AAAAGCTGGGAGGTAAACTCTCCTCTGAAGATAAGGAGACCATGGAAAAAGCTGTAGAGGAAAAGATTGAATGGCTAGAAAGTCACCAAGATGCTGACATTGAAGATTTCAAAGCTAAAAAGAAGGAACTAGAAGAAATTGTTCAGCCAATTATCAGCAAACTCTATGGAAGTGCAGGCCCTCCCCCAACTGGTGATGAGGAACAAGCAGACAAAGATGAGTTGTAGACATTGCTCTGCTAGTGCTGTAATATTGTAAATACTGGACTCAGGAACTTTCGTTAGGAGAAAATTGAGAGAACTTAAGTCTCGAATGTAATTGGAATCTTCACCTTGGAGTGGAGTTGAAGATGCTATAGCCCAAGTGGCTGTTTACTGCTTTTCATTAGCAGTTGCTCACATGTCTTGGGGTGGGGGGAAAGGAAGAATTGGCTATCTTAAAAAGTGGGTAAAAAAGCTGGGTTAGGGTGTGTTCACCTTGGAAATGTTCTATTTAACAATTGGGTCATGCGCATCTGGTGTAGGAACTTTTTCTACCATAAGTGACACCAATAAATGTTTGTTATTTACACTGGTCTAATTTTTGTGATAAGCTTCTAATTAAGTCCATTGCTTCAAGGTTGGAGTCTCACTTGTGTGGAGGGGGTTGGGGTTTTTATTTAATACTTTCAGGGAACTTGCCTAACAGTTAATCTAGTTTAAGAAATGGGCGGGGGACGTTTGGGTGACTTGGTTGAGCATCTGACTCTTGCTTTCTGCCCAGGTCATGATCTCCATGTTGTGGAGTCGGCTTGTCCATCTCCCTCTGCTTCTCACTCCGCCCCTCTTCCCCCCTTTTCCTTCTCTCTCAAATCTTAAAGGGGGGGGCACCTGGGTGGTGCAGTCAGCTAAGCAATTGACTTGGTTTGGGGTCAGGTTGTGACCTCAGGTCATGAGATTGAGCCCCCATTGGCTCCATGCTGAGCATGGAGTCTGCTTGAGACTCTCCCTGTCCCTCTGCCCCTTCCCCCACACCCCCCCACAATATAAAAAAAAAAAAACGAGGGGCACCTGGGTGACTCAGCTGGGCCTCTGCCTTTGGCTCGGGTTATAATCCAGAGGTCCTGGGATCAAGCCCCACATCAGGCTCCCTGTTCTGCTTCTCCCTCTCCCTCTGCCCCTCCACCCCCACCCCCCGCTTGTGCTGGCACACCCACTCTCCTTCTCTTTCTCTGTCAAATTAATGAATCTTAAAAAAAGAGAAAGGGGCAGGAAAGGTAAACATTCTTACCTAGGCAAGGGCCATTTTACAGTGCCGAAGGGTGGAATTGTCTTGAACATACTTGAAATTTCTGATTTCCCCTTATCTTTAAAACTTTCTGGTGGCTTTTTATTACTAATGCTTCGCAGCGGCTGGAGTTCTAAGTAAGACTTGCTATGAGTGATGGATCACTGATGTTAACTTTATACACTTGGATTCAGTTCACTATTTTAGGATACAAAGGTGTATTTTAAAACCTCTGCTATGTCAGAATCTCCATCTCTGACATTTCTCATTAGTGGTCTGGAGGGGGGTCTAGGATGGTGACCCTGAAACTACTTTGAGCCCTACTACAATTGTGGATCAAAGGCAGTCATTTGTATCAAAAGAGGTTCAAGATTACTTGGATTGGCTCCCTGAGGAAAGGGATGATCTAAACGAATAATTTTGTGTGATCAATAAAGGGCAGGCTCTCTGGTGCTAATAAGAAATCCAATACTGCTCAAGGATAATAAATATTTTATAGGTGGGCAACCAGCTGAAAGGTTAATTTGCTAACTGGCAGAACTGGAACCTGACGGCATGATTATTTTACTCTGAGGCCCAGATCCCTTCTGCAGTGCCCCAGAAGCATTTGGACAAGCCTGGAGTGTAATACCAAAGGTCTTCAGGCCAAGTTCAATACAAACCTTAAAAATGACCTGCAGTGCTGTGTGCTGTGGTGTTCACAGGTGGCTGGGAAAGACAAGGGCCAGTCTTCATCCCTGTCCCCAACAGCTCTCAGTACCAAATGCCAACAGGCTGCACCTCTTTCTGGAGAGCAGCTCTGAATTCTAGAAAGATACACTTCAACCTGTAAATGTCCACTCCCTGATTTATACAGCCTAATTCCGCAACATTTTTGGGGTCAATTTTTTTTTAAAGATTTTATGTAATCTCTACACCCAATGTGGGGCTTGAATTTACAACCCTGAGATCAAGTGTCACATGCTCTACTGACTAAGCCAGCCAGGTGCTCCTCTGTGATCAATATTCTGAAGCAATCACACTTACTTAGGCTGTATTGCTGGTAAAACCCTTTTAATAGAGGTTTTTGCACTTGGGCTATCCATTTTTTCACCTACCAAAGTAGGTAAGAGCAAGAGGGCTACATGTATAGTGCAAAAAATATTTTGGAGGTATAGGGACGCCTGGGTGGCTCAGTTGGTTAAGCGTCTGCCTTCGGCTCAGGTCATGATCCCAGGGTCCTGGCATCGAGTCCCGCATCGGGCTCCCTGCTCCGCGGGGAGCCTGCTTCTCCCTCTGCCTCTGTCTCTCTCTCTGTCTCTCATGAATAAATAAATAAAATCTTAAAAAAAAAAAAATATTTTGGAGGTATCAAACAGCTAAGGTTTCATTTAACTTTCCTGAAAGTTTGTCATTTAATAAAAATGTAGAATTTATTAGTCAACTACAGTCACAATACAGTCATTATAGATTTCCCCTTCTGTATTCATCCCGCCGAACACAAAACAGAGCAATGTGTCTGTCTGACTTTCCTCATGTAAATCACCACCTTGGGTCACTCCTTTTTTGGTGGACTCCCCTTTCTCTGTATCACAGTTTAGAGTGACAGAATTTGAATCTTCTTTCTCAGAAGTACACATCACTGGCCATGGAATGACACACATGGAATGATCCAACCGTCCGGGGGGTAGAAAAGTATCAAATTTAAGCAAGGTCCAATGCTGCTTTTCTATGTTAGAGAAAAGACAAATATACAAAGACTCTGTGTTAAGACATTTCCAGAAATGCTCAGTGATTTGCTGTATCAGCCCTAACAGAAATAGGAAATAAAAGAAAAAAAAAAATCTGGGGCGCCTGGGTGGTGCAGCGGGTTAGGCATCCGACTCTTGGTTTTGGCTGAGGTCCTATTTTCAGGGTTGTGAGATCGAGCCCTGCATCTGGCTCCGCACTCAGTGTGGAGTCGGCTTGGGATTCTCCCCCTCCCTCTGCCCCTCCCGTTCTTGCTGTCTCTCTTTCTCTAAAATAAATAAATCTTAAAAAAAAAAAACAAAAAAAACCAAAAAACTAATGGCAGTGTTACTGCTTCCATGATGTCATTCATTCCCTAGAAGTTTGGTTTTCATTCCTTTGGATTTAGATGTGGAGGGAAAAGCCAAAGCACTGTAATACTTTTCAAAGAATGGTCACATTTGTTTAAAGACCCACAGTGAACACCTGCTCACCTATGTGATACTGGTACATTGTATCCAGGGCCCCTGTGGGAGTCATCCCTCCAAAGACATACAGGTGTTTCCCCACAGCCACAGCTGAGTGGGCAGCACAGCCTGTGGGAGATGCCCCAGTGGGACTTAGCTTCTGCCACTTCATGTCACCTGCCAAGAGAAAGAGAGCGGGTACAATGTGACCTAGAATATGGACTCCACCTTACCTGTCAGACTCCTGCAGTGCGCAAACCAATCACTGAAGGTCATTCGCTAAGCACTGTGGGAGGTAATACAGCAAGGTTTAAGGGGCACAGAAATTACTTGGGGGAGCTTCAAATTCTGTTTGGGTGTCCAGGGAGGGAGGAGGACCTCAGTAGTCTATAGTTTTAGCAAGCGTCTCAGGTGATTCTGATATAAGTGGTCTTTGGAGCACACTGAATAATAGGATATTATCTTTGGTGACTGTCACCATTTACTAATTTGGAGCCCGGAAGAAGTTGAGTTCCATGTCTGTGTGTGCACGTTTTAAATACTAGCAGTTCCTTAGAAAGCAACTTTATGAGTGCTGGCTAGGCACTTTAAAGATTTTGCTTGCTCACGACAGTCCTCTGAAACTGCTATTACTTCTGCCTACTCTCTTTTTACTGGTGAAGAAACAGAATCAAAGAGGGAGACACTTGTCCAAGATCAAACAGCCAGCAAGAGGCACAGCTAGCCTGATACTCGGGTCTGATGCTAGAACCTGTGTTCTCCACACCGTAAGGTGTTGCCTCAAGCACCTGCTCCCAACCTATTTCTGCAAGGATATTTGCATCTTTTCAAACAAGCATTGAAATGAGGCATGATATTATTGGATTTTAGGTTTAGAGAATTACCAGGGTAGGAAAGGAAGAGAAATAGCCAGAAAGTAGTTCCTCAGCTGAGGGAGTAGGGCTTTCTTTTTTAAAATACGCATTAAGGAGCGCCTGGGTGGCTCAGTAGTTAAGCGTCTGCCTTCGGCTCAGGTCATGATCCCAGGGTCCTGGAATCGAGCCCTGCATTGGGCTCCCTGCTCCGCGGGAAGCCTGCTTCTCCCTCTCCCACTCCCCCTGCTTGTGTTCCCTCTCTTGCTGTGTCTCTCTCTGTCAAATAAATAAAATCTTAAAAAAATATATGCCTTAAAACCCCAGTTGAGGGGCGCCCAGGTGGCCCAGTCGGTTAGTATCTGCCTTTGGCTCAGGTCATGATCCCAGCATCCTGGGATCAAGCCCTGTGTCTGGGTCCCTGCTCAGCAGGGAGCCTGCTTCTCCCTCTCCCTCTGCCCCTCCCCCATCCCCCCACTCGTGCTCTCACTCTCTCACTGTTGAAAAAATAAAGTCTTTTAAAAAATAAACAAATAATTTAAAAATAAAATCCCAGTTGACTACTGCAAGGAACACTTCTGTGAAGATATTTTCCATCTGTCAATTCAAGGCAGGGGCCCAGCATCTCAGAGTTGGAAGGGAGATCACCCAACCTAGCCAAAACAAGAATCCCAGCCAGTGTCACCTAGCCTCAGATGTCACCAAACCAGAGAATCCATTGTTGGGCAAGGTAGCCCAATACACTACATAGCAGTTCTCGTGCCTTCTGCCCACTGTTCCAATTCTTGTAGTCTAAAGTAACGCAAAAGATGTTCATTTGTTTGCCCATTCAAGATACACACTCATCACCCTCAATCTACCAGACACTGTGTTAAGTGCTGGAAATATACTGGGAAACAAAAGAGACATAGCCCCTGACCTAAGGAAGCTCACAGTCTGAAAGAATGACTCAGAATAAGTGGAGGATCTCTATGACACATCAGCCCTTCAGACCCTTAGAGACAATTCTCATGTTCTCCCTAACTTTCCTCTTCCTCGTGTGTGTGTGTTTAAGATTTATTTATTTGAGAGAGAGAGGGAGAGCACAGAGGGAGAAGCAGACTCCCCGCTGAGCAGAGAGCCCCATGTGGGACTCAGTCCCAGGACCCGGAGATCATGACCTGAGCCGAAGGCAGATGCTTAACCGACTGAGCCACTGAGGCACTCTTCTTCCTGGTGTTTTCAACCATTTACCATGGCAATTCTGGTCACCAACCTCCAGACACACTCGAAGTTGTCCATGCCCCTCATGGGCATAGGGTTAGTCGTTGATGCCAGCCAGGGAATCCAGTCAGGGAACACAAAGCATAATGAATTTTAATGAAAGAGTAGGGTTGTTGGAAGCATAAGAGATAATTAATGGCTGTGTACATAGCAAGTACTCAGAAAGGGATTGCTTTCATTCGTATTATTATTATTATTCAGGCCACATTTGACAGAAATCTAGCCAAGATTCTGCTGGTTGGCCAAGGTACCCACACTTATGAGCAAAGCTATATTCTATCAAAGCAAATATGCTTTTATTAAATAAAATATTATTTAATTTTAAGCAGACAAGCCCCCATGCCCTCTACCCTACTTACTTACTTATATCAATGCAATGGAGATCATCATAGAATTTGTCCCCTGCCAAGCCTCCGTGGATGAAGAGCTTTGTCCCTGCTGCCACCATCACATGACCATGCCGGGGGGATGGAGGTTTTCCAAGTGTCTCTGGCTGTGACCAGGTCAGAGTGTCTAGAAAAGTAAATTCATTGACATCAGATGAAAAAGCTAGGAAGAACATGAGAAACAGACCCAAGCTTCATTTCCCAGCAAGCACAGATGCTCAAAGCAGAAAGTGACCTTGGGGTCATTCACTCCAACGTGCCAACCCAATCCAGGCCTCCCTTCTCCTACAGCCTGCACAGCCTCGGCCTGAACACTTCCGGGGCTGGAGAATTCACTACCTAACATGCCTGCCCCTTCTACAGGGCATTAGGAGACTATTCCTTGCTTTGACCTGGAACTGCCCCGGAGTTCAAAAGAATGAGTCTGCTTCTTCCCTGACAGACCTTCAGAGTCTTCCTTTTTCAAGACAATATCTTTAATTGATTTGCTGGAAGCGTGGGGGAAAAAAAAGACTACTTTGGAAGTTAGCAGGACCTGCTAAAGTGGCAGTATAAGGTGAGAGTCAGAACACAGGGCATGGAGTTAAAACTGGCTCATTTCACTGAATAACTTTGTGGCCTCGCACCAGTGAATTCCTTAAGCTCTAGTTTTTACAGTTGTAAAATGGGGATAAAGATACTACCTAGCTCTCAGGGTTCAAGTATGGATTAAATGGGATGATGTACATAAAGCACAGGCTCAGAGGAAGCACTCAGTGCATGAGAGTTTGTGTTAGAATTACTGTTTGTGCCTGAAGGTTGTGCATGGAGCCCCACTGTTCGAAGGAATACAGTTTGAAATAATCTGAAAAAGGTTTATGCACAAACACATTCATCACAGCATTGTTTGTAATAGAGAAGAACTGAAAATAGCTTCAGTGCACCAACAGGTGACTGGTTGTTATTGCTACAGTCAAGATAGAATACTATGTATTTACTAAAAATGTTGATAATTGAGGCACCTGGCTGGCTCAGTCAACAGTGCATGGGACTCTTAATCTCAGGGTCAGTTCAAGCCCTACATTGGGCGTGGAGCCTACTTAATACAAACAAATAAATAAAAATATTGAAGACTTCACGATCACAGGGGAAGTGCTTAAGTGAAAAATATAGGATACAATATTACATGTAGAATTATCTCTGCTATTTTTAAAGATTTTATTTATTTTATTAAGTAAACTCTACCCCCAATGAGTGCCATGCTCTACCAACTGAGCCAGCCAGGTGCCCCATCTCTGCTATTAAAAAAAAAAAAAAAAAAGATTGGATGGAAACACACTGAGATCTTAATACTTTGGGAGTGATAGTATTATATATATATGTACATAGAGTATATATATATATATACATACATTTTCTTCCTCATTCCTTAGAGTTTCATGTATTCAAAACCAACATTATTTAACATTTTAAAAACTGCCTTAAAAGATTTGCAAAGCCCATTCTTTCAGGAAAGAGAAAAGTCATACTGTGATGTGTCTTCATTCTTCCCATTTTACTTTGTAAGTTTGAAATTTTGCTTATTACATCTTCTCAAAAAAAGGGCTGCATCTCTTGTGAAAAACACACATGAAAACTATTTTTGTCACATGTTATTTGTAAATTGTTATTCATAAATGCCCACTAGTAAGAGGAAGAAGTGCAAATAAATGCTCCTTACACAAAATCCTGGCAAGAGGTCTCATAATTCTAAATGTTTGCATCATTTTCACCCAGTAATTCCACTCCATCTCCTCCATATAAATGTTTGTAATACATAAAAAATTAATGTATATGTTCACTGCAACACTGTCAGCAAAAAGCCAATCAGTAGGAAAATGAATGAATGAATGAATAAGGAATACCCACAGGATATGCTCTGCAAGGAAATTGGTACTGACTTGGAAGACATCCATGATGTGTTATTAAATGGAGGGACCATTAACAGTTCATATTCCTGAGGTGCTCCCTATATGCTAGGCACTGTGCTATGCACTATATCACATTATCTCATTTAATCTTCCCAGCTCTTTTTAGTAGGCACTATTACTATCTCTATTTTACAGATCAGCAAACTAAGACCTAGAGAGATTAACTAATCAAAAGTAATCCAGAAAGTATGTGTCAGATCTGGTCCTGCATCCAGGCTAGGTGGCCTCGAAATACATGCTTTCAGCTCCTGAGATTTAGCCTCACCCCCGCCTAAGTAAGCTGTAGAACGGTATTTATAATCTGATCCCATGTATGTGTTTTAAGGTTTCTATATCATTTCAAAATTCACAGAAAATTCATAAATGTCCATTTACACATATATGTATGATTTAGAAATGCATAGGCAAGTCTGGAAGGAGACATCAGGAACTGCTAAGAGTTTTTCCCTCTGTTTGGGGAGTGGGAAGGAAAGGCTAAAGGGGAAACTTTCACTTTTTTTGCTTTATAAATTACGCTGTTTAAATATTTTAAATTGATCATTTATACCTTTTTAAATGCACATGTTGCTGTGGGAGGAACATATTAGCTAACGGACACGTCGAAGACATCTAGAAGTGAGACACTCAGACAAAGTGTCATTTTCTATCCCCTGCCTCCTACATCAGGTAAGCTGCAGGCTGGGGTGGCTCTGACCTGGTTAAGTGGCAGCCCCAAGGGACCCGCCAGTCCATACTTGCGTCAAACACATGCAGCTTCACATCCTGCACAGGCTGGGCACCTCTCTCTCCGCCCCCAAAGACATACAGCTGGTTTCCAATGGCTGCAGAGGATGTGTGGAATGTTCTTGGAGATGGTGGAGGGCTGGTCACCTCTGGCATGGTCCAAGTCCTCGTTTCTGGTCCAGAGAGAGAAGGCAGGCACCTAAAATATCCAGGCTGATGGACCTCTGATCTTGACTCTGAGGCTAGGCAGGGTTACCTTCCACACCCCCAACCCCAACGGGGACAGCAGAGGTCCAGGTAAGTAGGGTTCTTGTGCCAGCGAAGTCAAGGCAGGGTAGCAGGGGATACTGAGAATTTTCCCAGATTGAGTCAAATCCCCAAGATTGAAAAGTCACACACACAATTAAGAATGAGGTCGATTTGGTTTTGGAGATCTTCCTTCAAACATCCTCTCTGAACGCTCTTCTCCTTTGTTCACTTCCCTGCCCTGGGCCCATTCAGAGGAGCCCAACACCTGCCAAAATTCTCCCCACTAGAGGCTAGAACTAAATGTGCCCAATTTCCCAGAACACGTGGCCATTAAAAGAAAATAGACAAAGCAATCACAGTGTCAGCAGTAATAATAATAGCTCCTTCTAAATAGTATGTGCTAAGTAGATATTAGTTTCTCCATTTTATAGATAAGGGAACTGAAGCAGAGACAGATGAAGTCATTTGTTTAAAGTGACATGGCTAGGGGCGCCTGGCTGCCTCAGTCAGTGGAGTGTGCAACTCTTGATCTTGGGGTTGTGAATTTGAGCCCCACACTGGATGTAGAGATTTACTTAAAAAATAAAATCTTAAATAAAATAAAGTGACATGGCTAATAAATGGCTGAGTTGGGATTCAGATTCCATTTGGATAACACCAAGATCTACATATTTTCCACTCTTCTGACTTGAGAATAAAATTTAGCCACCTGGGGGAGGTGCAAAGAAGCTTCTCTCTTTTTAGAATACAGCATGAGTTTTATAGAAACAGATGCATTAATCAAGCACCTTCCTTGTGCAGAATCACTGTCCTTAGCATTCTGTCTGTCATCCCCACTTAACTCTAGGAGGTGGCTGGAAAGCATCCTCATTTTGCAGATGAGGGAACTGAAGCTCAGAAAATTTAAATCCTTCCCCCCAGGTCACAGCGCTTGTGAGTAGCAGAGCAGAGGTTTGAACTCAGATCTGTCAAGACCCCCACACTCGCACCACCACAGCACACCAGGATTTCTTGCCTGGGAAATTCTGAGCCTTTTGTAAAGGTCTTCATTCAGCATATACAGAGTGTCACAGGAAGCATCTGTAATATGTATGGGACTCAAACATGAACCTCGAGACGAAACAAGTCTCAGCCTATATCCAAAGCAAAATGTAATTCTCTCTAGAGCTATGGATCTTGGGGAGCTTTTGGATCTTAAGGGGAGTTAGAAGGTGCACAACCTCGGGGATCAGAAGATCCTGAGATTGTGTCGCTCCCAAGTCAAAACACTAGCACAAATAATCACAAAGGAGTCCTAAGCCATTTGACAGACTGGCCTTAGTAACAAAATAGCTAACGATTCACATTTTTCATATTTCTCGGGCATGGTGTCAAATTATACTTTCTAGGAGAGGAAAGGGATCTGGTAGAAAATCAACTCCTCTGACAGAGGCTTCCCAAATTCTCTGTATTTTATTCAAATGGATGCCATCATTGAAAATCAACAGGCCAGGGATCCAGAACTGATTTCCATCTGCCAAACCATAGCTATATCAACCACAACCACAATTATCGAGCATTAACTGTGTGCCAGGCATTGAGTAAATTTAAATCCTTGCCAAACTTAACAAGGTAAGAACTATGACTATCCCAATGTGATGAAAGACCAACTGTTTGCAAACAAGCATCTGATTGAGAGAGCACTGGGCAAGAGCTGACATGCGAAAAATGTCAAGGGTGCTAATCGTTAACAAAATGTGTATTTAAATAAATAGATACAAATTTGTTGGCCTATCAAATCAGCAGTGTTTAAAAATGATAAATTAAGGGGTGTCTGGCTGACTCAGTCAGGTAGACCATGCGACTCTTGGATCTCAGGGTTGTGAGGTCAAGCCCCACATTGGGCCCAGAGATTACTTAAAAACAAAATCTTGGGGCACCTGGATGGCTCAGTTGGTTAAGCATCCGACTCTTGATTTCAGCTCAGGTCTTGATCTCAGGGTTGTGAGTTCAAGCCCATGTGAGTTTGAGCCCCATGTTCAAGCCCCCGGTTGTGAGTTCAAGCCCCATTAAAATTAATAAATAAAATATTAAAAAAAAGATAAATTCCGTGCCAGTCAGGAGTGAAAATGCACTACTGATCATAGCTGGAGGGAGGAGCAGTTGGAAAATTCTGGAGAGCAATTGGGTAGCATGTATCAAAAGTTTTTTAGTTCTGGGCATGAATTCTAAGCAAACAACTGTCAAAGACTTCTGAACAAAGATGTTCACACTTTCGTTATTTATAATGGCAAAAATCTGAAAACAAACTAAATCATGGTATTATCACAAAATGGAGTATCATGCAGCCATTAAAAGCGATGTTAAAGCAAAGTTAATAGGAAACCATTTCTACAGTAATTACGAAATTCAAAGGAAAAAGGTACAATAGTGTAGGGGTGAAATAGTATGAACTCAGACTTACAGAAATGCAGAGAAATAAAAGGAAGGAAGTATACAGAGAGGTTATCAGTAGCCTGAATGTCACAGGATCGTGGATGTCTTTTGTCCACTTTACGCTTTTCAAATATTTTACAATGAATTATGTTTATAAAGAGAAAACAACAAAAAAAATTTTAACTACAATTTTTAGCAAAAAGACACGTCCACTTCCCATGGTGGTTCAGGAACATCCTCTCAGGAGAGCTGTTCCTAAACTGCTTCATCTGTGATAAAACTGCCAGTTACACTAGGCAGGAACTTTGCACTGTTTGGCTAAAAGAAACATAAAAGGAGGATCTAGGTCAGGGTTTCTTAACTTTGGCACTACCGGCATTTGAGCCTGGATAATTTGCTATTATGGGGGCTGTCCTGTGTCCTACAGGATGGATAGCAGCATCTCTGGCCTCTGCCCACTAGATGCCAGTAGCAGCCCCCCAAGTCCCTAGCTTGATCACCAAAAATGTGTCCAAACGTGGCCAAATGTCCCCTAGGGGACACAATCACCCCTACTTGAGACCCCCTGATCTAGGTAACAGGTTCTAGGCTGGTTTAGTCACTAACTCCCTGGTGACTTTAGGAAACTCACTTCCCCTGGACTTGGGTCGCCCACTTGGCATAGCTGTTCTTTGAAGTTTCTTCCAGCTTTGGCTTTTAAGAAGTTGATAATTGGACATGTTATGAGGTGCGGGGGGTGGGGGCAGGGTGGGGATGTAATTCTGTTATTTTCATATTCTTCCAGAAGTTAAAATTCCTATTTTCAGGCACCTGGGTGGCTTAGTCAGTTAAGCGTCCGCCTTCGGCTCGGGTCATGATCTCAGGGTCCTGGGATCGAGCCCCACATCGGGCTCCCTGCTCATTGGGGGGGGTCTGCTTCTCCCTCTCTCTCTCTAGCCCTCTCCCCCGCTTGTGCTCTCTCGCTTTCTCTCTCAAATAAATAAAATCCTTAAAAAAAAATAAAAAATAAAAATTCTTATTTTCTATGAGGTCAGCAAAGTTAAATGAATTATTCAGGACAATCCAAATGAGTTTTGATCCAGGAAATGGAATCGGATTTATTTCTTTATTTAGGTAAATAAAAATAACTTTTGGCTACTTACCAGGATTCAGAACTTGTAGGCAATTTCGATTTCCTGACTGGTCAGCACCTCCAAACACCCAGATGGTATGAGGTGCACAAGAGGGAATGAAGCTGGCATGCTCGTAACGGGGCAAAAGGCCCTCCGCGGCAGCCAAATCCCACCGGTGTGTTCCTAGAAGACATTTCACTCATTTCAATCACCCTGCATTGGAGCTGCCAATTGCTTCTATCAGTTGACAGCCTTGGGGGACGGTAGTGAGGAGAAAGGGGTCAAAGGCATAAGTGAACAACCATCAGGTCACTAACAGGGAATATGATCAAATTCTAAAAAGTTCTATAATAGAACTTCAGGGGCTGTCTGCCTAGTCCAGAAACCCTCCTCTAGGGAAACTGTCCCCGTTCTCCCAACCCCGGGGGTAGAGATCGCAGAAGACCTATTTGTACTACAACACCTTGGCTTTGATTGGGTCAAAGGTAGTCACTTGACCCAAAATGGGTCCATCAGATCCTCTTTCCAGAGAAGTTGGAATTCAAACAGATTTCTGGATTTCTTCTATCATATGTGGAGAAGCAGCTAAAGCCAAAGTATGGAGAAGAGAAAAGAAACATCTACATAAAGAAGCAGATCTCCCTAGAGAGAGTGAGGGAGAAGGTAGATGGTTTCTGATGGCTTTCCAATTCCTATTTCTGCTCTTTCCTGAGGCTAGGCTGTGTTTCCTATGTTTGGATTCTTCCCTTTTTTTTTTTTTTTTTGCCAGTTTAAGAGAGTTTCTATTACCTGCAACTAAACAATTTCTGGCTCAAACAGGTTCACAAACGCCAAGGGGAGTAAGCTATTATCCCCATTTTACAGGACACTGAAGCCCAGATGGTTTAGACAGGTTAGCCAGGGTCACAAAGCTAGTACTAGGTCCCACCAAAGATGTACATGAACTAGACAGTGAGTTTCTTGAGGGCTGGAAGAGATTTCACTTGCCTTTGATTTCCTACTGCCGGGTGTAGAAATTCAAATGCCTATGTAGGAGGGAACGTGGCAAATTGGGGGATGAGAACCCCAATGAGAAGCGGCATCTCTACTGTTGCCATGTAGACATGGAGGCCTACTGATGTCAGATCTCCCAAAATTATCAGGAGAAGCCAAACCATTTCCATTTTTATATGTAGACCCTTGCACATTCAGTTGGTGAACAACTTAGATTAAAACGATAACAGCAACGTGACATGGACCTAACAAAACATATATGTGGGCCACTGGTTTTCTTCAGCCCATTGTGTATAGCACAGAGTGGTCACCGTTCATTCCTTCTTCATTCATTCATTCATCCATCAATCTATCCACCCAAATACTTAAAAAGCACCTACTCTGGGGGCACCTAGGTGGCTCAGTGGGTTAAGCATCTGACTCTTGATTTTGGCTCAGGTCATGATCTCAAGGACAGGAAATTAGGCCCCAAGTGGGGCTCTGCGCTCAGAGCACGGAGCCTGCTTAAAGAATCTCTCTTGCCCTCTCTCTCCGCCCCCCCCTTCTGTTTGTGCCCTCACTCACTCTCTCTCTCTCTTAAAAAAAAAAATTAATTTTTTAAAAAGCACATACTCTGTGCCAGGCACTATGGTAGTGGCTGGGGATACAATGAATGGTGAATAATATAACTATGTTCCTTGTTTCCAAGGAGCTTATACTCTTGTGGGGAAGACAGACAATCACATGTGGTAAGGGTTGTGAAGGGGGAATGGGAAAGTGAAGAATACTATGGAAATATAGAGGGCGAGTTATGACATTGTGATTTATATTAAGAAATATATATGTTATCTTTGTCAGTTCCAGGCACAGAGCTCTTAAAACCCTTGGAATTTCCCATATTATAAGATTGAAAAAGGTGTCTTATGTAACAAGCTCCTGTCAACCATACCTGGGTTTATGTTTATGGGGGGACTTCTGGAAAGCCCTAAGGATGGAGGCTGGTTGCCAGGGGAACCAACCATATGATCAGAAGGTTGGGACTTTCAGCCCCAGCCTCCCACCCCCACCTCTGGGAAGGGTAGAGGGGCTAGAGGTTGAATCAATCACCAATGGCCAGTAATTTAATCAATCATTCCTATGTAAAGAAGCCTCCAAAAAAAACCAGAAGAAGGAGTTTGGAAAGCATCCAGGTTGGTAAACACATGGAGGTGCTGGTAGGATGGTGCACCTGTAGAGGATATGGAAGCTCTGTGCCCTTCCCCCATACCTTGCCCTATGCATCTCTTCCACCTGGCTGTTCCTGAGTTATATCCTTTTATAATAAACCGGTGATCTAGTAAGTAAACTATTTTCCCAAGTTCTGTGAGCCACTCCAGCAAATTAATGGAAACCGAGGAGGGGATCATGGGAATCTCTGATTTATACTTGGTAGGTCAGAAGCACAGGTAACGAACTGAACTTTCGAGTAGTGTCTGGAGTAGGGAAGGGGTGGGAGGACTGAGCCCTTCACCTGTGGGATCTGATGCTAAGTCCTGGGGGATCTTGTCAGAACTGAATTGAGTTGGAGGACACTCAGCAGGTGCTGCAGAATTGCTTGGTGTGGGGAAAGATCCCCAGACATTTGGGGGCCAGAAATGAAGTACTGAGACTAGTGTCGAGAGATACGAGTAGAGAAGGAACACAGAATGGTTTCTCCTTTCCGGTGATAGTGCCTAAACTAGTCCAGAAGTATCAGGCGAAGCTTCCTAATGGAAGTGATCATTAATCTGAGATTGGAAAGATGAATAGTAGCCAGGTGATAAGGAAAGGGAAGAGCTTTCCAAGCAGACGGAGCAATATGTACAAAGGGTTGGAGACCAGAAATTCAGACATGTCCAAGGAACTGAAGGATACTCAGTGTAGCAAATATGAGTTTGGGAGAGCCGAGAAATGAGTTGGGAAAGGCTTGAAACATGGGAGTGACATGGTCAGATTTGTATTTTAGACAATACTCTCCGGCTAGGTATAGAAAATGCATCATCCAGGGGTAAACTTGGAAGCAGTAAGACCAGAGAAGAGGCTGTTGGAATGTCTAATAGAGAAGCAATAATGCTTGGACTGTAGCAGTAGGCAATATGGACAGACAAGGATGAAGATGGAGAGACTTAGGACTTGGTGATTAATTGGATATGTGGATAGAAGAGGAGGTCTCTTCCTCTGTCTCCCAGAGGAATATTTGATGAAGGAATGGTTGGATGTCCAGGGCTCTAAACAGACTCTGTGGCCCCCAAAAAGAAGGTATTGGTTGGGTGGATGTATTCTAGAGGTCTGCTGAGACCTTAGGGACTTCTCAGTGATGTTCATTTTCTTAGAGGAGAACCCTGCTCTCTGGCCTGAACGGTGTTCTTACGAATGCTCTCGTCATGTCCAGTAGCACCAGCTCTGCTCTCTGGCTACAGGGCACCTGCCCCGCAGCTGCTGGTCTTACCCAGATCCATGGTGTGCACATCTGAGAAGCTCCTGTTTGGATCTGCTCCGCCAACAATGAAGACCTTCCCTCTCTTGGCGTCACCGACTGGGGGTAAATATGAACAGCTGTGGCCAACCCGAGCACAGGGGCTGTCTCCAGTGGGGGTCAAGGTGTACCTGCCAGAGGGAGGATGCATTCAGGAGACCCGGGCAGCGGTGTGTTCTTTCCACTCCTCATGAAATACTCCCCAGAATGAGGGCTCTCATACACACACATACACACTAAGTTGTATCCAGCAAAGCGGTGTTTTCCCGATTAATAACACTACCTTCCATTTGCACATAACCTTTGACTTTTCAGTTTTGTCACTACTTTTGTCTCACATTAACCTAATGGGATGCACTGGACTAGTAACTGTCTCCATTGGGTGGGGAGGGAAACTGACAGCCAGAAAAGTTCAGTGGTGTGTCCTGGCACGAGATGGGAGTCATGAGTATGGTTTGTGAATTCAGGCAGACCAGGCGCAAGCCCCAGGTCAGATGCTTTCGAGATGTGTGACCCTTCAGAAGTCATTTAACCTTTCTAAACCTTCCTTAGTTTCCTCGTTTGTAAAATGAGGATGGCAGTAGTTCTTACCCGTGAAGGGTAAGAAAAGGTCTTGTAACAGCGCGGGAAGAGCTCAGTAAATGGTGGCTAGAGCTTCAGGTGCACTCACATAGGAATCTACTGTCCTAACGCTCTTTAGCCACTAGCCCGCGAGGCACTGTGAAGTAATATTCTCCAGGATGTATTGATTTTAAGAGCTTTCCCAGATTATTCATAACGCTTGAGTTGATGGAAGCCAGAGCTGGGACTCTGAAAAAACCAAATATAGGATCCATCCATCCCATTCTCTAAAGTTATTCTGAACACTGACTCTAAAAACATACTTCAAACTTCCTGGTTGGAAAAGAAAATTCTGTAGCTGTTTCAGACCCTGTCTCGTTAGACCTCTCTGGCATTTGGTAAGTCCTGACTCTTCCTTCCTTCTCATACCTTTCTCCTTATCTGGTTCCCCACATCCCTTACTTTTGGTTCTCCACCCATCTTTCTGGCTGCTCTTTTCTGTTTCCTGGCTCTGACCCCACTCCCACTAGCTGTTTCCTGAGCCTCAGTACCCCTGGATTCTCTTCCCTCCTCTACGTTCGCTTACCCTATCAAGTTCATCTGCATTGATGGTTTGTTTCAGTTACCACCCACCTATATATTCATCAGTGATTTCCAAGTCTCTATTTCTTTTCCAGATCTCTCTTCTGATAACCAGACTCACACATCCTAGTATCACCTGAATGATTACTAACAATATACCATGCCTGCTGCTAATTTTGTTACAATCCTGGTTTCCCTTAATCTGCACAAAATCCCTTTGAGGACAGTACTATTATCATCACCTGCTTTTTACAACTGAGGGCCCAAGACTTAGAAAGGTTAAATAACTTATCCAAGAGCACACAGCCACCCAGATACATGGTGAATAAGACAGAAAGTTCCTGCCTTCAGAGCCCTTACAGATTAGTTGGGAAGAGAAACATTAAATGGATAATTTCACAAATATCCATTTTATTTTAATTGTGCTATAAAGGAGTACAAGGGAAATATTGCATGACAACATATCATAAGGGGACCTTACCCTATATAAGGAGAGGTGGGAGAAGGAGGTGGTCAGAGAAGGCTTCCTGAAGAGACATCATTTGAACTGAGCTCTGAAGTATGAGTAGAAGTTAGCAGGGCAAAGAGAGGGATGAAAGATGGAGGGAAAGAGTGACCCCAGGTAGAGACCAGCACATACAGTACCGGCGTTTGCAGTGCAAGGCATGTTAAAGAAGAGAAAGAGAACAAAGGATGAGTTAGGGTATTTGAGGTTGGAAAGACAGGCAGGGACAGATCATGCAAGGTCCAATGGGCCATTTTAAGGACTCTGCTTTTTATCTTAAGATCGAAGAAGCACAAGGGGTGCCTGGGTGACTCAGGTGGTTAAGCATCTGCCTTGGGCTTGGGTGATGATCTCAGGGTCCTGGGGTTGAGCCCTGCGTTGGGCTCCCTGCTCCGCGGGGAGCCTGCTTCTCCCTCTCCCTCTGCCCCTTCCCCCCCTCCTCATGTGCTCACACTCTCTCTCTCTCTCTCAATTTAATAAATAAAATCTTAAAAAAAAAACAACATCAGAGAGGCACAAAAGGGTTTTAAACCAGGGAATGCCAGGATCAGATTTATGTTGGCTGGAGAATAAGAGGGGACACCGGGAAGCCAAACTGAAAGACTCTCCTCCAAGGTCCTACAGAAGCACTGCCTTCTCCCTGAAGCCTTCCGTGAGCCCTGTTTCAGTACTGACCACAAGTCCTCACCATCACCTGCTCAGTGCAGCCCAAGTGATGCCGAGACTATTCACCTTTGTACCTTCAGCACCTACATAGCAGCTGCCCGCCAGGCCAGTGTTAGCTGAATAAAGGGTTGGTTGAGCCAGCGGCCGAGAAACAGTAAGGCCAGTTTAATCCAAATCCACTTCCCTGAAAATCTTACAAGTGAGTCACAGCTTGAGGGAAGACACAGTGTTGGAGCTGAGGATGCCAGATGGTCAGTGCCTTACTCTTCCTAGCAAATGGATTTTAATAAAATCAACATCTCTCTGTGATAATTATTGCCCCACTATCTTTCCTCTGAAGACCCTTTCAGACAGTCTGAGTCTAATTACCAGCAACTACAGACAGTTTCATTCCTACCCTTTTTCATAGATGATCAAATATGTTAGTAAACTATGTAAAATGAAACAAAACTCATGCTTTTCTCTGTCTGACTCCTTCCTTACAGACCATGTTGCTTTCCTGGGCTTGCCTCCAGGCTCCAACACTGGTAGCAGCTTCATGGTGTCCTATGCATAAGAAAGAAAGGTACCTTTTAGACATTAATGATTATCTTCCACCTAAAACAGAACAAATCAGGTCACTTCCTTCCTTAAAAACTTTCCTTTTGATGTGCCACTTTCTAGGGCCCGATTAATTTGAATAAGCATTACCAACCCTTTGATATAAACTTATATTTGGGAGGCAAATATAACACAACTTTACTAACACAATTATAGAAGTTTTTGGCTAAAGTTTTCTGTGTGTCTGTGATTTTCAATTAAAAAAATTTTGGGGGGGGTTGGTGCCTGGGTGGCTCAGTCAGTTAAGCGTCTGCCTTCAGCTCATGTCATGATCCCGGGGTCCTGGGATCGAGCCCCACATTGGGCTCTCTGCTCAGCAGGGTGTCTGCTTCTCCCTCTCCCTCTGCCTGCCGCTCCCCCTGCTTGTGTGCTCTCTCTCTCTCTCACTCTATCAAATAAATAAATAAAATCTTAATTTTTTTTTTCCAGGGGTCATAAAATGTTCACACTCATCAAAAGATAAAATGTTTTATGTTTTATTTATTTTTTTAAGGTTTATTATTTTTTAAAAAGATTTTATTTATGTATTTGACAGACAGCGAGAGGGAACACAAGCAGGGGCAGAGGGAGAGGGAGAAGCAGACTCCCTGCTGAGCAGGGAGCAGGACATGGGGCTCAATCCCAGGACCCTGGGATCATGACCTGAGCCGAAGGCAGACGCCTAACGACTGAGCCACCCAGGCGCTCCAGGTTTATTTCTTTTAGTAAACTCTACACCAAACATGGGGCTCAAACTCATGATCCGGAGATCAAGAGTTACATGTTCTTCCAGCTGAGCCAGCCAGGCACCCCAAAAGATAAAATATTTTATTTATTTTTTAAAGATTTATTTGTTGGGGGGGGCAGAGGGAGAGGGAGAAGGAGTCCCAAGCTGACTCAGCCTGGAGTCTGATGAGTGGGCTGGATCCTACCACTCCAGAGATCACCACCCCAGCTGGAAACCAAGAGTTGAAGGCTTAATGGACTGTGCCACCCAGGCACTCCAAACAAAATATTTTAAAAGGCTGGGAAATACTGAACTCTGGGATAAATCCTGGCCTCAGCATGGCATTGAAAGCCTTCTGGACTCAACCTTCTTCTCAGGAACTCAGCTCCACAGTTTCTTGCTATAGTGAGCTATTCTTGCTATATTTGTTGTTTCTAACATGGCAGGCCCTTCATATCTTGCATCTTGTGCTACTTCCCCTACCTGAAATGTCCCTTCCCTTCTTGTCAACTAGGAAACTCCCAGTGAACCTCCAAAGCCCAGTTCAATGTCCCCCCCCCCCCCCCCCCCCCCGCTTCTCAGTATAACCTTCCCTGATTTGTTGCTTTCCATTTACATCCTCAAGTTACTTCCTTCTCCCTCTGAAGGTTATCTGTCAAGCCACCATCATTGCAGGGATCACCCTGAATGTAATTATCTATTTAAAGGTCTCTAGATTAGATTCTAGACTAAATTCCAACAGAGGTGGGCCTCTCAGATTCATTCAGAGAACCTACCAATGGGCTCAGCTTAGAGTAGAACTGAGGGATGAGTGAATGAAGAAAGAAAATGGATGAGATTTCTGGGCGATAAATGGATAAATCCAACCTTTGGCCTAAGCCCCTGGCCGCGGTCCCCAAAACCCAGTGGGGTAAACTTCGCATGGGCGGGGACTTCCTACAGCCACCCCTGCCAGTCCCATCCCCCAGTCCCATCCCCGCGTGGCAGCGATAGAGGATAGGAGTCAGGGTCGTGAGAGCACAGACTGGCTCCTTTCCGTCAATGTGGCCGGGCCGGAGTCCGATCACGCCCTCCCCAGGGCTCTCCACCCGGTCAGGGGCCACTACCCTAAAGGATGAGACCGCCCCCGCCCAGGATAGCGTGAGACCCACCGTCCGGAGAACCCCAGACCCGGACCGCATTACCTGCGGCAGCTTAGGACGGTCCCGGGCTGTGGCTCCGCCCCTAACGTGGGCGGGGCTTGGGCCTTCGCCCCTCCCCCAGACCCGGAAGAGGGCGGCGGCCAACCGCTCTCCGGCTCTCGACTCCCAGGACCCGGCCTCCAGGGCGCGCCCTTGGAACGGGACCGGGAGAGCTCCCCCCGTCGCCAGCCCGGAGAGTTGGCCAGGCTGTGCGTGTCTCGGGAACCAAACAGGCCGGCGGTCCCTGGAGCCGGTCCTCCCCAGCGGAGTGAATAAGCCAGGGCTACTTGGAAACGATTTACAAGCGAAATGCCGGGGGTTGGGCGTCCACTTGGACGACCCAAATTCCTTCGGCAGCAGGACTAGGGTATTTTCAGTTCCAGCGGCTGTTCGAAATGGTTTTTTGAAAGGGAGAGTTAAAGATGCTTTCCTAGGTGTGAAATCTCCCTGCGCGGTCCTTAGGCCACTTCAACCTTTGGCGCCTTAAACAGCTGACTCATTCCATAATTAGCGTTTGTGACTATGGCAGGCACTATGCCGAACCAAATGTGGCCCCTGGCCTCCTGGAGTTTACAGTCTAACTTAGAGAGAGAGAGATTAAACAGAAAAAACAAATAACTAGGTACATTTGCAAAAAGTGCAAGGAATAAAAAGTTCATCAATGAGAGTATTCTTGGGGAAGTTACCTTTCTCTGGGCTTCAGGGTCACCCATCTGGAATATGGAGCTGATAACATTTCTGTCACAAGGTTATGGTGGGGAAGACATGAGCTAATGAATATAAAGTGCTCAGTGGCTGGCACAGAGTTGGTCTTCTGTAGAGCGTAATGCTATTCCTAGCTATAAATGAAGTTTAGACACCAGTCCTGAGTTAGACTGCTCATTTGCCTTATCTCTGGTCTCCATAACCATAGGTTCCCTGAAGCTTTCCCGAAAATGGAGAGGTGGCTCACCCATGTCTATGTTCCAGGAACCCCACAATTACTTGGGAAGACTGAGGCCAGTTGCTGTGTCTTAGGAAATAGAATAAAAAGCAAAGGAAAGAGACCAGAGGAGCTCCTCAAGTAATAGAGCCATGGTACCCTAGTGGGAACCAGACAGACATGCTTGGGTTCAAATCCAGGCTCCAGCACTAACCATGTAACCCTGACATTTGGCAAGTCCATTAACTTCTCTGAGCCCCAGTTTCCTCATCTCTAGAATGGGGATAGTAATACCTTGAATACCAGTTCTTGAAATTATAACAGCAATTTATTGACAAAGTGGAATTTGAGGTCTGCAGCTCTCCTCACTGCTCAGATATCCTCTTTCAAACAGCTGGAGTCTTGGGGCGCCTGGGTGGCTCAGTTGTTAAGCGTCTGCTTTCGGCTCAGGTCATGATCCCAGGTTCCTGGGATCGAGCCCCGCATCGAGCCCCGCATCGAGCCCCGCATCGAGCCCCGCATCGAGCCCCGCATCGAGCCCCGCATGGAGCTCCCTGCTCCGCGGGAAGCCTGCTTCTCCCTCTCCCACTCCCCCTGCTTGTGTTCCCTCTCTCGCTGTGTCTCTCTCTGTCAAATAAATAAATAAAATCTTTAAAAAAAAAAAAAAAACTGCTTTTCAAACACCTGAAGTCTTTATGAGTTCCCTTTTTTTTTTTTTTTTTTTTTAAGATTTTACCTATCTGACAGAGAGAGAGAGAGGGAACACAAGCAGGGGGAGTGGGAGAGGGAGAAGCAGGCTTCCCGCGGAGCAGGGAGCCCAATGCGGGGCTCGATGCGGGGCTCGATCCCAGGACCCTGGGATCATGACCTGACCGAAGGCAGATGCCTAACGACTGAGCCACCCAGGCGCCCCTATGAGTTCCCATTTTAATGGAAAAATCTCCATTGCTGTCTGCCACAGAGGATTTTAGGAGTATTCAGTAATTCTGGGGGCGCCTGAGTGGGTGGCTCAGTTGGTTAAACGTCTGCCTTCAGCTCAGGTTATGACCCCAGGGTCCAGGGATCAAGCCCTGTGTCGGGCTCCCTGCTAAGCGGGGAGCCTGCTTCTCCCTCTTCTCCCTGCTCGTGCTCTCTCTTGCTATCTGTCTCTCTCAAATAAATAAAATCTTAAAAAAAAAAAAAGGAGTATTCAGTAATTCTGCTCTCCTTCAGGAAAGAAAATGAAGGCTAGGTTGGCTCTGCCGTATGTCCATGCACATCTAGATGGAGATTTCTGCTCAGAGCTGCAGAATGCTCTGATGGACCCTGTGTTTTTTGGCTAGCTCCATTTCAAGAGGCCAAACTGGAGTTGTACATAAGAAAAACTGGAAGAGGTTTGTGGGCAAAATAGTGACCAGTTTTCTTTGTAAGACCTATGCTTTATACTAGAAATCACATTTCAGAAATTGCTGGAAGGAACTTTTGAGATCTATTTTAAAAATGGAAATGGAGGCCCAGAGAACTTAAAATGATTAGCCTACGTAAATGGCAGAACCAGGAGCCTAGGTTTCCTCCTTTGCCCAAGGAAGACTAAGAATACATTCCAGTTAGCAAGTTCTGTACAGTTTCCAAAATAAATGACCAATGTGTCTATCACCTCTTCTAAGAGGTCACCCAACACTCTGAAGGATGCTTCCCTTATTTCTCTCTGCTGTGTATATCAAGAGTGAGGTTCACTGAATGAGATGGGGCCACAGAGGGGAGTTCACCAGATGGTTTGGTAATGTGAGGACTGCAACCTGTTTTCGCTGGAAGGGGATACCATCCACTTTCATTACCTACCTGTTCATTCACTGACTTATCAGCAAGGGAAGCAATGACCTCTCCCTTTCAAGCATATTATAATTTGTAAAGAACAGTCTTGTCCATCTCCTTAGTTGCCTTCCTTCCCAGTTCTGAGAAGGTATCTTGAGTAGGATTAATTCCCAGTTACTGAGGTTCAAAGCTGAAAAGTGAATTGCCAGCTTTCTAAAGAGGACTGTAATAATAATTTTAAAAAGTCAAAAACAATAGCATCTTTTCCTCACTTGGAACTTTTTCTCTAAGAAATTTTGAACATGTCATCCTTATACTTTTTTCCCCTAAAATCTTAAATGTTACCTCTTCAGAAAGGCCTTTCCTGTCCACATAATACTAAGAGCTAACATTCACATTGTACTCACTTTGTACATGATATCGTTTAAGCTCTTTCTGTATACTAACTCTATTAAACCTCAGTACAAGCCTCTAAGGTAAGTGTTATTCTTATCATCTGCACACAATATGATGACAGTTGTTATCTCCACATTGAAGCAGAGAAAACTGGAGCACAGAAAGGATAAATAACTTTGCCAAAGTCACACTATGGGTAATAGAGCCTGGACTTGAACTCTGGCCATCTGGTGCTAGAGTTTGCACCTTACCTCTACTATATTGCCAACCTAAAGTAGGCCTCTTCCACTCCATTTTTCTTACAGTACCCCTTCTTTCCCTTTTAGGCACTAATCACACTTTGCAGTTAGGATTTGCTCATTTATATGTATTTTGTTAGTTTCTGTCAGATTGTAAGCTCCATGAGGGCAAGGATCCTATCTGTCTCATTCACATTGTAAGTGCTACATAACTATTTGTTGAATAAATGAAGAAGTGTATGCTTGTGGGCATCATTAATTCTGCAGCAAACTTTTCAAAATTAATTTTAGGGGTGCCTGGCTGGCTCAGTCTATAGAGCATTTGATTCTTGATCTTGGGGTTGTGGGTTCAAGCCCCATGTTGGGTGTAGAGATCACTTAAAAATAAAATCTTCAAACAAAATAAAAAAAAATTAATTTTGGGGTGCCTGGGTGGCTCAGTCGTTTGGGACTCTGACTCTTGATTTCTGCTGTGGTCGTGATCTCAGGGTCATGAGATTGAGATTTTAAAGATTTTATTTATTTATTATTTATGAGACTTAAAAGATTTTATTTTAAAGTAATCTCCACACCCAATGTGGGGCTCGAACTCACAACCCAGAGATCAAGAGTCGCATGCTCCACTCACTGAGCCAGCCAGGCGCTCCCCAAAATGCACTTTAGAGCAAGAGGATCCAGGCCAGCGTCACTTGAACAACAAATATTATTAAGCACTTGCTACTATTGGATTATATAAGTCTCCTGACTGGTCTCTCATTTGCAACCATTGCCTAATAGAGTCTCATACAGCAGCCGGAGTGATCCTTTTTAAAATGAGTTACACAAGTTACTCCTCTGCTCAAAACCCTGCAGTAACTCCCCATTAGATTAAAAGTAAAGACGTTCTTTTCTCTCATCCCTTCTCCTCTTGCTCCAGTCACACTAATCTTGCCATTTCCAAGATTCCATTTAGATATGCTTCCATTTTAGGGCCTCTGTGTCAGCCTCTTCCCTCTGATTGCCCTCAAGCATCTGAATGGCTAACTCCCCTACCTCTTTATTGGTTCTTAGAAATGCATCACGCCATCTCCCTTACACCTCTGCTTTTTTCCTTCTCTCTAGCACTTACCACTTCCTAATATGCTATACAGTTATTATTTTATGTTCTGCCTCTTCTTCTAGAATGTAGTTACAGATTGAAGATAGGGATCTTTGTCTATTTTGCTTGCTAAATATCCTAAGTGCCTACAACTGTACCTGGCATATAGTTGGTGTTCAATAAATAGCTGTTAAATGAACGACTGTTGAAGTTATACTAAGTGACAGGTCCTGTTTTTTTTTTTTTTTGTTTTTTTGTTTTTTTGCACTGGGGGTAGAACAAAACACTCCCTGCCCTCATGAGACTCACACTGAAGCATATTTAAACCAGGTAGACCCATGTTCTGGTCTCTGCTCCCCTGCCTAGTTCCTGTGAGTTAGGGGGCAAGTTACTTAACCTCTCTGAACCTTGCTTTCCTATCAATTGTTATGAGGATTAAACGGAAAAACAGCATTTATATAGCATTTAGCCTAAGAAACCCTTAATCATTGAGTCCCTTCCTTCCGGGGCTGCAAGATTGGTAGCCTGATGTCTCTGCCACAAGCTTAAGCAAGGTTTTCACAAGGACTTGAAAAGGTGCGAACAGGTTAACTACGGCCAGGCTTACTCAATTTTTAACTGAAGATGTTCTGGTGAGAGAATGCTTAAAAGGGTCGAAGTGAGAAACCAAGAAATGGCTAGGGTCATCTACTTTGTTTTTTTGCATCGGAAAAGCCTCGCTGGGCCCACAGAAGTGAAAGTCTAAAGGAAGGGAAGGGGAGAAAAAGTGGGGTAACTGGCCACTACTGAAAACTACAAATCCCAGTACCCCACGCGGCAGAAAACTACGGGTCCCAGCAGGTTTCACTGGCTGGACCAGGGGTGCCTCTAGGGACCCGCAGCCTGGGTTCAGCCGGAGAGAACGTGGGGCGTGCGAAGGCAGCGGGGAGAATCGGGTCAAGTTTTACGCCGCTGCGCAGACGCCTCTCACGGGCCGGACGTGACGTAGGAAGAGTTCCGGCTTCGGCCTCCGCCGCTGCCGCCGCCGCTACTAGAGCCGCCGCTGCTGCCGCCGAAGCCGTCGGGGCTTGTTATTTCTAAAATGGCGCCCCTAGACTTGGACAAGTATGTGGAGATAGCGCGGCTGTGCAAGTACCTACCGGAGAACGACCTGAAGGTGAGCCCGGCTGGGGCGGGAGCGCTGCTTGCGGGGCTCGCCCCTTCCGGCAGTGGGGCGCTCGCCGGCCCGCCCTTCCTCTCTGCGCCGGACCCCCGCCGGCATCCCGTCCGGTCCGGTCCTGGTGGTGGGCCTAACGCGGGGCGAAGCGACCCGGTCCGACCAGGCGTGACGCGGAGAGCGGGGGAAGCTCGAGTCTCCCGAATGCTCTCCCGGTTGCCTCCGTGGGGTCGCGAGGGATGTCGCGGCCTCTGCCCCAAGGTTGCCCCTCCTGGCCTTTGGGCTACCCCAGGGCTCCGAGCCCTGACAGCTTTGCGTGGAAGACTCCTCTCCGCTCACCCCGACCCCGGTCTCCCGGAGCCCGGCCGAGCCCCAGCGGACAGTGCCCTCGGGATGGGATCATCCCCCAGAGGTGGTGACAGGAGCTCTGGGTGGCCGGCGTCTGACAGGAGATGCCGCCAGCTCCCGGGACGCGGCCCCAGTGTGTTTAGGTCCCTGCGGAAGGGGAAGACGGTGGGCCAGAGCGGTCTGGTAGTGATGTCAGAGAACGGCTGGTCGTCCCTCTTTCCGTACGCCTCGTCTCAATTGCTTGTTAGGAGTGTTGCTTTAGTTCTGTTAATTCAGATATGAACCCATTTTCCAGTACGTTGTTGAGCTAATTTCAGTGGATAAAGTAGTAGGGCCTCAATACAAATACTTTTCTGCATGAGCGGTGGCTGCCTCTTAAGTTGTTTCCTCATAATCCCTTCTTGACTGAAGATTTCCTTTTCTTGGTTTCCCAGAGGAGGTGAATTGTTCCTTGCTACTGCCTAGTGCAAGTAACAATAAATGTATGTGTGGATAAAGGAATGAATGTAAGAGAAAAGGAATGTAGGTTTTTGGTATATTGCTTTTCTTTTTTTTTTTTTTAAAGATTTTATTTATTTATTTGACAGAGAGAGACACAGCGAGAGAGAGAGCACAAGCAGGGGGAGTGGGAGAGGGAGAAGCAGGCTTCCCGCCGAGCAGGGAGCCCGATGCGGGGCTCGATCCCAGGATCCTGGGATCATGACCTGAGCTGAAGGCAGACACTTAACGACTGAGCCACCCAGGCGCCCCGGTATATTGCTTTTCTGAGAAGTGTTTTCATGCACAGCGCTCAGGCGTCTGACAGTGTTCAGCGGATAGTGCCCGTGCCTGTTTTGCTCAGTTAACTTTGATTTGCTGTGTGGTAAGTGGGTAAACTGTTGGTAGTTTTGAGTTTTTTGTTTTTTTTCTTTAGTCTATGGATGTAAAGCAATTTATCTTTGTAAATTTCTCTTAAGGAAGAGATTACTGGTTTTTTCTTTTGCTCTGTTCATACAGGAAGTTGATATTTAACATCAGTCAACAAATATGCAAAATGTTTAAGGTCACACACCAGCTCTCATGGATGTAACTTCATTGTACTTACATGTTAATTATATGTGCTATATGATAGGGGAGTCATTCTTGTGCATTTTCCCCATTTATTTATTTATTTATTTATTTAAAGATTTTATTTATTTGACAGAGAGACGCAGCGAGAGAGGGAACACAAGCAGGGGGAGCGGGAGAGGGAGAAGCAGGCCCCCCGCCTCGCAGGGAGCCCAACGCGGGGCTCGATTTCAGGACCCGGGGATCATGACCTGAGCCGAAGGCAGACGCCTAACGACTGAGCCACCCAGGCGCCCTGCATTTTCCCCTTTTAAATAGGATACTTTGATTAAAATGAGGACAAAGCCAATATTAGCAATGTAGCTTTTATTTATGTTCATCTTAGTCCTTCAGACATTTTGTGGTTTCCTTCTGTTTAAATGCTTTTTAAAGGAACCGAGGATACAACCAATATTGGGACCTAATTCATGGAAAACTAACCAGATATCTTTTGGTAGCATTGTTAATTCCATAGATCAAGTTGATTTTCTCCTATCAGTGATTTGATGTGGAATTTTCTGTTTTTTTTAGCACGTGTAAAGCTGTTTTGAGCTTTGTTTTTAATGAATAAAATGTTGCTTATTATTATAGTGTGTCTTGATAATAACTTGCGATTGGCTATATGATTTGGAAGATAATCAGTTGGGTTTTCTTTAGATCTCTTAGTTTGATAAACATTAGATTTCCTTCCCACCTTAAGGAAATAGAGGTATTAAACCATTTCATTTCCCTTTGCAAACCTATTGGGCTGTACTTAGTGTATATCTGTTTCTTAATAAACTTTCTTTTTTTCAATCTTCTAGACAACTACTGGGAAAAAATAATTATGAATATTTCTCTATAAGTGGATGCTTTTCTTTGTTTTGGAAGTGGTTTTATTGGATGAATTTAGTTGTGCTGTTCATGTCTGGTGTATTTTAAAAGAAATTTAATTTTGTTTCTACTTCTTGGCATGAAATGGAAACTAAAATTAGACAAGCCAAGTATTCCAGGAGCACCTTTTCTGAGGCTTTAGAGCCAAAATAAAAGAGGAAGAAAAATCATTGGAGCCACTTAATGATCATTATGGAAAAGATTTGTTCTGGTTAGAAAAGAAGACAGCAATTCACCTGTGTGTTTAATTTGACTAGAAGTTGGAGGTACTAAATAAAATAATAAGTGCATAGGATGTTCTACATCTAATTATGATTTCTCTATATCTAAATTGGAAGTGGTCAGATCATTAGTACTAGATTGAATCTGCATAACTGTTTTGTAGGAATAAAGATGAAATATATGAGAGTGGGCCAAAACAAAACATTTCTTAAAGAGCTCAAGTGGTTCTCATCCACAATAAAGATTTCAGAGAGAGTAATAGGAGATAGAGATTCCATATCTGGCCAAGTGGAAGAATGAATGATAAAAGGCGGGTGTATTGAATACTTAAGAATTTCAGAGGAGGAAGGGTTCTATAACTTGGGGATTGTTTGATCTCTTGGACAGTTCTTAAAGGTGACATGTAGGTAAAGAGATTGCATAAGGAATTGTGCAATTCCATAATAACCACTTTTATGAATTAATAGTTAATGTAATCTTTTTGGAACTCACTTTTATGTTTAGTCTGAGCCATCTCTGAGTTCTTCATATAAGGCTACTTGCTCAGCAAAGTTATACCTTTACTTGAAATGCCTCCATAAAGCTTCAAAAAATTCTCCTTTGCTTTTTTCTGAGATTTAGTGAATAGCCTTTTGCACCTCCTCATTCCAGACACTGATTTTATAGATTCTCATCATATATGGTAGTCTTTATCCTTCCGGATTTGCAATCCGTTAGTCTAGTCACTCATCTTAGTGCTTGTTTCATTGATCGTTCCGTTTACCCAAGTTGTTTGGTTTTTTGTTGTATCTTTTTCAGGTACTGCAAGGAAAACCGAACACAGTGTGGTAGTTAGGGACATACTAGGGCATTATATAGGGCTGGAAGAGTGTTGTGTTTCCAAGACCCTTTCTGATAATACCTGGCATTTTGTTTGTCTTTTGGGCCACAGAATCACATTCCCCTATGTTTTATGAAAACAGTCTACAACAGTGCTGTCTGGTAGAAATGAAATGCTCAGAAACATGAGCCTTGAATGGTCACATTTTAAAAAAATAGAAAGGAACAGTTGAAATTAATTTTAGTAATATTTTATTTAACCCAATTGCAACATGTAATCAATATAAAATTATTAATGTAATATTTTGCCCTTTTTTGAGTACTCTCTGTGAAATGTGTATATTTTGCATTTATGACACATCCCAATTTGGACTAGCCACATTTCAGGTGCTCAGTAGTTATGTGTGGCTGTGGGTGTTCTATGGGAAGGTACACATCTCTAATGAGTCCCTAGTCCCTTTTCTAGAATTTCAGAGCTAAGAGAGAATCAGAGTTCTTCTAGTTCCATACCCTTCTTACTTTACTGAGGGTATACTGAACTTCATAGAGTTTATGATCTGCCTGAGGATGTGCACCTAATCAGTGAATAAAGTTGGAAATCTTCCTGTGCAGAGCTCTTAATGATACAGTTAACAGCTTTTTTTTTTTTTTAGGATGACAAGTAGCATGCTTTTCTAGGTACATCTTCCACTTCATCACGTTTCTTTCTTTTTTTTTTTTCATCAAGTTTCTTTTTACCTTCCATTCTAAGCACATTGGACTGCCCTCTTCTGACAATATGCTCTGTACTTTCTCCATCTTTGTTTCTTGCTCAGTCTGTTTCTATCACCTAGTATTTTTAATACTTACATAGCACAAATAATAAATCATTTAATAATCTGTGAGTTGGCTACTAATATTTGCCCCATTTGATAGATAGGTAACTAAAGCACAGACAGATTATAAGTATCTTTATGTGGTTATACAGCTAGTAAGTAAGTGGAGGAGCTGGGATTCAAACTTAGGTAGTCTGGGTCCAGGGTTCACATCTATAACTACCATTTGTGTTTCCTCTATACAATACCCTCCATGTCCTTTTTGAGCTCTGCCTCAGATGCCACTTTCTCCATGCAGGGCTCCTGGATTCCACGGTCAGAATTATTAGCAATGATTAGAATGTACGATAGCTGCTTACAGTTTTCAGAGTACTTTCATGTCCATTCTGTCATTTACACAATCCTTGTGTAAGGCAGAACAAATATCAGAGCAGGACTTGAGGTTTATGTGGGTTTTGCCACAGTGACTCAGTGGAGTATATACCTGCATTTATTTGCTATTGAAAATTCCCACTTTTGGGGCACCTGGGTGGCTCAGTTGGTTAAGCGTCCAACTCTTGATCTCAGCTCAGGTCTTGATCTCAGGGTGCTGAGTTCAAGCCCCTGGTTGGGCTCCATGCTGGGCGTGGAGCCTACTTAAAAAAAAAAAAATTCCCTTTTTTTTTTCTGTACTGACCTTTGCCCCATAGCACCTTATTGCTCCTTTTACCACTCTGTGTTGTTATGATAGCAAATATGTCTGTCTCTACCATTAGACTACAAACATCTTGAGGGCCAGGATCATATTTGTTTATTTTTGTGTTCTCCATAGTCTTAGAACACTGTCTTGTATGTGATAGACAAACGGTTAAGGTTTGTTGAATCTAATTGTATACTGTTTTACAACAAACATTTCTTCAGATGTCTCCTTTTGTCAAGTACTGTTCCCTATGGGTGCTAGAGATAGAATCTGGTACTTCTTTATGAGGGGCTCTCAATATAGTAAAGGAGATAGAGAGGTAAACAAATGATTGTTGCATGGTGTGTTAGGTGCTATAATAGAGGGCTGTTCAGGATATTGGGGAACGTATTAAAAGCATCTAACTGGAACTAGAGATGGTTTCACCAAGGAGGAACAGTGAGAGGATGAGCAGAGTGTGTTCAGGTAGACAAAACAGGAAGGAAAGAAATGTGCTAGCAGAATAAATACCATATGCAATCGTATAACTTAATCTGAAAGAACATGGCTGGTTCAAGTAGTTTGGTATGGCCGGAAGTGGTGCTGGGAAGGCAGGCAGAGGCTAATCATGGAAGACTAGGCTGATAAACTTGGATTTTTATCTTTTAGGCGGTACATGGATAGACACTTTGAAATGCTTTTATATTTCAGGGAAAAACAAATCATACTGTGACTTTGGGATGTTGTTTAAAATGTAGCTAACTGGGGTGCCTGGGTGGCTCAGTGGGTTAAGCATCTGCCTTCAGCTCCGGTCGTGATCTCAGGGTCCTGGGATCAGGCACCATGTTGGGCTCCCTGCTTAGCAGGGAGTCTGCTTCTCCCTCTCCCTCTGCCCCTTCCTCCACTTGTTCACGTGCTCTCTCTCTCTCTCAAATAGATAAATAAATAAAATCTTTAAAAAAAATAAAATGTAGCTAACTAAAAAGAAAAGTAGATTCAAAGAAAACTATTACAGGGATATACTGTTGTATGTGGTAGGAATATGACAAAAATCATAAAGGTGGTATCTGAGTAGAGTTTTGGAAACACTGCCATAGAGGAGTGCTCTTGAGAAATTTTTAAGGAGGACTGTGACAGTAGGTTCTGGCAACATTTGTGGACCATGGTTTGGAATGGGCAAAAATGTCATAGAAGCAGTAGGCCAGGTGACATGAGAATTTAAAGTAAGGCAGTGACAAGTGATTGTGGTGTTTAAAAGGAGATGGGGACCCCTGGTTGGCTCAGTTAGAAAAGCATGCAACTGGATCTCTGGGTCATGAGTTCAAGGCCCGTGCTGGGTGTACAGATTACTAAAAAAATAAATAAATAAAAGGAGTTGAAGAAGGTACACTAGGACCTGTTGACAGGTTAGGTCTAGGTTATGAGGAAGAGAGAAGAATTCAGTGTAATCTCAGGTTCTGGCATAGATTACTTAGTAAATACTGTAACTAGATTAAAGAATACAAGGGAGTTTGGTTTGGGCTGTACTGAGTCTGAGATGCTGCCAAGTCAAGATATTGAGGTAGAGATGTCCAGATATGTGTTGGATTCACAGGCTGACAAATATTTACTGATTGTCAAATGTGCTCCAGACGTAAATAGCTCTAATAGTAGTAAACTCAGAAGAAAGGTCTATACCATTGATTCTCAGCTGGGGGTGATTTTGCCCCTGAGAAGATATTTGGCAGTGTCTGGAAACATTTTAGATTGTCACAGCTAGGGAGTTGCTATGGGTATATAGTGGGTATAGAGGCCAGATACGGTGCTAAACATCCTATAACACATAGGACAGCAGCCCCCCAAAGGAAAGAATTATCAGTAGTGCCATGGCTGAGAAACTCTGGTTTAGACTGAAGATACGGATATTTCCTTCTGGATTGTAAGGGTGTGAATATTATTATCATTTTGGATTCCAGCTCCTCATTCCCAGTGATTTGTATTATAGTAGGAATTCTATACAAAGGCTATGTAAAAAATAATTTTAGATAGATTTTTATTTCTTAAGCCAAGAGATTGTATAAGTACTAGTATGTTGAAGTAAATAAAGGAAATGATATGTTTTAGATAGCAGGGTCAAAACAGAGAATCACAGAAATTTAAAACCCAGTGTATTTGAGGGACAAGAGGGGACAGAGAGACAGGAGCAGAGAATAGAATGGAACCCTAAGTATCTTGAAAAAAGGTAGAGAAGGGAAATAGGGTCTTCTAGGAAGGGGGCTATCAACCCCTATTTGTTCAAGATTAGGAACTAATTGGGCACCGTGGGGAGAGATGGGTATCGTTTGCCCCAAAGTTGGAGAAGATTGAGAATCTTGCCTCAGAGACTGTTTTGGAGCAGTAAGAGAAACCACGCTTTGTACAAACTGAGCAGTAGAACAAAGCTGTGAAGGGCTTTGGAAGAAAGGACCATGTGTCTTCTCCCATGGCAAGGCTGGGCTCTCTGAGGCCACTGTGTGTGTAATTGGCTGACTTATATAGAATTTGTATTGAGATTTAATGGACTTATTTTTGTGTGTGCTGAACTGGAGAGATGAGAGGCAATAGCTTTGGCTTAGAAACTCAACTCTCTAAATCCTCAGTTGGGACTGCAGAAGTGGCAGTGACAGGAGACAACTGTTATTTTACTCAAGGTAGTGTGCCTGGTCTCGGGTTGAAGATGCTGCCTAAGTAGTTTACGTGTGTTCCCTAGACACTCTCCAGCTTTTGAGATTGGCAAGGTTTCACAGTAACGTTCTTGAGCTTATGTTGTACTGTTACTTTCAGGTCAGCACTGGGGGGTGTGGGCCAGTTACCAGGGGTGACTTGCAGTTCAAGGGGCATTATGGGCTAGGAGAGCCAGACATACGTGGGTACAAATTCTAGCACATTCATATATGGGAATCATGGAGTCCCTCAGGAATCTGTGCTGTGATTAGTTTCAAAATGTTAATTTGTTCCAAAAAGGATATAGAATGGTTTACAAAGGTGTATTCAATATAGCAAGATAAATTACATATAGAATAAGTAAGGAAAATGAGACAGAATGTAAAGTTAGGAAACCAAGATGGAGCCAGCAGTAAAAGTAAGACTTGTTTTGTTTTTTAAAGATTTTATTTATTTACTTGATGGAGAGAGACACAGCAAGAGAGGGAACACAAGCAGGGGGAGTGGGAGAAGGAGAAGCAGTCTTCTTGCTGAGCAGGGAGCCCGATGCAGGGCTCGATTCCAGGACCCTGGGATCATGACGAGCCGAAGGCAGACGCTTAACGACTGAGCCACCCAGGCGCCCCTAAAAGTAAGAATTGTATATAAAATAAAAGCTGTGATGACCAGATTACTTCTTTGAGATTAAGCCCTAAGCTTTCAAGGAGTCTACTGAAAGATAGAAACTGATCAGCTAAAAAATTCCCCAAGTCTAAAAGATGACAAACACAAGCTTCTCAGGAAATCACATCTATCCTTGATAGAGAGAGCAGAGACGGTCCTCCCCTGGGTCCTCCTTGAAGGTAACTGTTTAATAACAGCATCCTATGCATCTTGTTTATAGTCTACAGGATGACAAGCTCTGTTCCTATAATGCCCCTTACCACAGGTGGATGGCGTGACATTAAAGTGTAATTTGGGAAAAAGCAATTGGGAAAGGAGGGCAGTATAATGCAGGGTGATGACAGGCCTCCCTGAAAGACAGTGTGGCTTATTTCAGAGTCGAGTTTATAGTAGGCTTCTTTCTTCTCTTTTCTTTTTTTTTTTTTAAAGATTTTATTTATTCATTTGACAGAGAGAGAGAGAAAGAGAGCATGCACAAGCAGGGGGAGGGGCAGGGAGAGGGAAAAGCAGGTTCCCTTCGGAGCAGGGAGCCCAATGTGTGGCTTGATCCCAGGACCCTGGGATCATGACCCAACCCAAAGGCAGATGGCTAAGCTACTGAGCCACCCAGGTGCCCCTATAGTAGGTTTCCTTAGGTAACATTTTAGTAATTGATCTTTTAGGGGTGTAAGCAGTGGAGCCCCCAAATTTACAAGTAACCAACAGCTTTGTGAGGGTGGGCAAGTAGAGAAATCAACATTGTAGGAGATAGAGAACTTTTCTCTTTCAGAGATGCCTTGTGGAGAGAAGAATGGGAGGTAACTTCTTTGGTGGCTTGTGTCCAAGGATGTGTTGGGGGAAATATATATTCAAATTGTGCTCCTGGTATGGGTTCTGACCTTCTCTGATAGAAGTTTGGCCTGTTCTTAAAAGATATAAAATCCAAAAGGAAGTGTGGATGGGACAAGTGCCTGATAACATGCAGGTCTCATGGGCAACACAGAAAACTCTGCCCACTCTTGTACAGATTACAGCAAAGCACTTCTATAAATACGTTGGTAGAATTCTCTTTGAGAAGGTTTGGTGAGTGTACCTAAAAAAATATTACAAATATTAATTAGGCAAGGCATTATACCTAAAAAAGGTAGATAAGGTCCCAAGATAGGTACTTGAAAACATGACTGTATTGTTTTAGGGACTCCTGGTCGGCTCAGTTGGTTAAGTGTCCGATTCTTGGTTTCGGCTCAGTTCGTGATCTCCAGGTTGTGAGATCGAGCCCCACGTTGGGCTCTGCACTCAGCAGGGAGTCTGCTTAAGATCATCTCTCCCTCTCCTTCTGTCCCCCCCACCCTCATGTGCTCTCGTGCACGTGTGTGCTCTCTCTCCCCCAAATAAATAAATAAATAAAATATTTTAGAAAACATCACTGTATTGTTTTATTTTAAAAATTGTATAACACCGGGGCGCCTGGGTGGCTCAGTCGTTAAGCATCTGTCTTCAGCTCAGGTCATGATCCCAGGGTCCTGGGATTGAGCCCCGCATTGGACTCCCTGCTCAGCGGGAAGCCTGCTTCTCCTTCTGCCACTCCCCCTGCTTGTGTTCCTCCTCCGATATCTCTCTGTCAAATAAATAAATAAATAAAATCTTAAAAAAAAAATTGTATAACATCAGAAACAAAATTTCAGAAATGTTTGAAATTGGAAGGATAGCCATGTCCATGAGGAGTGGTTTTGAGTGGTTCTCATCAAGGTGGTAATTATTATTTTTTAACAGGTAATATATATATTTAAATAAAATAATAGCTTTATTGAGAAATAACTTAAATATCATAAAATTAACTTTACTTATTTTTAAGAGTATTTATTTGTTTTTAAATTTTAAGTAGGCTCCATGCCCATTGTGGGGCTTGAACTCAAAACCGTGAGATAAGAGTGGCATGCTGTCCTGACTGAGCCAGCCAGGTGCTTCTTTAAGATTTTATTTTATTTATTATTTTTAAAGATTTTATTTATTTACTTAGAGCGAGAGCACAGAGGGAGAGGGAGAAGCAGACTCCCTGCTGAGCAGAGAGTCTGATGGGGAGCTCGATCCTAGGACCCTGGGATCACCACCTGAGACATAGGCAGACGCTTAAATGACTGAGCCACCCAGGCGCCCCTACGATTTTATTTTTAAGTAATCTCTATACCCATTATGGGGCTTGAACTTAGAACCCTGAGACCAAAAGTCACATGCTCTACCGACTAAACCAGCCAGGCGCCCCTATTTAATTAATTTTTAATTTTTTTTTAAAGATTTTATTTATTTGACAGAGAGACAGAGAGGGAACACAAGCAGGGGGAGTGGGAGAGGGAGAAGCAGGCTTCCCATGGAGCAGGGAGCCCGATGTGGGGCTCAATCCCAGGACCCTGGGATCATGACCTGAACCAAAGGCAGATGCTTAACGACTGAGCCACCCAGGTGCCCCTTTTTTAAATTTTTTTAATTAAAAAAATTTTTTTAAGTAAGCTCTGTGCCGGAGGGGCTTGAACTCAGGACCCTGTGATCAAGAGTCACATGCTCTACCTACTGAGCCGGTGAGGCACCCCTAAAATGAACTTTTAAAGGGGTGTGTGAGTGGCTTAGTTGCTTAAGTGTCCTGTCCGACTCTTGATTTTGGCTCAGGTCATGATCTTGGGGTCATGAGATTGAGCCCTGCGTTGGCCTCTGTGCACTCAGCACAGAGTCTGCTTGAGATTGTCTCTACCACTCCCTCTGCTTCTCCCCCCTGCTCTCTCTCTCTAAAATAAATGAATAAAAATCTTTTTAAAATTTAAAAAAAAAAAATTAACTTTTAAAGTGTACAATCAGTGGGTTTTAGTATATTTAGAGTTCTATAATTATCACCATAATCAGTGTTTGTACATTTTCATTACCCCAAAGAGAAATTCCATATCTGTTAGCAGTAACTCCCCATTTCACCCTTATCCTAAACCCCAGGCATAGGCAACCATTAATCTACTTTTTATCTCTATGGATTTGCCTATACTGAACATTTCGTTTAAATTGAACCATATAGGGGCGCCTGGGTGGCTCAGTTGTTGGGCGTCTGCCTTCGGCTCAGGTCATGATCCCAGTGTCCTGGGATTGAGCCCTGAGTCGGGCTCTCTGCTCGGCGGGAAGCCTGCTTCTCCCTCTCCCACTCCCCCTGCTTGTGTTCCCTTTCTCGCTCGCTCTCTCTCTCTGTCAAATAAATAAATAAATAAATCTTTAAAAAATAATAAATCAAATCATATAGTATGTGGCCTTTTGTGACTGGTATAACGTTCTCAAGGCTCATCTACTATGTACCATTACTTCATTTTGTTCTATGGTTCAATGATATTCCATTGTGTGGATGTACCACATTTTGTTAATCCATTCACCTGTGGATGGACACTTTGGTTGTTTTCACTTTTTGGCTATTGTGAATAATGCTGTAGTAACACTGGTGTAAAGGTATCTGTTCGAGTCCCTGCTTTCAATTTTTTGGCTTTATACCTAGGTGGGGTAGTCCTGGGCATGTCATAATTCTTTTTATCATTTCTTTTTTTTTAGATTTTATTTATTTATTTGACAGAGAGAGACACAGTGAGAGAGGGAACACAGGCAGGGGGAGTGGGAAGGGAGAAGCAGGCTTCCCGTGGAGCAGGGAGCCCGATGCGGGGCTCGATCCTAGGACCCCGGGATCATGACCTGAGCCGAAGGCAGACGCTTAACTACTGAGCCACCCAGGCGCCCCTCTTTTTATCATTTTGAAGAATTGCCAGACTGTTTTCCAAAGTGGCTGTCCCATTTTACATTCCTGTCAGCAATGTGTGAGGGTTCCAGTTTCTCCACATTCTTGCTAGCACTTGTTATTTTTCATTTTTAAAAACTTGTAGTCACCCCAGTATGTTTGAATTGTTACCCCATTGTGGTTTTGATTTGCATTTATTTCCCTCATGACTAATGATACTGAGTATTTTTTATTTTTAAAAAAAATTTTTTAAAGATATTTATTTATTTGAGAGAGAGAATGAGAGAGAGAGAGCACATGGGGGGGGAGGGTCAGAGGGAGAAGCAGACTCCCTGCTGAGCAGGGAGCCCGATGCGGGACTCGAGGACTTGATCTTGGGACTCCAGGATCATGACCTGAGTCGAAGGCAGTCGTTTAACCAACTGAGCCACCCAGGCGCCCGATACTGAGTATTTTTTAATGTGCTTATTGGCCATTTGTATATTTTCTTGGGAAATATGCCTATTCAAATCTTTTGCCCGTTTTTTTTGGACTTATTTATTTGAGAGAGAGAGTGTGAGTGCGCACGCATGAGGGGAGGGGCAGAGGGAAAGGGAGAGAGAGAATCCTAAGCAGACTCCCTGCTGAGCAGGGAGCTGGGTGCAGGGTTTGATCTCACCACGCTGAGATCATGACCTGAGCCAAAACCAAGAGTTGGACGCTTAACCAACTGAGCCACCCAGGCACCCCCTTTGCGCATTTTTAAATTGAGTTTTTTATCTTTTTTTTTTTTTTTTTTTTTAAAGATTTTATTTATTTATTTGAGACAGAGAGAATGAGAGAGAGAGAGCACATGAGAGGGGGGAGGGTCAGAGGGAGAAGCAGGCTCCCTGCCGAGCAGGGAGCCCGATGCGGGACTCGATCCAGGGACTCCAGGATCATGACCTGAGCTGAAGGCAGTCGCTTAACCAACTGAGCCACCCAGGCGCCCGAGTTTTTTATCTTTTTGTTGAGTTTTAGTTCTTCCTATATTCTGGATAGTAAACCCCTCTCAAATATATGATTTCCAATATTTTCTCCCATTCTGTGAGTTGGTTGTCTTTTCACTTTCTTGATAATGTCCTTAGATGCACACAGGTTTTTTAATTTTGATGAAGTCCAGTTTATCTATTTTTTTCTTTTATCGCTCATTTTTTTTTTTTAAGACTTACTTGTTTTAGAGAAGGAGACAGCGCATGTGCGAGTGTTGGGGGGCGGGGAGAAGAAGAAGAGGGAATCTCAAGCTGACTCTGTGCTGAGCATGGAGCCTGATGTGGGGCTTGATGTCACAATCCTGAGATCATGACCCAGCCGAAATCGAGAGTCGGACACTCAACCAACTGAGCCATGCAGGCACCCCTATTGCTCATTCTTTTGATGTATCTAAGACTTTATTATCAAATCCAAGGTCAAGAAGATTTACCCCTATGTTTTCTTCTAAGAGTTTCATAGTTTAAGCTCTTATATTTAGGTCATTCATCCTTTATGAATTAATTTTTGTAAATGCTGTGAGGTAGGAGTCCAGTTTCATTCTTTTGCATGTGGAAATCCAGTTGCCCCAGTACCATCTGCTGGAAAGACTATTCTTTCTGGTAATATGTTTCTAATAAGTTTTTTTGTATAGGTAATACATTCATATTTTTCCAAACTTAGAAGGTATAAAAGACTATAAATATAAATGTTAAGTCTTCCTTCCACCTCTGCCCCCAGCACCCAGTTCCCTTCCTCATATTGGTAGCCAGTGTTGTGTTTCTTATGGATCTTTACAGAAACGACAGTTTAGGCATGTACAAGTTAAGTACAAGCAAGTGTGTGTATGTATATGTGTGTGTATATATATGTTTTTTCTTTTTTTTTTTTTTTAAAGATTTTATTTTTATTTGAGAGAGAGAGAATGAGAGAGAGCGAGTACATGAGAGGGGGGAGGGTCAGAGGGAGAAGCAGACTCCCCGCCGAGCAGGGAGCCCGATGCGGGACTCGATCCAGGGACTCCAGGATCATGACCTGAGCCGAAGGCAGTCGCTTAACCAACTGAGCCACCCAGGTGCCCTGTTTTTTCTTTAATATAAGAGGTAGCATGTACATTATTTTGCATCTTGCTTTTTTTTTTTTCAGTTAAGGCTCTTTTCTAGTTTTGACATTTTAGTCGTCTTTTTTTTTTTTTTTTTTAAGAAATGCAGTAACTACTGAAAAATAGGAAAAATAATCTACCAATATATCTGTTTCCTTCCATGAAGAATAAATGTTTTTCATGCTTTTTTAGAAAGTAAAAGAAATTAAGATGAAAGTAGAATTCCTTTTGTTTGACATCTCCAGCAACTGCTATTGTGGGCTTGGTGTATATCCTTTTAGGTCATGTTTTATAATTCAGAGTACATATATATGTGGCAGACTGAGTATATAACCCTGTGTATATGTATAAAACTCTGCAGAGGGCGCCTGGGTGGCTCAGTTGGTTAAGCGACTGCCTTCGGCTCAGGTTGTGATCCTGGAGTCCCAGGATCGAGTCCCGCGTCGGGCTCCCTGTTCAGCGGGGAGTCTGCTTCTCCCTCTGACCCTCCCCCCTCTCATGCTCTCTCTCTATCTCATTCTCTCTCTCAAATAAATAAAATCTTAAAAAAACAACAACAACAACTCTGCAGAGCACTTTGCATGCACTATCTTATTTAATCCTCAGAATCTCCAGGTAAGTATCTCTATTTTGTGGATGAGGAAACTGAGACACAGAGAAAGATAAAGTAACTTGCTCAGGGGTACACAGCTAAGGTAACAAACAGTAAGCTAAGTAATAGGTAAGAGGTAGAGCTGAATTTTGACCTCTGATCTTTTTGGACTTTAAAGGCTGTGCTCTTAACCTCTGAACTATACCATGGTATTAATTGGTATGCTCCTTTTCTTAGAGTATAAAATATTCTGGGAATGGTACTTGTTGATTAGGCTTAAAGGAGTATTCCCTCTCAGCCCTACTCTACTTCTCCAAAATTTGACCTTCCAGCAGCATTGAACACAGTTGATTACTCCTCTTTTCCTTTTTTGCCCCCGCCCCTTGATCACTCTCTCTCTCTCTTTTTAAAGATTTTATTTACTTATTTGAGAGAGAGAGCACAAGAGCGGGGTGAGGGGCAGAGGGAGAAGCAGACTCCCCACCAAGCAGGGAGCCTGACATGGGGCTCTATCCCAGGACTCCGGGATCATGACCTGAGCCGAAGGCAGATGCTTAACCGACTGAACCACCTAGGTGCCCCCAATCACTCCTCTTTTGAACTATTTTCTTCACTGGACTTCCAGGATACCACATGCTCATGGTTGCCTTTCTGTCTCACCAAGCTGTCTCTTTTGCTTGTTCCTCCTATTTTCCCTAACTTCTAAATATTGGTGTATCTTAAGGATCATTTCTTGATCTTATCCTTTCCTCTCTTTGTAGCTACCACTTTAGTTATGTCTTCTAGTCTCATGTATGTATGTATGTGTGTATGTATATCCTGACAGTCTCTAAATTGGTCTCTCTGGCTCAGATCCTTTTCCTTGAATTCAAGACTCATTTGATCACTTGTTTACAGCACATCTGGGGCACTTGGAAGTCTGATAGGTGTCTGAGATTTAATGTGTCAAAATCAGATTAGGCGTCTGAGATTTAATGTGTCAAAATCAGATTCTGACAGCCAAATAATGGAAACCATCCAAATGTGTAGCAACTGGTGAATGGATAAGTAAAATGTGATAAATACGTACAGTGGAATATTATTTATTTAAAAAAGGAACAAAGTAATAACGCATGTTACAATATGGAAAAGCATTTTCATTACATATAATGAAAAGCATTATATTAAGTGAAAGAAACCAGTCACATAAAGGCCAGATGTCCAGAGTGGACAAAGCCATAGAGATAGAAAGTAGATAAGTGATTGCCTAGGGCTGTGGGGTGGGGTTGTGGGAGGAGGCTACCAATGGGTACATAGCTTTTTGAGGGATGATGAAAGCATTCTTTTTTTTAATTTGTAGCTTTGAGGCATTTTATTATAAAAAGCTGTCACTCATATACATAAACTAACAATAACTTAAAATTCATCACACATTTACTTCACTTTTTAGTTTGGCCTTCTAGTAAATCTTCAGCTTCATTGATTTTGGCTGCTATATAAGGAGATTCTCCCTTGCCTGGGTGATTTAAAAACATAATTCATCGATGAGCAGCTCTTATTTTTCCTTTATTGGCAGTAGTATGCCTAGTATTAATGCTGCTTCTCATTTTGTCATTTTGGGTTCCAACCCACTTCTATAAGCCACCACTGAAGGCAGATTTTGGTAGACATTGAAAAACTTGTTTCACTTGAGGCTCCATATGTTTCATGGCTTGCAAAACATAACATCCTTCAAATCCTGCAGCAGCAGCGGTCAGTCCAGCTGCTACCGTTATACTGTCCATGGCTCTCGCTCAGCTCCCTGGCCTTCACCGAGAGCAAGGTTCATCCCAGCTCAAAGGCCTCATTCCCATGCCTCTACCAGACAGTGACCCAGCCACCACCAGCAAGCACTGAAAATGTTCTAAAACTATGATGATGATTTCCGAACACTGAGTATACTAAAAAAACAATTGAATTTTGTGCTTTAAAGGGGTATTTTTTGGTATGTGAATTATATCTCAATGAGGTTGTTAAAAAAAATCAAATTCCTTGTTAAGAAAAGAAAAAAAGAAGATAGCAGGAGGGGAAGAATGAAGGGGGGGAAACCGGAGGGGGAGACGAACCATGAGAGACGATGGACTCTGAAGAACAAACTGAGCGTTCTAGAGGGGAGGGGGTTGGGAGGATGGGTTAGTCTGGTGATGGGTATTAAAGAGGGCACGTTCTGCATGGAGCACTGGGTGTTATGAGCAAACAATGAATCTTGGAACACTACATCAAAAACTAATGATGTAATGTATGGTGATTAACATAACAATAAAAATTTTTTAAAAAATTAAAAAAATCAAATTCTTTGTTCCCTATCCCCCAAACTAAACTGAAACAAATCAGAACAATCTGCTCATGCAAGAAATAATTGATAAGCTGGACTTCATTAAAATTAAAAACTTTTGCTTTGTAAAAGACACTCGCAGAACAAGAACACAAGCCACACACTGGGAGAAAATGTTTGCAAATACACATCTGATAGGGCGCCTGGGTGGCTCAGTTGGTTAAGCGACTGCCTTCGGCTCAGGTCATGATCCTGGAGTCCCGGGATCGAGTCCCACATCGGGCTCCCTGCTCAGCAGGGAGTCTGCTTCTCCCTCTGACCCTCTTCCCTCTCATGCTCTGTGTCTCTCATTCTCTCTCTCGCAAATAAATGAAATCTTAAAAAAAAAAAAATACACATTTGATAAAGGACTTTTATCCCTAATATGCAAAGAACTCATAAAATTCAGCGATAAGAAAACAAACTGCTCCATTGAAAAATGGGCCAAAGACCTGAGCAGACACTTCACTAAAGAAGATCTACAAATGACAAGCATATGAAAAGGTACTCCTCATCACACTTCATTAGGAAAATAAATGCAAATTAAAACAATGTTATACCAGGGCACCTGGGTGGCTCAGTCTTTTTAAGTGTCTGCCTTCAGCTCAGGTCATGATCCCAGGGTCTTGGGATCGAGCCTTGCATTGGACTCCCTGCTTGGCGGGAAGCCTACTTCTCCCTCTCTCACTCCCCCTGCTTGTGGTCCCTCTCTTGCTGTGTCTCTTGCTATCAAATAAATAAATAAAATCTTTAAAAACAACAACAACAGCAATGTTATACCACTACAAGCCTATTAGAACAGCCAGAATCCAGAACACTGATATCACCAAATGTT
This sequence comes from Halichoerus grypus, assembly GCF_964656455.1. Classification (NCBI taxonomy): domain Eukaryota; kingdom Metazoa; phylum Chordata; class Mammalia; order Carnivora; family Phocidae; genus Halichoerus; species Halichoerus grypus. The sequence continues at coordinate 84,207,101 of NC_135725.1, read as the reverse complement.
GGGAAAGTTGGGGAGCAATAGGAACTCAACATTCATGCTTGCTGGGAATGCAAAATAGTACAACCACTTTGGAAGATTGTTTGGCAGTTTCTTGCCAAACTCTTACTGTACAGTCTAGCAGTCACGCTTCTTGCTATTTACCCAAATTAATTGAAAACTTGTGTTCACCCAAAAACCTATACATGAATGTTTATGGTAGCATTATTCATAACTGCTAAAATTTGGAACAAACCAACATGTCCTTCAGTAGGTGAATGGGTAAATAAACTGGTACATCAAGGCAAAGGAATATTATTTAGTACTAAGAAGAAATGAGCTATCGAGCCATTAAAAAACATGAAGGGACCTTAAATGCATGTCATTAAGTGAAAGAAGGGAATCTGAAAAGTCTACTTATGTATGATTTAAACTGTATGACACTCTGGAAAAGGCAAAACTATGATGACAGTAAAAAGATCAGTGGTGTCCAGGGTTTGGGGGAGGGAAGGATGAATAGCTGAAGCACAGAGGATTTTTAGGGCAGTGAAACTATTCAGTATGATACTACAATTCTGTATACATGTCATTATACATTTGTCCAAACCCATAGAATGTACAATACCAAGAGTGAACCCTAATGTTAACTATGGACTCTGCATAATAATGATGCATCAGTGTAGGTTCATCAGTAACAAATGTACCACTCTGATATGGAATGTTGATAGTGGAAGAGGCTGTATGTATGTGTTTGTGAGCAGCAGATATATGGGAATTCTCTGTATCTTCTCAATTTTACTGTGAACCTAAAACTGCTCTAAAAAATAAATTCTATTTAAAAGGTAAAAACAGTAAGAAAGTCTTTCCTTGGAGTCTTAACTATCTCAATAATGACTATTAACACCCTTGCAGTTACTTAAGCCAAAAAAAAATTTTTTTTGAAGATTTTATTTATTTATTTGACAGAGAGAGACACAGCGAGAGAGGGAACACAAGCAGGGGGAGTGGGAGAGGGAGAAGCAGGCTTCCCGCCAAGCAGGGAGCCCGATGCGGGGCTCGATCCCAAGACCCTGGGATCATGACCTGAGCCGAAGGCAAACGCTCAACGACTGAGCCACCCAGGCACCCCAAGCCAAAAAAATTTTTTAAAGATTTATTTATTGGGGTGCCTGGGTGGCTCAGTCAGTTAAGCGTCTACCTTTGGCTCAGGTCATGATCCCAGGGTCCTGGGATCGAGCCCCATGTGGGGCTCTTTGCTCAGCAGGGAGCCTGCTTCTCCCTCTCCCTCTGCCTGCCGCTCTGCTTGCTTGTGCGTGCTCTCTCTCTGTCTGTGTCAAGTAAATAAATAAAATCTTTAAAAATAAAAAAGATTTATTTTTTAGAGAGAGAGAGCACACGAGTGGGGGGAGGGACAGAGGGAGAGAATCTTCAAGCAGACTCCCTACTGAGCGCGAAGCGAAGCCCAATGTAGGGCTTGATCTCACGACCCATGAGATCATGACCTGAGCCAAAACCAAGAATTGGACGCTTAACCGCCACCCAGGCGCCCCTTAAGCCAAAAACATTGAGTCATCCTTGATTCCTTTCTTTCAATACTCTCTTTCCAACTGTTCTCAAATCTAGTGGATGCTGTGTTCAGAAAACATCTGGAATTTGTTCACTTGTGACCATTTCCTACTTTAATGATGCTGGTCCAAGCCAGTATTAACTTTTACCTAGATTATTGTAGAAACCCCCTAAGTGGTGTCCTGCTTCTGCCTTTACCTTTTTCCTATTCCTGAGTTCCTCATAGCCCATAAAACATAGCAGACATAAGATCATAATCACTCCTCTGCTTAGGGCCTCCCAATGGCTTCCTGTTAAAAGCTACCTTCACCCCCAAGGACCTAAAAATATTCTGTGGTGCTCTCCTGTTTTTTTTTATTCAGTCCACTAACCACTCCAGCTTTGATGTTTCTGAGACAGCAAGCATGCTTTCTTCTAAGCATTTTGCACTTACTATTCTCTCTGGCTGCAATACTGTTCCCCCATAACCTTACCTTTTTCTGATTTTTGCCCAAAAGTCACTTCATCAGTAAGGCTTCTGTGCTCACCCTATTTAAGATATCAGTACTGCCTCCTGCCCCTGCCACTATTTACTCCCGTTACAGTGCTTAATTTTTCTCCATTCCTCCTACCACTATCTGAAAAAGTAGTATGAATATATATTTTACTTACTTCTTTATTTTCTATATCTCTCCTCATTAGAGTGTAAGCCTCTTGAGAGCAGGGCTTTTAGTCTGTTTGGTCTTTACTTTTTATTTACTTTGTTTCTGGAATTACTGGTATCATATTAGGCTCTCAGTAAATATTCAAGATAGTACAGTGAAAAGAGGTAGGTAACCTGGATTCCAGATCTGTTGCTAAGATTAAGTAGCTTAGTGACCTGAGTGCTTGTGGGTCTCAGTCTTATCATCTGTGTCAAGTGAAAGATTTGACACAGGTGGTTTTTAATGCAGTGAGGTAATAGAAGTGTGTATGTGTGTGTATATATATATATATATATATATATATATATATATATATATGTCTCTGTCCCTAGTTCTTTTTTTTAGATTTTTATTTTTTTTTATTTTTTATTTTTTTAAAGATTTTATTTATTTATTTGACAGAGAGAGGCACAGTGAGAGAGGGAACACAAGCAGGGGGAGTGGGAGAGGGAGAAGTGGACTTCCCGCCGAGCAGGGAGCCCGATGCGGGGCTCGATCCCAGGACCCTGGGATCATGACCTGAGCCGAAGGCAGACGCTTAACGACTGAGCCACCCAGGCGCCCCTAGATTTTTATTTTTTAATTTTAATCTTTTTTTTTAGATTTTATTTATTTATTTGACAGAGACACAGAGAGGGAACACAAGCAGGGGGAGTGGGAGAGGGAGAAGCAGGCTTCCTGCTGAGCAGGGAGCCCGACACGGGGCTCGATCCCAGGACCCTGAGATCATGACCTGAGCCAAAGGCAGACGCTTAACCCACTGAGCCACCCAGGCACCCTAAATTGTAGCTTTTAGATTTTTATTTATTTATTTATTTTTTAAAGTAATCTCTACACCCAATGTGAGGTTCATACCTACAACCCCAAGTTCTAGAGTCGCATGCTCTACCAACTGAGACTCCATGCTGAGCATGGAGCCTGATGTGGGGCCAATCCCACAACCTTGAGGTCATGACCTGAGGCGAAACCAAGAGTTGGAGGCTTAACCAACTGCGCCCCCCAGGAAGCTCTTAGATTTCTTAATCATTTCATTATGCTTGTGTAGTTGTTGTTGTTGTTTTTAAGTAAGCTCTACATCCAACGTGGGGCTTGAACTCATGACCCTGAGAAGCCAGCAATGTGCCCCTTTTTAATTAATCAACTAATTTTTATTTTTAAATATTTTTTTAATGCTTGTGTAGTTTAATTTCTCCTTTCTTGGCCGACCTATTATAAAATCTGGTAGGGCCTCTGACTGTACTATAAATCGGTCTCAGATGGAAGGTAGGTTCTCCCCCAGTTCTCCATGTGCAGCAGGACTGTACACTTCCTTCTCCACTGCACTGTTGTGAGAATCATTTTCTTTCTTCGAAATCTTTTGATATGAGTGTTTTCAGAGGATAAATATTTTTTAAATGCAAACACTTAAAGAGTTTTTTTTAAAAAGTAGGGTTGACGCCTCAATTTTAGGTTTACATTTGTAATTAATTAATTTTAATCTTTTAATTTTTTTTTTTTTTTTTTTTTAAGATTTTATTTATTTATTTGAGAGAGAGAGAATGAGAGAGAGCACATGAGAGGGGGGAGGGTCAGAGGGAGAAGCAGACTCCCTGCCGAGCAGGGAGCCCGATGCGGGACTCGATCCAGGGACTCCAGGATCATGACCTGAGCTGAAGGCAGTTGCTTAACCAACTGAGCCACCCAGGCGCCCTTAATCTTTTAATTTTGAGATAACTGGATTTATTTGTAGTTGTAAGAAGTAATACTGAGAGATCCCATGTACCCTTCCTTCAGTTTTACCTAGTAAGGTCATGTAGAACTATAGTAAAAATACCAGAACCAGGATATTGACGTTGATACAACCCATGATCTTGTTCAGATTTCTCCAGTTTTACTTATACTCATTTGTGTGTGTGTATTTATTTCTCTGCAATTTTATTACATCTGTAGTTTTATGTATCCAATACCATATTCAAGATACTTCCATTACCACAAGAATTCCTCATTTTGTCCTTTTATAACCATACCCACTTCCTTCCTGCCACCCCTAATTTCTGGACCCCTGGCAACCACTAAGGTGGTCTCCATTTCTTTTTCTTTCTTCTTTTCTTCCTTCCTTTCTTTCTTCCTTCCTTCCTTTTTTTTCTTTCTTTCTTTCTTTCTTTTCTTTCTTTCTTTCTTTCTTTCTTTCTTTCTTTCTTTCTTTCTTTCTTTTTCTTCTTTCTTTCTTTTTCCTTCCTTCCTTCCTCCCTTCCTTCCTTCTTTCCTTCCTTTCTTTTTTAAGATTTTATTTATTAATTTGACAGAGAGAGGACACAGAGGGAGAACACAAGTAGGGGGAGTGGGAGAGGGAGAAGCAGGCTTCCCGCAGAGGAGGGAGCCCGATGTGGGGCTCGATCCCAGGACCCTGGGATCATGACCTGAGCCGAAGGCAGATGCTTAACCGACTGAGCCACCCAGGCACCCCTGGTCTCCATTTCTATAAATTTGTTATTTCAAGAATGTTATATAAATGGAATCATACAGTATGTAACCTTTGGGATAGGTTTTTTTTCTCAGCGTAAACCTCTTGAGATTCATCCAGGTGTGTCAGTAGTTTCTTGTTATTGCTGAATAGTATTCCATGGGATAAATATACCACAATTGGTTTAACTATTCATTTGTTGAAGGACACCAACTTATTTCCAGTTTTTGGCTGTTATGAATTAAGCTTCTGTGGACATTTGTGCACAGATTTTTATGTGGACATAAATTTTCATTGCTAAGAGTTCAGTTGTTAGGTCATATGGTAAGTGCATGGTTTGCAATTTACTGTATTTATTTGTTTATTTAAAGATTCATTAATTCATTTTAGAGGTGGGAGGAGGAGGGGCAGAGGGAGAAGGAGAGAGAAACCCAAGCTGACTCCGTGCTGAGCATGGAGCCTGCTGCAGGGCCTGATCTCCCAACCGTGAAATCATGACCTGAGCCAAAACCAAGAGTCGGGTGCTCTGCTGACTGTGCCACCCTGGTGCCCTGCCATTTACTTTAAAAATTAGTAGATAAAAACCTTTTCCTATTAGAATTATTTACTCTTACATTTGCTGGTGAAAAGTATCATTTTACAGTTTCTTTAAAGCTGTGTTCTAGAACCTATTGTCTGTGTGGCCAGGGAGTTTGCATTTTGGAATAGCTGTTGTATCATCCTCAGGCATTATGAGATGAAGGTGGAAGCTGACGAATCAAACCACAGAATCGTTAAAGGGTAGTTTCCTTTCCTATGAAACAATATATGTGTTAGTTCTTGTCTTTTTTGTATTCGATCCTTAGTTTTAATATTGTAGTGAAAGGTTGCATTTTATTTTCTCTTCTTACAGCGGCTATGTGACTATGTTTGTGACCTCCTCTTAGAAGAGTCAAATGTCCAGCCAGTATCGACACCAGTAACAGTGTGTGGAGACATACACGGACAGGTAAAATTTCATGAGCAGATTTTTAGCTTTTGTACTGTCCATAGTCCATGTGTGTTTCCACTTATGCTGCAAAAAAGCCACCAGAAAAACAAGAAACAAAAACAGCTGGTCATTTGATAGATTGCCTCAGTCTGTGTGACACTAATGATTCCTGGTTACTGTTACAGTGAGTAAAAGCAGTGGTCAAATTATTCATGGAGTTTGTTGAAATTATACTTGCAAAGTGGATAGAATGCAGCATTATTGCTCTGTGAAGGGGGAGAGAGAAAATAAATGTGGACAGCTCACAGTGATTGTGATTAACAGGCGGTGCTTTGGTTTTAGGTGCTAATTTTCTATTCTATTTTCTATTCTATTCATTTCTGTTTATTCATTCTATTCACTCGTCACATTTTATTGAAAATGTATCATTTCCTTAGTGGGAATGAGAATAACAAAGGTTCAGAAAGATAAAACTGTTGGTGCATGATTTTACAGCAAGTCACTGCTAGAATTGGAGAAAGATTAGTCTTGTGTTTTCATCTGCTGGGTTTTTGTTTTTAAGAGTTTGAAGACAGTGGCAGGAGGAGTATACCTCATCTTTAGATTCTTATGTCAGTGTGTAGCCCGGTTGGAAACCCTCTGTGTATTTGTAGAGGTGTTGTGTGTGTGTGTGTGTGTGTGTGTATGTTTTTTTATAACTGGGAATGAAAGCTGAACAGAACACTCACTCAGTCTGCTGTATGCATACAATGGAGTTGTGGCTATAAGACATATATTGTAAACAATATATTTATCAATGCCAGCAGGACTTGCTGTCATCTGTGCCATTTCCCTGCCTTGAATGACTGCCTAAAGGAGCAGAAATGTGTGTAAATTGGTTGTGATTGAGGGCTGCTCCATGAATTAAGTTCTATTTTGACCACTTTAGAGGGCTGTTTTCTTTTTTGGTTTTCAATTTGTTCTCTGGGTAGTTGAGGTCATAATAAATCTGGCATTTGCGTGTTATCAGCTTCTAAATAGAGAGCCCATTATGTCATCTCTGATCTGTTGAAAGATTTATTTATTTATGTGAGGTGGGGGGAGGGGTGGGAAGAGGCAGAGGGAAAGGGAGAGAGAACTCAGGCCGACTTGGTGCTGAACACGGAGCTTAGGCGGGGCTCGATCTCAAATCACGAGATCGAGTCCTGAGCTGAAACCAAGAATTGGACGCTTAAATGACTGTGCCACTTAGGCCTCCATCTCAGATCTTTTAAAATCTTAGTTCTCTAGAGTAGACTTTAGGAGTGCATTTCTTAAAATTTCCATATAAGTTCTCTGCAAAAATATAATAAACATTTGTATTTTTGCTAAGATAAATGATACTAATATAAGCATGCCATAACACGTTCCTGAGTGCTGAAATAAATCAAGTAATGTTTTCCCCTGATTATAATATTAAAATTGATGGATTACCTGGGTTATCAGGACTTTCTAGTACATAATTTACAGCCACTTTTTAGTATGTAATTTACAGCCATGATCAAAGGTCAGGAAATTAGAGACAACTTCAAACTACTAAAATTAATTAAAATAATAAAATTTTACTTTTGTAGTATATATACACCTTCAGTCAAATGTACAATTCTAGCTAACATCTTCTTGTGTTTTGAAGGTTAGCAAAGTGCTTTTTCACATATTCCATGTCGTATTTTTTCAAGAGTCCTGTAAGATTGGATTATTCTGTAGAAAAGGAAACTTAGACTGAAAGATGGAAGAATTAGCCCAAACTCACACAGCTACTAAGGGACATAGTTGAGATTTGAAACTTAACTTTGGTGCTGGTGTCCATGTTCTTTTTAATTTTTTTTATTGAAGTATAGTTGGTATACAATGGGTTACATTAGTTTCAGGTGTAAGCCCATGTTAAGACTACCACCAAATTGAATATTGTTTCTCTTATACTTGACCCTTTATATCACTTGCTAATCAAAAGCATGGGACTTTTGGAGCTTCCAAATGTATGTAAGATATATCCTTTGGGATTTGTAGAGTTGTCTTCTCCTTGGGCCAGTTCTGGCATTGTAAGATTGGATTATGAGTATAAATAAACTCATTAAAAAATTTTGGCAAGCATAAAGTGCTGAGAAGCATTGAAACAGTGTAAGCTAGTGAGGAGATTGTGGACTTCATTGTCAGAGCTTGGTTTAAATCCTGGCTTGGCTACACATTAACTGTTCAAGAAGTCACTTCGGCTAGGTCACAAGTTTTTTAGGTATGGCCTGTGGACCTTTGAAGGTCTGTAAGGTGGTACAAAATCAATTGAGGGTAAAACTGCAGGTATCTCAGCATGAATCAAGGGAGTAGCACCAGACTGTGCTCATTGTTAGTGTATTCTTCACCAACATGCATGCACAGTAAAATAAAATGCCAGTATCACTTAAGGATGTCCTTGATGATGATACTGACCTGGCAGGGGAGATACCATGATCACAAAGAATGTCCTTGATGAAGCAGTAATATTAATTGTAATTCTTAACCCTTGAGTTGATACATCTTTTGAATAGTCCTATGATGGAAACAGGAAGTATGCATAGAGCACATCTGCTGCATACCAAGGAAAGATGGTTTGCTCAAGGAAAATAGTTGTGTAGCTTTTTGTGTCACAAGCTGAAGTAGCTTCTCTTTTTATGGAACACTATTTTTACTTGAGAGAATGAATGACAAGCTATGGGTATTTGGCAACCATCTTTGCAACAGTGAAGGAGTGAGCCAGTCACTTCAAGGAAAACAATTGACAGTATTTATTGCCAGTGACAAAATTTGAGTTTTCAAATAATGAGAATTTTAGAAAATTTGAGCCCACCATCTTGATGGCAGAGTGTCAGCTTCTGATGTTTGAAGACTTTTCTGTTGGTGGTGATAGTAACAAATACAGTTTTTTGGTGATGTATAATGAAATATCATTTCTGTTTTCCAAATGACCATTGTGTTAGCCACTGAGAGTGTTAGCCCTACTAACAGAATAGGAAAAAGATCATTTATCAAGTGTTGATATATTAAAAGAATATGCACCATTATCTCTAAAGATTATTAAAATATTCTTCCTTTTTGTAAAATACACTTGTGTGAAGCTGGATTTTCTTCATATACTTTCATCACTATATCCCAGCAGATTAATGCAGAGGCAAATTATGAAAATCTAGCCATATTCAGTTTAGCCAGACATTAGATTTGTTTTATTTTTGAAAACCTTGTTTATTTTTCATTAGAAATATGTATATCTTACTATTTAATGAGTTGTTATTGATTTAAAAAATTAAATATTAAAAATGATTAGTTTTAATTTCCAATATGGTCAGTAGCAACTGATATAAATTATATAAGCAAAAAGTTTTTGGGCACCTGTAAGTTTTAAGACTATGAATAGGTCCTGAAACTAAAAAGTTTAAAAACTACTGAGCTAGCCAACTATTTCCTTGTCTCTATTGATGGAATAAAATCCACTTCTCAGGATTGCTTTTTTTTTTTTAATATTTTATTTATTTATTTGACAGCGAGACCGCGAGAGAGGGAACACAAGCAGGGGGGAGTGAGAGAGGGAGAAGCAGGCTTCCCGCTGAGCAGAGAGCCCCATGCGGGGCTCGATCCCAGGACCCTGGGATCATGACCCGAGCTGAAGGCAGACGCTTAACAACTGACCCACCCAGGCGCCCCTCAGGATTGCTTTTATTTTAAAATGAGATTTACAGGGGTGTCTGGGTGGCTCAGTCGGTTAAGTGCCCAGCTCTTGGTTTCAACTCAGGTCATGATCTTAGGGTCGTGAGATCGAGCCCCATGTTGGGCTCTGCACCCAGGATGGAGTCTGCTTCTCTCCCTTTCTCTCTGCTCCTCCCCCCGCTCATGTGCACGCTGTCTCTCTCTCTAAAAATAAATAAATAAATCTTTTAAAAAAATAAAATGAGACTTACAGAGTGTCCATGATGTGGAAAACATATAATAGGTGGTAGAAATTATTTGTGAAATGATGAGGTGAGCTTCCAGTAATGTAGGACGAGCTTAGTTGTCTGCACGTGTTCTCAGTAAATGTTTATTATGTTAAAGAATTTTGGAAAAAACTTCCATTATGGAGTAGGAACTGTTGGGTCCCTGAAGCAGAATATTTGATCATCTATTAAATATATATAGGGTAAATGGAAACTTACATTTTTATTTAAGAACATATTTCTATAACTATCAATAGAAAAGTTTAAGGACGCTCACTCTTCCACCATACCTTTACAAAAGCAACTGTTTCATGAAACTTAAATGTTCCCTTTCTGACTCTGTGTGTATACATAGTAAAATTGTGTAGTTTATTATAGTTATAGTTTTGTGTTCCATTCTTTTCCCTAATCATTTTTCCGTTTTGCTACATAGTTTCCATCATAATCTTTATTCATGATTGGTCCAGGTCTTGAGTTGGTAGATCATACTTTATTAAAATAGTCTCTTATGTTAGTCATGAAGGTTGTTTCTTTTATTATTATAAATGATGTTGTAACACATTTTCTATATATTCACACAGCATTTACTTATTTATTTATGTACTTATTTATTTATTTATTTATTTTTGCCCTTAGGATATAGTCACAGAAGTGGAATTACTAAGCCAGAGTAACACATATTTTTATTGCTCATGCTGTGTGTATATATATAAACATATATGCTATGTAAATGATATATGATATACATGCATCATATATACATCTGTGGGATGGGAATAGAGAAGTGTACTTTTTTTATAAAGATTTATTTATTTATTTTAGAGAGAGCCTCTGGAGGGGGTGGGGCAGAGAGAGGAGAGAGAATCCCAAGCAGACTCAGCCCCATGTGGGGCTCAATCCCACAACCCTGGGATCAGGACCTGAGTCAAAACCAAGAGTCGGACAGTCAACCGACTGAGCACCCAGGTGCCCTAAGAAATATACTTTCAAAGGGAAGGGCTCCACATGGTAGAAATGGACAGCAAATATGTTGGACAAATAATAGACTACCACTTGACTGAAATTGAACACTGTTTCATTTATTTGCTTGCTAATTTTAAGAAGATAAGGAAAATTTTTTTTAAACTTTCTAAAGTTTTTTTTTTAACTCTAAGCAAGGAACAACTTCAGACTTATGAAATACTGTTATAAAGCGTAGTGCTTTATTTCTTTTAGTAGTTAACATTTAAATTTCAATTTTGTTCACGGTGACCACCGTTTTAAGTGTTAGAAATTTAATAATTTTATTTTCAAGTGTAAAAGATAACTGTGTAGGAAATGATTAGCTGTACTTGGTACAATATATTATAGTAAATTCCTTTAATCCAAAATCCTTTCTTAGAAAAACTGAAGTTTTCTTTAGGAATTAGGATTAAGATAATCTAGTTGACTGAGATTACCACATGTACAATTTGTCAATTACCAATTTTCAGTGAAATAGAATATGATGAAATATACAATTCTTTTTTACTGATTATTGAGAAGACACTCCACAGCTAAAGAGCCTGAGGGTATACATCTCCAAAGTAGAGTGTAGGAAGGTAGGTTGATGTGCTCTACATGATGCTGTGAAGTGTCATGTAAATTCATTCAAAAAAAATTCTTATCTACTCGTTTCCTTATCTTTTGTCTCATTAAAATAGATGCTGAGTATGGAGTGGGGTGGTTAGGTTAGCTTATTAACAAGTTAGATAACTGATCAGTTATTTCAAATTCTCAAATGGTGGGGCACCTTGCTGACTCAGTTGGTGGAGTATGTGACTCTTGATCTTGCGGTTGTGAGTTCAAGCCCCACGTTGGGCATAGAGATTACTTAAAAAATTCTAGATGACAAGATAAAATGAAAGAAATTTGAGGGGGAAGGCCTATAACATTAATGATCTAGGAATGACTCTACTGGTAATTGTGAGATATATTTTAGTGCTTTTTTTAGACTTGAGAGCTGTGTGCTTGGCAGTTTTGCTTACACTTTATTTCTTTTTATAAGTGTCAGTATTTGAGGGCTTCTTAATTACATGCTTCTTTACACATTTCGCTCTCAGTTTTATTATTTTACTCCTTCACAGGAATTTGTAATCAGCATATATTGCCTTTCTTTTATAGTTTTATGACCTTTGTGAACTATTCAGAACTGGAGGTCAGGTTCCTGACACAAACTACATATTTATGGTATGTAAACCCCAATGATACCACATACTTATTTAAAATGGAAAGGGTCTGACTTGTTACATGTACATTACATAATAATTTCATTGTCATGTGACATTCACTAATTATATGAAAAGGCCATGCGATACTTTTTTACATTTTGCCATGTTGTCTAGTTGAAAATAATTGCTTTAGTAAATTGCCATATGCATAGGACTGGGTTGTAGCCCTAAGTAATGGTTGGCAGAAAAATAGTCCAGAACCACCCAACTTTAAGGCACAGATCTTCAATTTACTGTTATTTTATCACACTTTTTTTGAGCATTCATTTTCATCTGTTATCAATCTGTGGATTGATGAATATATGCACATATTTGCTTACTTTGCTTTTGGAATGTAATGTTACTGTTGAATTTTTTCTAAATCCTATCATTTTCCTTCATTCTAAAGATTTCTGGGTCATTTTCCTATTCTTTCAGCTGTTTTCCTATTGATCTAACATTGTCCCAAGTAAAACATTAATGGGAAGTGTAAATAGTATGACTTCACATGCAGTTGTTAAATACACAGCTGAACTTAGAACACTGTTATAATTATGGTATCTGCTTTTACAAAAACACTATTTCTTCGAGTTGATAGTTTTTCTGATATAGTTAAGGTGATTTTGGGGGCGCCTGGCCGGCTTAGTCAGAAGAGCATGCGACTCTTGATCTCGGGGTCGTGAGTTTGAGCCCCATGTTGGGTGTAGAGATTGCTTAAATAAATAAATATTAAAAAATAATAAAGTGATTTTTAAATTCATTTAAAAATTTTTGATTCTCATATGACCTTTTAGAAACATCTGCTAATGTAGGTAATAGAGAATTGGAAAAATGATGGCTTTGCAGGGAAGATCCTTGAGAGAATTGCACAGCAGGTTCCTGTAGGCCTCCTGAATCATAAGACTAGCACATTTAGTAGAGACCGCTTATTTACTTTGAGTTTTTTGTTAAAACCCAATTTCCAAGTAATTCAACATGTGACTCTTCATTTTTGTTATTTTTGGCCGTGTCTCTGAGTTTGCACACTTTGGTATAATTTTAAAAAATATTGTTGCTATTGTATTGTTTCTAACTCTAAACTTTTACTCTACAGGGTGATTTTGTAGACAGAGGTTACTATAGTTTGGAGACCTTCACTTACCTTCTTGCACTAAAGGCTAAATGGCCTGATCGTATTACACTTTTGCGAGGAAATCATGAGAGTAGACAGATAACACAAGTGTATGGATTTTATGGTAAGACTTTCTATTTCTCTGATTCTGAATATTGTTTTACTTTCCTCTTTGGGAGAAAAGCCATACAAGTCATACATGTGCTTTATAGTAAAATTAGAAATACAGATCATCTTTTTCCACTTTCTCAACCTTTAACTCTTCTTCCCCCAATCAATTGAGAACCTTACCATGGAGAGAGAACTGTTCTTAACTTTTGGTGTACATTGTCCTAGATCATTGCCTCAAAGTGTAGCCCTCAGTTTAGCTCAAATGAATCATCAGGGGTGCTTGTTAAAAATTACATTGCTGGGCCCCACTGAAACCTCTTGGGGTGGGAATCCTAGAATCTGCTGAAGGTGAATGTTCTGCATTTGAAAGTTTGAGAAATATATATATATGTACGTGTGTGTGTTTGTGAACATATTTGTGTGTGCACATACCTGCTTTTTTCACTTAATGCTACCAGCCGTTCTTTACTTCATTGACATTATTTTTATAGCTGCATTGTATTATGCTGTATGGTTGTACTATGATTGATTAAACCAGTATCTTTAACATTGGACATTGGAATTGTTTTTAAGTTGCTGTTACACACATAGCTGAATGAATATCCTTTTACATATATATAATATTATATGTGTATAATATATATAATTATCTATCTGCTCCATCCAGAGAATGCTAGGACCTCAGGGGTCAGAAACGAAACTTAACCTTTAAAAGCAAAATATCTGCTTCTATAAAACTTTTATATGGTTTAAAGTTTTAAAAAATGAGGTTGGGGGGAAAAAATGAGGTTAGGAAGCTCTTTGAAGGAGATGGCAGAACTGTTGAGATTATTAACATGAATTTTCCTTAAGCATAATTAAGACAGATATTGAGATATTTGAAAATATTAATCTCATAACACTTTAGTTTTAGATTTTATATTTTGGATTCTTTTCTGTCATAATAAAGATAATCTAAACTCCTACTCTTCAATCTGTAAGCCATTATCAATTACTAAATTGAGAAATTTTGATAATTTATGATTTATATAACTCTTTATAGTAATTGAAAAGTTAGATCGCTAATATTTGTCTCCTTTTTACAAGTTACTTTTGATTTTCATTCACAAAATATCAAGTACCATTTAAAATAAAAGTTTTTTGATTCTTTTGCAAGAATAGTCAATAGTTTGGATAGTACGTACTGTGGTGTTAGCTTAGTAAAAGCAACTGGCTCTAAGATTGTTATAATTACACCTCAAAATTTGACCAACATTTATCAGTGTAGGGCAAAGGGATAAAAGGGGAGAGGAAAGAGGACTATTTTAATCAAGATGCCTTGACTGAAGAAAATGATAACAGCGCAACATCTAGTATTGAATTCTTTTGTTCCCAAGCTGTGCTCATCTATTATTTTGTTTAATAAAAGGAAGCCCACTAGCTTCTCAAGCGGGAGATAATTTTAGTTATCATGGAACTTAACATTGATTTTAAAGTAGTAAAAATGGGGGCGCCTGGGTGGGTCAGATGGTTGAGCGTCTGCCTTTGGCTGGGGTCATGATTTCCGGGTCCTGGGATCAAGCCCCGCATTGGGCTTCCTGCTCAGCGGGGAGTCTGTTTCTCCCTCTGCCTCTCTCCCCTGCTTGTGCTCTCTCTTTCTCTCTCTCTCTGTCTCTCTCAAATGAATAAATAAAAGCTTTAAAAATAAATAAATAAAGTAGTAAAAATGTCCATGTATAGCTATTAATTATATTGGGCCTTCATTTCACACTGATAAACATATACTGAGCAGTTATTATGAACCAAATGCTTTGTATATGTATAAAGAGGAAAAAGAAGATTCCTGCCTGCAAGCTCAGCCCAGTGTTAGTGCTCTCATGGCAAGTTTACATAAGGATCCTGCTTCACACATAGAGGTAATTTAGAAAACCATGAGGATTGATCATACCCCATAGTCTTCTATATCATTTTCATTTGTACTTATGGCAATAGTGATATGTCAGGGGTTTTTTATTTATTTATTTTTTAATTTTTTTTTTAAAGATTTTATTTATTTGACAGAGAGAGACAGCGAGAGCAGGAACACAAGCAGGGGGAGTGGGAGAGGGAGAAGCAGGCTTCCTGTGGAGCAGGGAGCCCGATGCAGGGCTCAATCTCAGGATCCTGAGATCATGACCTGAGCTGAAGGCAGGACTGAGCCACCTGGGCACCCCTGTCAGGTTTTTTTCAAATTAAGGAAGAAGTCAAAGAACAGAACTTCCATGATATTAATGAAAGAAGAGATGTATATCCTATTAACTGTTGTAGACAACAGAGAAAGTGTTCAGCTGGGAATATATCAGAGCCTGATTGGCAGTCTGTCTCCAGTGGTGACTGCAGGTGTACTTACTGGAGCTCGAGTATCTCATTGCACAATGTGCAGAAAATCTCAGAAGAGACAACCTAGGCCTGAGAAATGTTGAGATAGGAATCACCAATGCTCCTATAATTAAGGGTCCTCTGATGTGTTTGATTACCCTACTAGAGTAAGGTGGTCACATTAAATAAATTACTCTGTTTGATAGAATTGTCCCATATGCATAACATAATAGACCAAAGCATTTGTTTTGGGATATGAATTTAATATTTAGCTCTTTCTGATCATAGCATTTTGATCAATAACTTGAACTGCTTTGTAGGGCCACTTCTGGAATGAAAAGCAGGACCACATACTTAGACTAGTTAAACATAAGTCTCCTTCATGGCTCTACGTGGAAGACCAACCAGGTCATAGCTTGCTGTCCTAGTTTAAGTTAAACTTCTTTAGTATTGGATGCGTTCTTTATTTTTATTGGCAGCTTTAGAACTTCATTAATGAGAAACTCTTCTGTTTCTTTCACAGATGAGTGCCAAACCAAATATGGAAATGCTAATGCCTGGAGATACTGTACCAAAGTTTTTGACATGCTCACAGTAGCAGCTGTAAGTTTATGTAAATCTTTGTAAAACCTCAAGTATTTTCCTGCCAATAACCCTTTGCATACTTTTATCTAATTGCCATCTCAATTATATTGACATCATTAACGTTCATTGATGAATTTAGATATGACTGAGTTTATTATTATACTTTCAACTCTTATTATCCTTTTTGCTAGTTAATAGATGAGCAGATTTTGTGTGTTCATGGTGGTTTATCTCCTGATATCAAAACACTGGATCAGATTCGAACCATTGAACGGAATCAGGAAATTCCTCATAAAGGAGCATTTTGTGATCTGGTTTGGTCAGATCCTGAAGATGTGGATACTTGGGCAATCAGTCCCCGAGGAGCAGGTTGGCTTTTTGGCGCAAAGGTCACAAATGAGGTAAAGCCAATATTTTTTGAAAAATGGTTTGTTGGTGCTAATGGACTACATAAAGAACTATTGTGGCTATAGATAACAACCTTCTGTTTCTCATCTAGTTTATCATGTAGGTCTTTCCTTATTGGTTAAATGAGATCACATAATGAAAGCACCTCCTTCAGTATCCACTTGGTAATATGTGTAAAATAAATGTTTTTTCTTTTTTCAAATATTTCAATTAAGTAATACGATAGCAAGGGCAAGATAGGCAACTTTTATATATATATACATATACATATATACATATACATAGAAAATGTTAATATATATTTTCAATTTAGATTGACGTGTAACATATTAGTTTTAGATGTACAACATGATGATTTGAGATATATATATAGTGAAAAGCCAACTTTTGAAGTTCAGCTGTTTTCAATTAAAAAAAACACACACATAGACATTATATACGCACATAGGGATGAGCTTATATTGGGAAGTAATCCAGCACAATGGAATTAGAGAGTTAGGTTCAGCATAATTTAGGTAAATTATTTATGCTCTCTGAGCCTCTGTTTCCTTAAGGTACAAAAGAAGAATAATAAATCTCAGAATTCTTGTAAGAATCATACTGCACCCTCAGTAAATGATACTGATAGCGATATATTTTTTATTATACCATAAAAACTTTGTTTCATATCTGATAGTGTTTATAGAATGCTTTTCTTCCAGAAACTTCTAATAAATTATGTGACTGTGTGATTTCTATAACTTAGGCCAAAGCAGCTCTATTTGTCTATAACTTATTGGAAGTAGTGGGGATAACTAGTAGAATGGGTTCTATAATCATGAGAACTTTAGTAGTAAAAAGATTTGTTATTTATTTATTTATTATTTATTTATTTGGGGAGGGGAGAGGGAGAGAGAGAATCTTAAGCAGGTTCCATGCCCAGTGTGGATGGGGCTCGATCTTACAACCCTGAGATCATAACCTGAGTGGAAATCAAGAGTCAGGCGCTTAACTGACTGAGCCACCCAGGCACCCCTATACTTTATTTAAATATTATTTTCATATATATATATATATATATATATATATATATATATATATATATAAAATATATATAATATATTTATAGCATGGTTTTTAAAAAATGTGCTAGATACTTAACAAAACCTTTCTAAATTGCAGTTTGTTCATATCAACAACTTAAAACTCATCTGCAGAGCACACCAACTAGTGCACGAAGGCTATAAATTTATGTTTGATGAGAAGCTGGTAACAGTATGGTCTGCTCCTAATTACTGCTATCGTTGTGGAAATATTGCCTCGATCATGGTCTTCAAAGATGTAAATACAAGAGAACCAAAGTTATTCCGGGCAGTTCCAGATTCAGAACGTGTTATTCCTCCCAGAACGACGACGCCGTATTTCCTTTGAGGCCTTCGCCCATCCTGCTGACCCATTTTTCTTCCCTCTTCTTACCCCAACTTTTGTGTATTACCCTCTACAATATACTTTTTATCAAGCACTTTGCTGCTGAAATGCTGCCTCTTGCCTTTTTTTTTAATTTTAAATTATCTAAATTTATTGTTTGTTATGGTGTCTACAGCAATGTTTTTCTATCAATTTTCTCCCCCATCCCGTCCCCACCTTGGACTCATTTGAGAAGACTTGAGAAATGTCTTAATACTCACACTGCTGCATGTAGCTCTTGCTTATTTACTGGTCTGGGGGAAACAGGATGTGTTTCCTCTTTTTTAAAAAGCCAATTGACAGAACAGACTACACCGAAATGCTCCTCCTTTTGTATCATTCAGCCTTTTGTTTTAGTTTGGTAAGTTTTAAGAAATTTCAGCAGCAAAGTTGTTATTCAGTGGGCACGATGGACTGCAGATGCCTCGAGTTATGTATACCTGTCCCAGCTGTAAACTTCATTGTCCTTTGTTGGATGATATTTTAAATGGATATAAAATAAATTGGTCTAAAGGGCTGCCCTCCTTGTTGTGTTTTTAAATTTTAGTTAAAACTGCTACAGCTTATGACTTTGTACAGTAAGATAATTGTATTGATCTTTTTTCAGATTCCTTGTATTTTTTAATAAAGTAATCTTAAATAAAACCCAGATAGGTTAAAGTGTTAGAAATTTTAAACAGCTTACATTGTTAGTTTAAAGTTATTCTTTTTTTCCCCCCCAATCAGAGCTTTTGACCCTTTGGTTATTGAGTTTAAAACTTCAACTGAAATTCAATAGTATTTATTTAAAAAAAAAAAATCACTAAACTGTGCCTAAAGAACATAACTGCCATATTAATGTTTTGGTTTATATTCTCTATAGTAATAGAAAAACATTTAGTACTTGTAATGCTGATATGTTCATTTGATACCAGTTGAGTAGAATGTGATAGATCCAGTTTACAATCTATCATGAGTATCATTAAGTAAAATCTGTGTACTTTTCAATAGGAATCATTCTCCTCTTGCTGTAACACTTGACCTTAACTTTTAGAACGTGTTCATTTTTTAACTGCAACTGGAAAGGTTGAAAAGTCAGGACTCTTGTATTTGTGAACTGTAATTTGAAGCAAATTTTAAAAAGTGTAGAAAGAAACAAATTGTCCTATTTTGTAAAGGTCTGTGATACCATGTTTCGGCTTTGTGTAAGTAATTTGAATATCCAAAGGGTGTGATGATCAGTTCTTTATATGCAACTGTCCACTTAATAAGGACAAGTGTTCCAGTGTCTCTTATGACTGTGGTCATAAATGATGTTGGAATTTACTATTTTGTGAAATAGTTGGTATCCCTTTACTACTATAATTATTTTTTGTCATTCCAGGAAATCTTTGTGAAGCCAGCCAATTAATAAAGCACTTTAGTATCTGTTCAGGTAGTTTTGAAAACCAACTTTTCCCCTTCAGGATAAGAACTTCCAGGTTACCTAAAAATGCAATAAAAATCTTTATAGTCTAAGCTTCTTGGCACATAATTTTTCATCAGGGTTTTTCTTTTATTAAATGAGCACAATAATTTTGATTTTTATTTTCTGCAACCACCTAGCTCCTTGTTTAGTTTTTAATTGTATAGCTATATGAAAGAAGTGGCTAAGACATTTGCTGCACACACTTGAACTGTTGGGTCAGTAGCTTTCTGTTACTGCCCTGACCCCAGTGTAATTCAGGGGGAAACGTATTTTTATCTTACAGGGATATGTAGCTATGTATTTTACTAATTGTGAAACACTGGAAATTAATGATGCAGACAACTTGGTGTGGTCTTTGAACAGCTCTCTGCAGTGTTTTTTTCTGTTACCATAAATTGTATTTAAGTGCTTGCTCTCCTCTGCTTTTAAGTTGTACCAATAAAATCGGTAACCTCAGCCTCCCCTTCCCATTTGACACTCCTTAGCTTAAAATGATGTAGTTGTTTTAGTTATCCTTGTAATGTGACTTTTATTTTTAAGTCATGGTGTATTGCATTTGTTTGTCACTAGTTGGGCATGTGCCAATAATTTTCTGTCCATTCCTTAATTGCCATCTCTATTTTGTCTGATTTTTTTCTCTTCAGCTGAATAACAGCTTTTTTGCATGAAAAAAATAGTTTTTACTATTAGACATGTAAAGGGAAGAGAGAGTGAATGTATTGGACTTTGTAAGCCTAAAAGGAATATTTGGATCCCTCTAATAAATAAGGGCTATGTACGATATAGAGTAATCATGTAGTGGAAGATACTTGCAAGTCATAGATTTGTAGGCAGGAGGATCTGTTACTCCCTGTATCTAGGCTGAATGTAAAATCCTTTATGTTGTATTAATGGGGGTAATAACTATTTTTATTTGCTGATGATATACTTGGTTTCTAATAAAGTGTCCTAGGCTCTAGTGAGAACTGTCTACTTTTAATTGCCAATTACTTTCTTTCCCCTTTTCCTGATATGCTCTTGGCTAGCTTTTTATTGGTTTAATGCTTTTTCCTGAAATATCGCACCACTTTAAATGTGTTCATTTGGGTGTGATCCTAAAAAGTCTGGATCAAGAGCACATCTAATATGCAACCTGCATCAGCTCCTACTCCATCTGGATGACCAGAACTGTTGGAAGATTGTGACGTCTTAAACCCTGGGTTTTGCGTTTGAAATAAGGTTTGAAATATTGTTCATTGCATTCAGATTTGTGTGTTTTTGCTTTGTAAGCCCAGCACCAGGTTTTGAAAATGCCTGTATTGCGAAAGCAAATCCGAACTCTTTCTGAGCCTCTTTCGTTGTCAGAAATAGAATTCTTTCCATCAGCCTACAGAAAATTGTGTATCTGGAGTTGAAGAGATTTAACAGCACGAATCCAGATTTTTAAATGTAATTGTTTTTTAAATGCTAATGTTTGTAAAGCACCTTCAGTTCCTTGGATGAAGGGTGCTATATTCTCTCAGTGTAAACTAATAAAAAGATTATAGGAAGTTTGTCAGAAACTTTTATCTAATGCATAGTCTGTAGCCTGTCCCGAGAAGAAGTTAGCGTTTTATAGAACACAATTTAAATTAAAAAATGCTTATTCCTTCACTTGGTTGCTTGACTAGTAAACAGAAGTGAAACTTTTTCTTGTTCTGCATTTGACTTTGAGCTACGTTTTCCAGTTCTTTAAAGGCAAGATTCATTGTTACGTCCTGGACCCAGTGCCCAGAACCATACATCATGAGATCATCCCAACTCTTTCAAATTGTATGTTTACAGTGTGCATTCATGCTGATGAAGTGTACAGTAATAAAACACCAAAAAGCATTTGGAAAGTCCCCTAGTCTGGTGCCAGACACAGTAGATGCCTGGGGAATGTTTGTTCCTTATTCCCCTCTTAATTTTCTATTTCCTTATCAATCAGTTGGTGATTGCCTTTCCTTACCCTCATGAGAGATTATGCTGGCTTGGATCACTCAAATATTTCCTTTTCAAACTGCGTGAAATTTATGAGGATTTTGTATGTGTGTGTATCAACAAAATACTTATTACATAAGTATATTCCACTCGATCCCTGGACACCCACTATTGTTCTCAGCACTCTGCTTTTGTGTATAAATGGGAATGAGATATAAAAGACTGCATGGTGGCATTATGGAGTAGTGTAAAGAATATAGGCTCTGGGATCAGATGTAGGTAAAAAAACCCAGCTCTGCCAGGCAGTAATAGCTAACTCAGCTGAAAGCTGTATGTGCCCTGTTTTGTGTTTACCTTTACCATGGTTCTATGACTGTATTACTTCTTCCCCTGACCCCCTTCAGATGAAGGAACAGATTTAGATAGGTGACTTTGCCAAGGTTGCAAAGGAAAGCTGGAACTTGAACCCCTTTAGGGCATACAAGAGTATGTCTTAAACCCTCTTAAGCCATCTTAAGCAGTATTGGTTATTGTAGCTATGTGACCCTGCACGAGCTGGGTTCTCTGGATCTTAAAATTCTGTGTCTAAAATAAGAAAATACCAGAGTTGATCTCAGGATTAAAAATAGCACACATAAAGTACCCAGTCCCTGGCCCAAAGCTGCCATTTATTGAGGGCTCATTCTAATATACCGTTTGCCCAAATTAAATGTAGATGGGAAGTAAGAATAATCTAAGGCAATATATAATTGCTGATACAGTAGCTTATGAAAGTACAAGGAATTTGGAGAAGAAAGTGATGTAGAATGGAGTAATTGGGAAAGGCTTAAAAGAGGAAGTGTGAATTAAATGTGGACAAGAATGATGGGATGTACATTTCTTATTTAGTAAAAACAGGAACAGAGATTACTAGAACTTGCATGTGACATGAAGATAGGACTGAGGGTGCCCCTTGGGAAGGCTTAAGAGATGAAAGCAGCAGCTCTATTGGCAGAACCATGTATCAGGAGTTGGCCAATTATAAAAGATCTTGAAAATGACACAAGATTTTAATCCCTATTTTTAAGAAATGTAATGAGTGATATTTCAAGATCAGTCTCCTAGTGAGTTGATGGCCCTCCCCACCAGGACTCCTATTCCACCTGCCACACTCTTGTCTGACAAATTATTCTGCCCCCACCCCCCTTCTGGTTTGGTTGAGATCAAGGCTGTCCATAGTTTGGTGATTTGGGGATTACATAAAAATTAGGGGAACCAACAGACGTTCGACATTTTTTTCCTTGTCAAAGCCATTTAAAACCCCCCACTACAATTTACCATTATTTCATAGAAGGAATGTCATTTTTAACATGAAAGATAGAAAAGAGCCATCTGAGAATAAAGGATAGCCCTTTCCACCAAATAAATTCGGTTTTGTGAAAAGCTAGTGTCCTAATTTTTGCCATTTGTGAGGGTCAGTGAGAGATTTGTCCCCAGCGTGCTGGTGTGATTTACTCTAGGCTGTCGCATTATTGATGCATAAAAACATTTTCTAATAAAAAGGCAATAGCAAAAGAAAGTTTGATGCCTCCTCCCAATTCCAAATAGTTGCCAAGTATCTACCAAAAACAAAAACCTGTTCATGTGGAATGTAGAGAGGCTGTAGACTACATTGAAGGAAGAATTTAATATGTTAATGAGCTATGTCTTCTTCTCTCTCTTTTTTTAAAGATTTTATTTATTTATTTGGGAGAGAGAGCATGAGAGCAGGGAGGGTTAGAGGGAGAAGCAGACTCCCTGCTCAGCAGGGAGCCCGATGTGGGACTCAATCCTGGGACTCCAGGATCATGACCCGAGCCGAAGGCAGTCGCCCAACCAACTGAGCCACCCAGGCGCCCCTTATGAGCTATGTCTTCTTCTCAAGGATGGCCTTATTCAAGTATAATAGGAATGGTAACTAATACTGTGCTTATGTGCTGGTAGTCTTGCATGTTTAGGTCTGTCAACAATAAAAATGCAGTGAAATTTATTTTTAAATCGATTAACTGGCATTGAATTTACAATCATCTGCAGTGTCACAGGATGGTTAGTACACACTCAAGGATCCATTCTACTTAGTCCTTCCAAAATGGAACACATTGCTTTTAGTTATGGCATCAATTCTGTTTGCAGTGATGATTTTTCTTTCATGGTAATTTTTTAAACCTCTTGCTTTCTTGGAAGTCTGCACACAAGTTTGTGATCTTTTCTGCAGGGGACTGAGCATCTGAAACATGCTTTATTTTGGTAGATTCTTGCAGTTTTCTTGCTGGATCCTCTATGAAAGGTACCTGTGAGCTGTGAGACCATTTCAGCATGATGTGGAGTTAGGGACTGCATCGAAGTGGTTCAAAATGAAGCTCGTTCTGGAGAGTTACCTCACGGTCGCACCTGCCAGAGTTTGGGAAATTGCAGTGCTTGGCTGTTGGTCCTGGCGTGGTGCAGTGTTGGGGGGCGCCAGCTGGTGTGTGGAATGCAGGACGCAGAGCCAGGAGAACCTGCCGGCAGGTGTCTGGAGCCTGAGATGCAGTTTCTACTTTGCAGCGCATGGTGGCGCTTAGGTTTCCCTTGCCCTGCTAGCAGTCTCTAAGGCACCTCCGCCGCCACCTGCAGTCTCAACCAAACCTAGGTGGCGGGATGTGACGGCCCGAGCGTCCAATCGACTGCCAGGTTTTCGGCCACACTACGGCTCTAGCCAATGGGAGTCGGGGAGAGGCGCGGAGGGGGCGGGCCCCGCGGCATGCCAGGCAGAGGCGCGAGGCCCTCCTCCCGCCTCTCCGCCTACTCCAGCCTCCGCCGCCTCAGCTTCCCGAGCGAGCCCTGCGGCCGCCGGAGCAGCTCCCGCGGCGGAGCAGGAGCCGGATGGTCAGAGGAGCCCGGCAGCCCCAGCAGCCGCGGAGTCGCCTGGCCCCCAGGTGGGGCGGGAGCTGGGTCGAGGTCGGGTTTGGGGATGGGGTGGGGGCGCGGGAGCGGGCCCAGGGGCAGCGGCTCGGGGCCGTGAAGCATTCGGGGCTCCGAGACGGGAGGGGCGGGGGGTTCTGGCTGAGGGGGGATTAGGGGGCATCCAGGGGCGGGGGAGTGGGCTGGGCGGCGATCGCATCCTCGATGCCGGGTGAGAGGGGCGTGTGAGGGAAGGGACGCCGAGGGGTGAGACTGGGGGCGCGGGGCCGGGAGGGGCAGGGCGCGCGCGCCCCGTGGACGGGCCGTGGAATGCGGGGGGCGCGGGGTCGGGGGGGCGGGGCTCGGAGGGGCAGTGCACGCTCGGGAGGGGGTGGGCACGCGAGAGGGGAGGCCGGAGGGGCTTTCGGGGGTGACGAGGCAGACAATGAGTAGGTGGAGGTGGGTGGTTTTGGGGAGCGGGGCTGTGACGAATAGGAGCTGAGGATGGAGTGAGGGACTAGCAGGGAGAGCAGGGTTTGGGCAAAGCAGACATTAGGGGAACCGTGAGTCCCAGGATTGCTTGGTCTTGGTCAATAGGGGAAACAGAGCATAAGGTGTTTGTAAGGTCAGGTATGAGCTTAGCGAGCCTGTGGTCCTAGAGGGTGGTACACTGAGTTTTTGACTGGCACAGTAGGGCCAGGAGATGTGTTCTTATATGTTACTTTTAGTTACCGTCTTATTTGTTTGGTTTGTAGACTGACTGGCATAGTGGAGAAACCACCTCGAAAACGGAAAAGCAGGTAAGGCAAAATGCCTTCCTATTTTGCTTCGTGTTTTTCCATTTGCTTGGCTACACCTATGCCATACTGCATAGTTATACACTGTCAGTAGATGAAGTTTTTTATTTAGCTCCTTTCGTAATGAATATAACTACATGCAAGACCTTTCTTTTGAGGAGGTCAGTGTACTACCTGTACCGTGTGTGTATGTGTGTGTGTGTGTGTGTGTGTGTGTGTAAGATTATATGGGAAAGAGACGTGGGTAATTGAGAAATCCTAGTTTTTTACTTTAGCTATAATTTCAACTTCTTCACCAGCTCTGTTTAAAAAGCTGGTGTTTCGGGGCGTGGTGGGGGGGCACCTGGCTGGCTCAGTTTGTGGAGCATGAGACTCTTGATCTCAGGCTTGTGAATTTGAGCCCCACATTGGGTGTAGAGATTACTTAAAAATAACATCTTAAAAACAAAACGGAACTAATGTTGGGGCACCTGGCTGGCTTTTCTTGGTAGAGTGTGCGACTCTTGATCTCAGGGTGGTGAGTTCAAGCCCCGCGTTGGGCATAGAGCTTACTTTAAAAAATAAATAAAATATATTAAAAGCTAATGTTTATTGAACATCTACTATGTGCCAAGTACCATGTGCAAGTGCTTTATATGTATTATCTTCTATAATCTTGAAGCACCCCAAGGAAGTATGTACTGTTATCACTATTTTGCAGAAGAGGGAAGTGAGGCACAGGGAGGCCAAGATCACTCATCTAATAAATAACGGAACCCACATCTGAATCCAGGCAGTCTGACTCCAGAACTTAGGCTCTTACCCATTGTACTATAATGCCTCTAATAAACACGCAATTGAAAATAGATTTTCTTACTGCTTTTTCTTTTATCATCATACTTAGTACATAGAGTCTAATAAATAATCAAACCATAGGGAAATAGAAACGGAGGGCTTAAGTAGTCCATAGACAAGTGAATTACTACTTGAGTGATGAAGAAGAGCATATATCCATCCCACAGACATTTTTGTGTGCATTTCACATGTCAGATACTATATAGCAATTCTGTGTGGTCATGAGAAGATTTCTTTTGCACAGATGTAGGCAGTGGTCTAGAGAGAAAGTAAGCTACAGCAGCGAGGATGTGACCAGTAGGACCACTGTCATAGTTAATACTTGGTAAGTTACCGATGTTAGGACACAGAATACCTCAACAGTAAGTAGATATGAAATGCTGATGACAGAAGTGCTACCAGCCAAAGGTCCTTTGTCATTCTGGGTCTGTACTGTTCAATATGGTAGCCATATATGACCATAAAGCACTTGAAATACGGCTGGCATGGCTGAGGAACTGAATTTTAAATTTTATTTATTGTAATTAATTTAAATTCAAAAACTGGTACTTGACTCCCTGGAAAATAATCAAGTATGTGTGGAAAAATTTGGGTATGTGAATCTACTTTTCCATCTGTAAGTTTTATGAAATCTCTATACAGATCAAATATTTCCAGTGAAAATTTAATGTCCAAAACAAGGTGTGCTCTAAGTAAAAATACACATCAGATTTCCGATTAGTATGAAAAAATGAATGCAAAATTTCTTATTACTAATTTTTATATTGATTATATGATGAAATCATGTTTTAGATATATTGGATTAAATAAAAGTATTACTAAAATTATTTTCTTTTTTTTTCTTTTTTACTTTTCTAACATGGCTATACAAAAATTAAAAATTATATATGTGGCTTACATTACATGTTTTTTTGGGACAGATTTTAACTCTCATTACTCTGCTGTCAGTCTCTTGCTGTGGCCTCCTGACTGCGTTCTCTACCTCAAATCTGTAATTCATTCATCATGCTGTGCAAGTTGATCTTGTAATTCTCCTGCTTCAATCCTTCTATGGTTCCCCATTGCTTATTGAACATAATTCAGACTTTTTAGCCTAATGATAAAAAGAGACTGCCTTTGGGGTGTTTGGGTGGCTTAGTTGGTTGAGCATCCAACTCTTGATTTCAGCTCATGTTGTGATCTCAGGGTCGTGGGATCGAGCCCCTGCATCTGGCTCTGTGCTGAGCGTGGAGCTTGCTTGGAATTCTCTCTCTCCTTCTCCCTCTGTCCCTCTTCTCTCTCTCTCTCTCTCTCTCTCTCTCTCTCTCCTTTGCCCCCTCCCCCAAAAAAGAGACTGCCTTTATTTCACTTCTGCTTGTCTTCCCAGTGACAGTTTAATACTGTGGCCATGGAAATTCTCAATACTGGACCTCTTAAATGTCTAATATTAAATGACTTAACTTTCTGGTGAATCCTGCACAATGAATGAATTGCTGAATGTAACTCTATGTTCTGCTTGCCATTCCCAGAACTTATGTTCTCTCTTTGCTTTGGGTTTTTGCACATGATTTCCTTTTCTCTCTGGAATACTTTCTCCTTGTTCCTTGGCAAGCTCCCTCCTTTAAGACTGTTAGCTCAAATGTCACATCCTGTGTGTGGACTTTCCCACCCTCTCCTTCACCTAATCTGATCCTGTGATAACTTGTACGTATGCCTAGGTATAATGATTTGGGCTGCATTTGAATTCTAGCTCTGTCACATACAAGTTGTGAGATCATACGTAAGTTAATAAACCTCCTTGAGCCTCAGTTCCCTCAGCTGTATATGGAAATAATATACATATATTATCTATATATGGCTGGCTGGCTCAGGTGGTAGAGCAGGCAACCCTTGATCTCAGAGTTGTGAGTTCAAGCCCCATGTTGGGTGTAGAGCTTACCTAAAAAAAAATTTAAAAACAAGTCAGGCTCTCTGCTCAGTGGGAGCCTGCTTCTCCCTCTTCCTCTGCCACTCCCCCTGCTTGTGCTCTCTCTCTCTTTCTCAAATAATTAAATAAAATCTTTAAAAAAAACTTTTAAAAAGAATAATTTAAAAAAAGAAGTCCAACCCTCAGAGGGTTGTAAAGTGCTTAGTATAAATAGTACCTGGCACATAGAAAGTACACAATCAATTTTATGTTAAAAAAGCAGCCATCAAATACTCTTTATTTCCCGCCTCTTTTCTAAATGTATACAGGCTAAAGGATTAAAAATAAGGTATTAAGGCAAAGAAGAAATGAGAGAAGAATAATAAACCAGTGGCAAAGTTAGTATATAGACTAGAAAATACTGTAGTTACTAAAGATGGGTTCCGTATTTGGCTCTTAGTTTTCTCAAACAAAGCAAAGAAGAAAATAAAGCTCAACTTCCAGATTCATGGTGTTTATAAAATCAAACACGTGTTTGTTTGTTTTTTAAGATTTTGTTTATTTATTTGAGAGAGAGAGGGAGAGAGCAGGAACAGGGGGAGGGCCAGAGGGAGAAGCAGGGAGCCCCCTGGGGGGCTTGATCCCAGGGCCTTGGGATTGTGACCTGAGCCGAAGGCAGATGCTTGACCAACTGAAACACCCAGGTGCCCCCATATGCATGTTGTTTAAGAGAAGTACAACTTTTTTTGATTGTTAGGTTTTTTTTTTAAAGATTTTATTTATTTGACAGAGAGAGAGAGCACAAGCAGGGGAAGTGGCAGGCAGAGGGAGAGGGGGAAGCAGGTTCCCCACTGAGCAGAGAACTGGCCTCTGGGCTCCATCCCAGGACCCTGAGATCATGACCTGAGCTGAAAGCAGACGCTTAACCTACTGAGCCACGCAGGTGCCCCTTGATTGTCAGATCTGAGAAAAATTTGTCTCACTGGTCTTCATTGTGGGGACCTGTGTTTTGGGGGGAGGGAATCCTAATAATAAACATAGTAGTGAGTTTTTAAAGATTGCTTCTTATAATGCTTCTCAACCCAGGTTCATGTAATGCCAGTGAACATTCTCCAAAGAGCCAAATCAGTGTATAAATATACATCTCACTGATGGCTGGCTTGGTTCAGAGATAAACAAGGATGAAGAAGCTGCAGGGATTCTGTTTATTCCCAGCATCTAGACTAGTGCCTGGCACTTAAAAAATAGTTGGTTGAATTATTGAATGAATGTGTCCTAAATACTTCTCTATGAATATTATTTCTTTTCTTTTAATTAACAGATTTTTTTTACTGTCTTTGTTTTTTTAAGTTTGTTTATTTAATTTTTTAAATAATCTCTCCATCCAGCGTGGGGCTCAAACTTAAAACCCCGAGATTAAGAGTCACATGCTCTTCTCACTGAGCCAGCCAGGCGCCCCTAAAACTATTTTCTTAATAATACTGAGACTTTACTTGCCTTTTTTGCTATTATTCACTCTCATTCACAGTGGAATTTTCTGAGGCTACAAGTAGGAGTGATTTCACTTCAACTCTGAGGGCTAATGGAATATGTGTTTCTGTATTACTGTGTTTAAAATTTTTCTTTTACAATCTAATATAAATATCGATGGATATACTCACAAAGATAGTTTTTAAGAGTTGTTAAGGGGCTCTCCTGCGACCAACAAGTTTGAGAGCTGTATGAGAGAACATATTGTAAGAAAGATTAAATTGTCCTTCACTCTCAATTCTTGGGATGTTCCTTTAACAGTAGGTCCCTCCTTGAGGCGCCTTTCCTTTCTCCAGAATTGCTGCCTCTGGGAGTCCCCAGTGTAGGCTTCCTGAATATTATTTCTTGTAACCAAGTTTTAGTAAGCATCAGGCAGCAATGAGTTGAGGCTTCTATTCTTAGTCAAGAATCATGAGAGCATGTATTTCGCATGTCTGATTAGGTCAGACCCTGATCAAGTCAGGATTTAGAACTGAACGGACCGCCAGCATACATCTCTGAAGAGGTCCTGTGGACAAGACCGTGATTTTCCCCAGAAAACAGTTCTGGAATTGCTCTAAAAATAGAGAACAAAATAACTAATTAAGGCCCTAAAGATGGATTATAAAGAAAGGACGTAATGATCCTAGCCAGAAATTTTGTATAGCTGTTATTATCAGTAGCATACTGTGGCCATAAAAACTCTCAATATCAAATGAAATGACTTCCTGATTAACACTTCAAGATGAATTAATTGTTGAACTTGGTCTTAAGCACCCCTTTGAGTTGGCCTGCTGTGTAGAGTTGTTGACTGTTAGGCTATATATCCTGTTATAGTTGGGAAAACGGTTGCCAAAAGTATCATTTTTATTTTAGGGTAGTTGGTGTTAAGTCATTCTTTTTGATAGACATTAGTTAGTGGCTGAATTATTCTTTTTCTTAAGTTTTTATTTAAATTCCAGTTAGTTAACAAATAGTGTAATATTAGTTCCAGGTGTAGAATTTAGTGATTCAACACTTACATACAATACCTGGTGCTCCTCACGAGGGGACTTCTTAATCCCCAGCACCTGTTGAATCCCACGTTTCCCCATCCTGCACTCCCCTCCCCCCTCGTATCTTTTGAGAACATTCCTAGTACACACCAAACTATAATAATGTTTAAGAAGAACTAAGATAATTTGAGATAAGCATTTCATACACTACTCTTATTAATTCTTCCTGTATTTTTTTCTCACTAAAACTTTTATTTCTTTATCTTAGTACATCTTTGTACCCTTAGCACTGAGTGGGTGCTCAGTAAAACTATAGTGAACCAATAAATGCGTTGGTAGCAAGAGGGAGTTAGTGTAGGTTGGAGCTTTAGTGGTCCAAAATACTGTGACACTATTTAAGGACGCTGATAAACTGTACTAGACCGAAAGGAGTTTTAAGGTTAGGAAATTTGATCTCTATGTGGTTTTGGAAAATTCTGAAGACCTCAACATGTCTGCTTAATAATGTTTGGGTTATGAGTTAGAACATCCTCTCATCCTATCAGGAACAAGACCCATTTGTTTGCATAGGATTCCTGTTGTTTAAAGCTTTACTGTATGATGTGCGGGCTTTTTTTAGTGATGTGTTTTAAGCAAAGAGATCTAAGCATTTTTCTTTTAAAGATTTTATTTATTTGACAGAGAGAGAGAGAGAGATCCCAAGTAGGCAGATGGGCAGGCAGAGGGAAAGGGAGAAGCAGGCTCCCTGCTGAGCAGGGAACCCAGTGCAGGGCTCGATCCCAGAATGCTGGGTTCTTGACCCAAGCCGAAGGCAGACACTTAACCGACTGAGCCACCCGGGCGCCCCGAGATCTAAGCATTTTGTTGGTATATGTAATTTGTTTGAATTACATTTGAATTCTAAAACCATTTAAATGCTCTCTAGTCCTGGGTACCAGGGATACAGACACAAGTAAGATTTGGCCCTTGCTGGGGTAAAACTCATGTGGTAGTGGAGAAGACAGACCCAAACAATGGGAAAGTGTAATGACTTTGTATGTATACAAAGGGTTTATAGTAATTCTGCATACGGGTGGTGAGGGCACTTTTCACAGACATCTCATCTAGGCCCTGGAGGTTTTTAGGAGGTTACTTTGGCATAGTGTGACTATTGAAAGACAGAGTAGACCCTGGATGGACTGACTAATGACAAGATCTTAAGTGAGCTGAATTTAGGACCTGAACCAGGGCAGTGTCAGGTGTGGAAAGAAAGGTGTTTTTAGGGGTGCCTGGCTGGCTCAGTCTGTTAAGTGTCTGCCTTCAGCTCAGGTCATGATCCTGGGGTCTTGGGATCAAGCCCCACATCAGGCACCCTGCTCAGTGGGGAGCCTGCTTCTCCTTCTCCCTCTGCCCCTCCCCCCTGCTCATGCTCGCTCTCTCTCTCTCTCTCTCTCTCTCGCTTGCTCTTTCTCTATCTCAAATAAATCAACAAAATCTTAAAAAAAAAAAGAAAGGTGTTTTTAATAGTTTGGGCTGTGGTTTCAGTTTTTAGAGATTAAGCAGGGGTTCTCAAAAAGGGGCAGTTTTGCCTCCTGGGGGCATTTGGCAATGTCTGGAGGAGACATTCTTGGTTGTTAAACTAAGGGCATCTAGTGGGTGAGGCCAGAAATGATGTTAAACACCCTACAATGTGTAGAGTGGCCTCCCACGTTGAAGAATTATTCAGCTCAAATTGTCAGTGATGCTGAAGTCGAGAAAACCTGGACTAGAGTCGAATCCCAGCTCTTCCAAATACTGCCTTTGGGCTCTAGAACAAAGTATAGATTTAATCTCTGAACTGTTTGCCCTTTTGCAAAAAGCAGGTGTTGACAGTACTTCCTTTGGAGGATTATTCCCCCCCTCAATAGCATGTAAACTGTGTGAATGCAGAGATTTTTGTCTATTTAAAAAATAGATTCATTGAAGTAATGAATGTAAAGTACATGATAACAGTTACTGACATGCGTTAAATATTTAATAAATGATACCTGTGAGTGTTATTAGTTTAAATATTTTTATTTTGCCTTTCCTTCTAGTCTTTTTAAAAACATGTTGATCCAAGGTATTATTAGTGTAAAAAAAAAGTGCACCAATTTTAAGTATGCAATTTGATGAGTTTTGACAAATGTATACATTGTGTAACCACCCACTGTAATTATGATCTTGAACCTGCCATTGCTACCCTCCCCACCCCCACATTTGCTCATGTTGCCTTGTTGTCATGATTCTGGGAACCACTGATCTTTTTTCCCTATTACTATAGCTTTGTTTTTTCTAGAATCTCATGTAAGTAAATCATTCATTAGATAGTCTTTTGTGTCTAGCTTCTTCCACTTGGCATAATGCTGTTGAGATTCATCCATGTTCTTGTTCATAACTGTAGTTAATTTCTTCTTATCGCTTGGGAGCAATGTATGTATGTTTTTACATTATATGATTTTACCGTAATTTGTTTATGCATTCACCAGTTGACAGACATTTGGCTTGTTTCTGGTTTTTGGCTAGTATGAATGCATCTGTTAATGAACAGTTGAGTTAAGTCTTCAGGCAGATATGTTTTCATTTCTCTTGAGTAGATAGATGCCTACGAGTGGGCTTGCTGGGTCTTACAGTAAGTGTATGTTTAATTTTTTAAGAAATTGCCAGACTGTTTTCCAAAGTGGCTGTACCATTTTGCATTCCCACCAGCAATGTTTGGGATTCCACGTGTTCCATATCCTTGCCAATATTTGGTATTGCCATTCTTTTTCTTTTAAAAAGCTTTATCAAGGTATAATGGCATACAATAAGCCACACATATTTAAAGTGTACAATTCGATAAGTTTTGACACACGTGTATACCCTTGAAACCATCACCATTGTTTGCCTAGGGGTATATATCATTATGTTTTTAATTTGCCTTTCCCTAGTGATTGATCGTGTTGAACATCTTTTAATGTATTTATTGGCCATTCATAAAACTTCTTTTGTGAGTTTTCTTTTCAAATCTTTTGTCCATTTTTTATCAGTTGTTTGTCTGTATACAGTTATAAGGTTCTTTATTCTGGAAACAAATGTTTTGCAGATATTTTCCCCCAGTCTATGGCTTGCCTTTTCCTTTTCTTCACAGTATCTTTAGCTTGAATAATAGTTTGGATGGCAACACTTTTAATGGAGACAGCAGAGACGGGCAAATTTGGAAGGGTAAGATTATGAGTTTATTTTGACTCTATGGAGTGTAAAGTGCTTCAGAGTTCACCATCTCTCACCAGGCAGGTGGAAATATGGGTCTGGAGCTGAAAAGGGCGTAGGGCTTCAGATACAGAGTTGGAAGTCATCAGTAAATAGTTACCCACGTTATGCAAATGAATGAAATAACTAACGGAGACCATTTTGAGTGAAATGTGAAGAAGAGTAGAGCGTTGTAATAGCATGGTGTGGAAATAAACCAGACTGCTTTCTGTTTTTTGGATGTTCTTTCTTTGCAGTATTATCTGTCCATTGCAGTTTTTCTCTATGTAATCATCAAACAAGTAATGTTTATCTCTGGGAGATAGATCTCCATACTCTTTAGTGAGGAACAGATTCTGGAGGTAGTTATATTGAAAACCAGGTGAACATTTTCCAGTTTACACTGAAACACAGGAATATCCTCTACTTAGAGAGTTTGTGTATGATGGTGTTTGCCTTAGTAACATCCCTACAGAAATGCGGTGGTTTTGGTAAAGCTGTTTCTTACAGCATGTGTCAGTGAAAACCTAGGACATACTAAAATTCA
The DNA here is from genome assembly GCF_964656455.1 of Halichoerus grypus. Taxonomy (NCBI): domain Eukaryota; kingdom Metazoa; phylum Chordata; class Mammalia; order Carnivora; family Phocidae; genus Halichoerus; species Halichoerus grypus. Next base: position 84,173,194 of record NC_135725.1, on the reverse strand, counting down.
GTTCTGCAAAAACAGATTTTACAGGGCCCAAGATAGTATGGTCAAAGTGCTAAGCATTTTCATGGTAATATTTTACTCAGGAATAAAACCTAGACTGGCTCAAGCAGTGATTTTTTAAGGGTGTTAAGAAATGAGCCCAGGGGCACCTGGGTGGCTCAGTTGGTTAAGCATCTGCCTTCGGCTCAGGTCATGATCCCAGGGTCCTGGGATCAAGCCCCACATCGGGCTCCCTGCTCCGCGGGAAGCCTGCTTCTCCCTCTCCCTCTGCCGCTCCCCCTGCTTGTGTTCGCTCTCTCGCTGTGTCTCGCTCTGTCAAATAAAATAAAATAAAATAAAATAAAATAAAATAAAATAAATGAGCCCAAAGATTCATTGGGACTAATTCAGGGGCTCCCTGGAGGGTGGGAGTAGGTAGAAGAAAGTTAAGCAGGCTAGCCTCTAAGGCTCCACTTTGACTTTTATGTATGTATGTGTGCATATATGTCTGTATGTGTATTTTTAATGTGGAAAATTTCAAATACAGACAAAATTAGAAGGCTTAAATTGTTCATCCAGCTTCAATAATTATCAATTGAATCTTGTTTCATTTATATACCCTCCTACTCTACCTGAAACATATGCCATACATGGTATTCGTCTAAATATGGTAGTATGTGTTGTTGAAAGATAAGGACTCTTTTTTTTTTTTTTTTTAAATTTTATTTATTTATTTGACAGAGACACAGCGAGAGAGGGAACACAAGCAGGGGGAGTGGGAGAGGGAGAAGCAGGCTTCCCGCGGAGCAGGGAGCCCGATGCGGGGCTCGATCCCAGGACCCTGGGATCATGACCTGAGCCGAAGGCAGACGCTTAACGACTGAGCCACCCAGGCGCCCCGAAAGATAAGGACTCTTAAAACACATTACCACAATACCATTAACGATAACTTAAAAATTAACAGTATTCCCCTAGTATCATCAAATATCTTGTCAGCGTTTAGATTTCCACATTTGGCCGATCGTTTTTTAAAATGTCTGTTTGTTCGGGGTGTGTGGGTGGCTCAGTTGGTTAAGCATCCAAGTCTTGATTTCAGTTTGGGTTGTGATCTCAGGGTCATGAGATTGAGCCCCACCTTGGGTTCTGTGCTCAGTGGGGAGTCTGCTTGAGATTCTCTCCATTCTTTTTTTGCCCCTCCCCTCCTCTAAAGTAAATAGATCTTTTAAAAGAATAAGTAAAAATAGAATGTTTGTTCAAATCAGGATCCAGGTCAGGTTTGTAGCTTGCAATTTGTTGATTAGATCTCAAGTTCTTTTAAGTCTGTAGTTTTCCCACTCTATTTTTCCCCATGCTCTTTATTTGTTGAAAGAAGTATGTTTGTTATTAAGAGTTTCCCACAATCTGGGACGCCTGGGTGGCTCAGTCGGTTAAGCGTCTGCCTTCGGCTCAGGTCATGATCGTAGAATCCTGGGATCGAGTCCCTCATTGGGCTCCCTGCTCAGCGGGGAGCCTGCTTCTCCCTCTGCCTGCCACTCCCCCTGCTTGTGCTTACAAGCAGGGGGAGTGGGAAAGGGAGAAGCAGCCTTCCTGCGGAGCGGGGAGCCCGATGCGGGGCTCGATCCCAGGACCTGGGATCATGACCTGAGCCGAAGGCAGACGCTTAACGACTGAGCCACCCAGGCACCCCAATAAATAAAATCTTAAAAAAAAAAATACCAAGATTAATGAGTTGTAAAAGATATCCGTAAATTAATTGACTATATAGTAGGGCTACGAATTTTTTTAAAGATTTTATTTGTTTATTCCAGGGGGTGGCACACAAGCCGGGGGAGGGGCAGAGGAGGAGAAAGAGGGACAAGCCGACTTTGTACTGAGTGCAGAGCCTGATGTGGGGCTTGATCCCACAACCTTGAGATCATGACCTGAGTCCAAACCAAGAGTCAGACATTCAACCAACTGAGCCACCCAGGTGCCCCAGTAGGTACGAATTTTATTTCACAAAATCAGGTAACCAAGAAATGTTACAACATTTTAATTCCTTCACATGAAATTAAATCCAACCTTGGGACATGTGCCCCTCCCACCCCCAATCCACCACACTGATGAAAAATTCAATCTCAGTGATTAAGAATGGGCATCCTCCCCTCCTTAGGGTTGTATAAGAATCTGGGAGCCTTATGAGGAGCCAGGCAAAGGGTGAAAGGTAAGTTTTCAGTTCATAATGGCTGTGACTGGTAAGAGTGTTGTCTGAGAGAGTATGGTTCCTTGATGTTTGGTGGTTCTGACAGTTATGGCCCACTTCAGGCACATGAATTTTTGCTAGGTATGGGGATTCCAGTGTAGAAGTTTCAGTTTTCCTAGGTATAGCACACACCCATTTCCCTCCCAGGACCTGTCATTTATCTAGAGCACTGCTAGGAAGTGGGGTTGCAGGCCCCCTCTTTTTGTGGGTCCTAAAGAAGTCCTTCCCCTTACTAGATAATTCACTCCTTTTTTCTTCTTGTTTCTGCCTTTCTGCCCTCAAAGGTACTGTTCTTCCACCCTTCCCTCAGCGTCATCTCCTCAAGGAGCTCACATTTTCAGAAAACAAGCAAAACCTCCCTTGAGGCTAGGACTGTCTTGGAGACTGGGGAATACAGTGAGAATAAAACATTCATTGATGTCTTAATAACTCTCCAGCTACTTTTTTTCCTTCAATAATTCTTTTAGTCCCTGTGGTGGTTTTAAAGATCTGTCCACAAATTCTTTGGTTCTCCTTTCTTTAAAAGATGGAGCTTAATTCTCCTCCCCTCGAGTGTGGGATGGACTTTGTGTCTCCCTTCTAGTGGCTAGAAAACGGCGGAAGTGATGAGACCTCACATCCCAGATCAGGTCGTCAGGAGACTTTGGCTTGTCTTGGGTGTACTCTTTCCCTTTCTCTCTCAAATCACTTGCTCTATGGGAGACTAGCTGCCATGATTTGAGGCTGCCCTGGACAGACGAGAGCCACTTGCCATGTTGTGAAGACAGGCAGCCAATGGCGAGGGCCACATGGTAAGAAAGAAAGCCTGCCAGCAAGCACGTGAGTGAGCTTGGAAGAGGGTCCTGCATTGGTTGAGCTTGAAATGACTACAGCCCTGGCCAACAGCCTGACTCACTATCCTGGCTTCACAAGGGCTGAGATATAAGCCTGTGATTTGGGGGGTGGGGAGGGTCTCCTTTCATTCGACACTGGCTCTGTTGTACCCAAGGGATCAGTCTCTGGCTAAGCTTTCTCTCCTTCTGGGTAGGTCTCTGATGGGCATTGGGGGAGAGAGAGAGAGAGAGAGAGAGAGAGAGAGAGAGTGTGTGTGTGTGTGTGTGTGTGTGTGTGTTTGTATGTTTCGGAAGCAGCTATCTTTTGATTAAAGGCATTGCAGGACAACTGACTTTCAGGCAGTGATGTGTGCCTGTCGTAATAGCCAAATCTCTAACCATTTGCTTTCCTCTTCAGAGTCTTTGCTCTGTCCCTGATCTTTTGTCCCACAGATTGGGAGGCAGTCCATGCTCATGTTCACTCCTATTAAGGCAAGAGCCAAAAGGTCATTGCCCAATGAAATTCAGTTTTCCTCTGCCTGGTATCTGTCACTAGGTTTTGAACTTTTTTTCAACCCCTTCTTGGCTGTCTGGGAAGAGTGGGTGATGGTTAATTTTATGTATCTACTTGACTGGTGCCTAGATATTTGGTCAAACGTTATTGTGGGTGTGTGTCAGGCTGTTTCTGGATGACAGTAACATTTGAATTGGTAGACCGAGTAAAGTAGATTGACCTTCCCGATGTGGGCGGGCCTCATCCAATCAGTTGAAGACCTGAAAAGAGCAAAAAGTCTGAATAAGAGGTAACTTCCCCTGCTAGACTGCTTGAGTTGGGACATCAGTCTTCTCTTGCTTTCAATTTGAGGTGAAACCTTGCTCTTCTTGGGTCTCTAGCCTGCTGGCTCTCAGCCTGGAACTTAAACCATAAGCTTTCCTGGTTCTCCAGCTTTCAGACTCCAACTAAAATCATACCATCGGCTCTCCTGAGGTCTCCAGTTTGTTGACTGCAGATCTTGGGACTTTTTGGCTTCCAAAATTGTATAATCCAATTCTTTATTATCTATCTATCTATCTATCTAGACACACACACACATACACACATCCTGTTGGTTCTGTTTCTCAGGAGAACTCTGACTGATACATAAGCCTCATCTTTTTTGTGGCCTTAGTTTCATCCCTAGTTTGCCAGAGTGCTCCTAAATTTGTCGTAGTTTCTGCATAATTAGCTGTGGGTTCTCTTCATGGATGCAGTCTGCCGTGAAATGTCCATCTTCACCACGAGCTGAACAAAAGGAGAAATGCTTGTGTTTTCATAAACTGGGCAGCTGTTTTGGAAACATTGCACACTAAAGCTAGGCATCATTCTTTATATTCTTGTTTTGCAGTTGGGTTTCCTTCTCCCAAGCTCTCTCCATATACTCCCATGGGCCTCAGAAGCATATGTGCCTGTTTGGCAGGATCCTGGGCATTCTTCCTGGATGGAGGAGCCCATGATGAAGGTGCTCACACATGGTTTTCCAAAAGCCTGCAAAGTGGCAGTCAGAACTGTTAAAGTTTTATTTATTTATTTATTTATTTATTATTTATGTATTTATAAGTAATCTCTACACCCAACATGGGGCTTGAACTCACGACCATGAGATCAAGAGTTACGTGCTCTTCTGACTGAGCCAGGCAGGTGCCCCAGAATTTTTAAGTTATTGTGATAATTCCAAACTGTAGCATTATCTACATATTTTTAGAGAACAATTGGCCCTCCTCCCCCAAAGACTTTAGATTTAGAACAGTTGCCATTAGCCTGTCTTTCTAACAATAGATAAGCAAGTCATTTATCTATTGTGGTGACTCCTAGCTGGTGATAATGAAATTGTCATCAATGAGTAAGAGATTTCTTACCTTTTTTAAAAAATAGGAATATGTATCTATATTGTCTCAAACCAGTTTTCAGTTATTGAGATACAAGTTTAAAAGAAGGGGAATGCTTTTTTTTTTTAATTTTTTATTGTTATGTTAATCCCCATACATTACATCATTAGTTTTAGATATAGTGTTCCATGATTCATTGTGCATAACACCCAGTGCTCCATGCAGAACGTGCCCTCCTCAATACCCATCACCAGGCTAACCCATCCTCCCACCCCCCTCCCCTCTAGAACCCTCAGTTTGTTTTTCAGAGTCCATCGTCTCTCATGGTTCTTCTCCCCCTCCTATTTCCCCCCCTTCATTCTTCCCCTCCTGCTACATTCTTAGAAGGGGAATGCTTTTCATAATTTATAAGAGAATTATAGAATCTGTATTGGGAAAGATTCATTACTGAATGCAGCAGTAAGCACAGTAGGAGAAATCCTACTGTAACATACCAGAAAAGGAGGTCCTTTGAAATTCCTCAGTCTCCGTCTTTTCAAATATGGTTTACTTACATGTTCATTAATAGCTGACATGTATTTCAGTGTTTCCTAAGAATTTTATCCGAATGAAATGTCTCATGTACCTGCTATTCCGTATTTTATATGCCCTTGTGACAAAATACCAATGGCATTTAGTAGAGGTGTTAGTGAGTTCAAGGTACTTCTCTCATTGTTGATTTTTCTTAATAACCAGTTAACAGGGGCCCCTGGGTGGCTCAGTCGGTTAAGCGTCTGCCTTCAGCTCAGGTCATGATCCCAGGGTCCGGGGATCAAGCCCTGTGTCAGGCTTCCTGCTCATTGGGAAGTCTGCTTTTCCCTCTTCTTCTGCCCCTCCCCACTGCTCATGCTCTCTCTCTCTCTCAAATACATAAGTAAAATCTTAAAATAAAACAAAACAAAACAGATAACAAAACCACAATTGTTATATATATGGCCATAGAATTTTTTAGTTTTAAAAAGAGGTTCTTATACCTGAAAACGTTGGAAACCACTGGATTAGATATCTTTAGAGCTATTTCTAGCTCTGATATGTGGGAGAGAACTGTGGCTTAGGGATGGAGTCTGTGTAAGGATGTGTGTGAAGAGCATCCCAGAGCATGCTGGTGAAATCCCCAGGGCTTTGGCTGGTTTCTAGTCACTCGTTTTCTTTTTTTTTTCCCTACATGCCCTAGGGGTTTGATTTCATCTTTTTTCCAAGAGTCATTTGGTAATCTGTTGTTCTCTCTGCCCATAAACCTATCTTCTTTGAAAGAGAATGCAGGTGCCTCAGCTTTCCCTTACCTTGTTAACTCTGAAAATGTTTGATGCTTTTTCAATTTCAAGGGTTTTTACTGCCAGTAACAATAGAGAATGAAATGAATGAATAAAATCTTATGCATTTTAGAATTTAGAATTTTATTAAAAATAAGAGGTTTCCCTAACCTTTGTTGAAGAGTAAATGAATAGAGCTCAATTTTCTAGTAGTTGCTGGAATAAAGGCAATAAACTAAGTGATGTCAGAAGTTTCTTCCAACTCAAATATCTTTAATTTTTAGGGAGAGGTTACTCACTTTCCTTCATTTTGTCACTCTCTTAATCTGGGAAGTACCTAACCATCTTTTCTTCTCTTTTTCTCTATCATTTGGCCCTGAAGATAATTACTTGTAGGCCATCGAATTCATTTCACCACAGAGGAGGAGAAGCTCCAGGTTATTGTTTTCAGTCTCTCTTTTTTTAAAGATTTTATTTATTTATTTGACCCAGAGAGAGAGAGAGTACAAGCCATGGGAGTGGCAGGCAGAGGGAGAGGGAGAAGTAGCCCCTGTTTTCAGTCTCTTTACCTGTTGCTTTTTGCCGGGTTCATTCCACATGTTCTCCTCACATTGTGACCTTGACACTCCTTCCATCTGCTCTTGTGGTTTGTGTCCCCATCTCTTAACCAGAGCAGGCCTTCACCAATAGAGCATGGCTCAGGCACAACCGTCTGACTCATGGGGCTAGGTCACAGAAATGCCATGTGGTTCTACCTTCCTCTCTTGGGATACTCACTTTTGGAACCAAGTTCCCAGGCTGTGCTATGAGGGCTCAAGTGAGAGTCTGTGTGAGAGAAACTGAAGCTCCTGGCCCTCAGCCCCAGCTGAACTCCCAGCTGACATGTAGCCTCAGCTTGCCAGCCATGTGAGTGAACCGTCCTAAAAGTGGATCCTAATCCTCCAGATCCCCATCATACAGCCCCAGTGGGTGCCCATGTAGAGCAGAGAAGAGCTGTCCCTGCCAAGTCCTACCCAACTGCAGATTGATTCAAAGCACAATTAAAGACTGTTGTTTTAAGCCGCTAAGTTATACAATAGCGGATGACTGACTTGGTATTCCATTTTGCCAGAGTTTGGAGAAGAGACCTTACTATATATTAACGTGCTTCAACTTAGAAACAAGACATATTTCCACCTTCAGAACCGCTGTTAGTATCATAAAAGAAGAAAAACAGATTCTGTATCCTCTTCCCTTATAGATTTTTATCTCCTAGGCTTTCATTTTATGTATTTATTAAATTATGGGTCTTTTAAATTTAAAGAATAGTACAAAATAGCAAAAATTGGAAGTAATGTCCCTGCCCAGATAACTCCATTCTTAAGTCCTTCTGATATAGAAGGTTGTATGCATGTTAATAATGAGCAGTGACTTTGGAATGATTCAGGTGAGGTGTGTGACCCTGGAAAACAACATCCTCTTTGTAACTCAGTTTCTTGTATAAAATGGTTTCTACTTCATAGGGTTGTTGTGAGTCTTCAGTGCTATATACATACAAAGTGTTTAGATAGTGCCTGTCACAAAATGTTGGCTCTTCATTAATACTGCTGGTCACTATTACTATTAATGGCATTATTATTTTTAGACAAGGGAGGGGAAGGATAGCCAGCAGAAAGGTTGCAGTCTGAAATGATGGAGTAAATATTCCTACAGTGTTAGGGACAGAGGGATGTCGGGAAGTCTAAAGTGCCTAAAGAATTAATAAATGTGTTTTAGATTTTTATAAGGCTTAAAGTTGCACTTAAGAGGTGAAGACCAGAGGGACTCCTTTGGGAAAGAAGATTAGGGAAAAGGTGATGAAGAAATTTCAGAATCAGGGTGGGCTGTTGCTGGTTTTTGGACTTCTTGATAATGATTGGCATTTACTGATATATTAGCCAGTGATTTCTCATATATATTACCTGTTGTCACTAGTTCATTTTTTTAACAAGCCCTTTTAAATTTATTAATGAATACTTTACATGCAATAAAATGTATAGATCTTAAGTATTTGGTTCAACTATTTGTTTTTATCAATTCTTAATTGTTTAGTGTTCAGGTTGATTACAGAGTAGAGTCAATGAACTAAATGGGAGGAGGGGACCAAGGGAAGATAATTCCCAGGTTGCTCATTGGTGCTTATTATCAGGTCAGGTTTATGTTTGTTACTTCATTAGAGGACAGATGGTATTGTTCCCATTTACAAATAGAGAAGCTGAGGCTCAGGAAAGTAAAGTGATTTAACCTAGAGTAACACAGCTAGCAAGTGGCTCAGGCAGGACAAAACACAGTTTTTTCTCTCTCTATGATATTTTTGTGGTTACAGAGTGAAATAGTGACACTGGCATTTTTTTTTTAAACTTTAGTGGAGATAATTTCCTATGAGGGTTTATTAAAGTCCCATAAGTAAAATGAAAACGATTCTTGAAATGCATGTCTTCTAGTTTCAAGTACTTCAAATTTCCTACTAAAACCATTATTTTTAATTTTACCATTTTCTGTAATTGACATAGTGTAGTTTATCAGATATTCCTCTCCAATGGCTAAGGTAATTAGGTAAAATTAGTTGTTTGGGATAACCTAGTGCAATTTTACTTTTAAAGTGAAAGTAAATAAGAAAATAAAGAAAATAAAGACCATTAAGAATGAAAAGAAGTCTGTTTCTAGACAGTTTATGCTATTACACGTCTCTTAGATATAAGATTTAAAGGTAGAAATGTAAGTGATGTTACTTAATTTTCCTGGATAACAAATGACCTCGTGCTCAAGACTAGATGATGGACAAGTAATTTGAAATGTTACCGAGTGGAGAAATCTTCAGGTGCAGGAATGTAGTCTTTGATTCAATCAGCATGGTATTCCTGAAGCTCTCAGATTTTTCTTTCTTCTCTCATATTTTACATTGTTTTATCCTTTGCAGCATATTCTATTTTTTTGTGTGTGTTCTATTTGAAAATTGACGCTACATAAAGAAATAAAGGTAACAGATGGAAAGGTAAATGAGAGCTGAGCCATTCATTTTCAGAAATTCTTTAAAATTTTGTTTATTGGGGCACCTGGGTGGCTCAGTCAGTTAAGCATCTGCCTTTGGCTCAGGTCATGATCTCAGGGTCCTGGGATCGAGCCCAGCGTCAGTCTACCTGCTCAGCGGGGAGTCTGTTTCTCCTTCTCCCTCTGTGGTCTCTCTTGCTCTCACTGTCTCTCAAATAAATAGAAATCTTAAAAAAATAAAATAAAAATTTTCTTTATTTTATGAAAAATGCTAGCTCTGAAAATGGAGTCATTAAGACAGATTTCATGTGCAGCCAGTCATTTAACAGATATTCTAAAAGTATCTAGGTATGCTTAGTACTTTTTTTTTTTAATATTCTGAGGACTTTTAATGGATAGTTTACTTGACATTCTCAAGAATACTAAAAGCAGGGGCACCTGGGTGGCTCAGTTGGTTAAACATCTGCCTTCAGCACAGGTCATGATCCCGGGGTCCTGGAATCGAGCCCCACATTGGGCTCCCTACTCAGTGGGGAGCCTCCTTCTCCCTCTCCTTCTACCCGTCCACCCCCCCACTCATATGTTTCATTCAAATAAATAAATTTTTTTAAAAATCTTTAAAAAAAAAGAATACCAAAAGCAGAAAATGGTTTTCCCTTAACATATTGTTGATGTTTTCATCTTTTAGATTTTTCTAAGTTTCTCTCTTTTTTTTTTTTAAAGATTTTATTTATTCATTTGAGACACAGAGATACAGAGAGAGAGAGCATGAGCAGGGAGAGAGGGAGAGGGAGAGGGATAAGCAGGTCCCCTACTGAGCCAGGAGCCAGATGTGGATCTCGATCCCAGGACCCTGGGATCATGACCTGAGCCAAAGGCAGACGCTTAACCTTCTGAGCCACCCATGTGCCCCTCTTTTTTTCTTTTTTTTTTTTTTTAAGATTTTTTCACTCATTTATTTGAGAGAGAGAGCAAGATAGAGAGCACGAGCAGGGGGAGCAGCAGAAGGAGAGGGAAAAGCAGGTTCCCTGCTAAGCTCTATCCCAGGACCCCAAGATCATGACCTGAGCCGAAGGCAGATAGACGCTTAACCAACTGAACCACCCAGGTTTCCTGACTTTTCCTAGTTTCTTATAAACTGGTAAACATCTAAGAGTTTCTGTAATACAGCTTTACTTGTAATAAAAAAAATTTAAATGTCTCAAGTTAAATTCAGTATTTCATATGGCAATCTGCCCTGTACTCTCAACATCCCTTTCTCTGCTCTACTTTTGATTTTTTTAATTAAAAAAAGTGTTGGATTTTAGGGGCACCTGGGTGGCTCAGTCAGTTAAGTGTTCAGTTCTGTTTCAGCTGAGGTTGTGATCTCAGGGTTGTGAGAACAAGCCCCTGCATTGGGCTCTGAGCTGGCTGTGGAGCCTACTTAAGATTCTCTTCTCTCCCTCTCTGTCTGCCCCTCCCCCCCTTAAAAAAAAGTTGTGTTTTTTTTTTTTTCCCCCATTCATTCAATCTAGGTTTTGCTTTCTAGAGATCTTCTTCCTTTACTAGAATGTAAGGTCTGTGAGGACAGGAATGTATGTTTGTTTATAAAGCACAGAAAATATCTGGAACGCAATAGGTATTTAAGAAATACTTTGTTGAGGGGCGCCTGGGTGGCTCAGTTGTTAAGCGTCTGCCTTTGGCTCAGGTCATGATCCCAGGGTCCTGGGATTGAGCCCCACATCGGGCTCCCTGCTCAGCGGGAAGCCTGCTTTTCCCTCTCCCACTCCCCCTCCTTGTGTTCCCTCTCTCGCTGTGTCTCTCTCTCTCTGTCAAATAAATAAATAAAATCTTCTAAAAAAAATAAATAAAAATAATAAGAAGAAAATTAATATCTTTGTTCCCACTGGCCAACTTTAAAATTAGTATATTATCAATATCTTGGAAGTTCCTTATATGCCTCTTTTCTATGGCATTCACCTCCTCCCCTCACCTGTTAGAGGAAAGCACTATTTGAAATCATTTTCATTTCCTTGCATTTTCTTTCATGGTTTTACAACATATGGATGTAACTGTACATATATTGTTTAGTTTTAGATTTGGTAATCTTTATATACATGAAATCATACTGAATTTGTTCTTTGGTTTGCTTTATTCATTCAACATTAGGAGTTTGAGATCTATTCATGTTGATGCACATAGATGTGCCATTCGTTTTCACTGTTACATAGTATTCAGTTACTTGACTGTGTCACAATTTTTTTTTCAAAGATTTTATCCATTTATTTGAGAGAGAGTGTGAGAGAGAGAGCGAGAGCGCAAGCAGTGGGGAGGGGTAGAGGGAGAAGCAGACTCCCTGCTCAGCGGGGAGCCCGATGCGGTACTCGATCCCGGGACCCCGGGATCATGACCTGAGCCAAAGGCAGATGCTCAAGTGACTGAGCCACCCAGGCGCCCAACTGTGTCACAATTTATCCATTCTCCTATGAATAATTGAATTGTTTCTAAGTTACAAATAATGCAAGCACAAACATTTTTTTAAAGCATCTCCTGTATGTGTGCAAGAGTTTTTTAGGGTATACGTCTAAAGACTTTCTGGGTCATATAAAATGGGTATTTTCAACTAAATATTGACATTGTTTTCTGAAGTGGTTGTACCAGTTTACACTCCCATCAGCTACTTTTGTGAGAATTCACTGTAAAGTTGTTCCTTTATTCCCCCTTTTCATACTATACTCTTTGATAGGGAATCATTATGTGCAGTCCATACTTAAAGAATGGGTGTTATGTGTCACTTCTTTGAAGACAAAGTATATAAATTATTTTAAATTCTTCTTTATAGGAGACTTGTCTGTTCTCCATTTATTTATTTGTCTATTTATTTATATTCAGGCATTTATTTATATAATTGGATTCATGGATTTTTTTTCTTTTTCTTTTTTTTTTTAAGATTTTATTCATTAGAGAGAGAGTGCATGCTCAAGCATGAGTGGAAGGGGTCGGGATAGAGGGAGAGGGAGAAGCCAGGGAGTCCGATGGGCTGGATCCTAGGACCCCGAGATCATGACCTGAGCTGAAGGCAGATACCCAACTGACTAAGCCACCCAGCTGCCCTGGATTTTTTCTTTTTTAATACATTGGGTTATATTCCAACACTACCTTCTTCTTTTTTTTTTTTTTTTTTTTTTTTTGGTGCCTAAATTGTTCCAGTTTTGGCCATTGTGGGTGCTCTTCAATTTGCTGCTGTGTCCCTTTGACATACTCCTACCATTGTGGGTTAAAAAAGTTTTTTTTTAATGCTTCCTTACTTTTTGGCACTACAAGATGCTCCAGGCTCATCTTGTATATTTCTTGCCTCAGTCATAGAATCAGACATTTCTCCATGGAATCCTGTTTCCTTTTAGTGGAGAATGGTATTAAAAATCAAGATCTGGGGGCACTTGGCTGGCTCAGTGGGTAGAACATGTGATTCATGATCTCAGGGTCATGAGTTCAAGCCCCATGTTGGGCATGGAGCCTACTCAAAAAAAAAAAAAAATCAAGATCTAGGTGTTGAGTGTGCTTGTTGCTACTAGGGTACAATGTGGTATTGATTAGCATTTTTCTGATGACTAATGAAGTCAAGTACCTTTATAGATGTTTATTGGTTTTTGTATGTCCTGTTTTTCATGTGACAAGGCTATTTAAGAATTTTATTCAGTGGCAGAGTTGAATAGTTGTGACAGAGACTGTATGGCTTACAAAGCCTAAAATATTTACTATTTAGCCCTTTACAGAAAAAGACTGCTTATGCTCATAGTTATGCTAGCTATTTTAATGTCAGTTCTGGGTAGATTTTGATTGGTTGAATTTTTCATCATCACTGGTCATATTTTCCTATTTCTCTGGATACCTAGTAATATTTGTTTGGATGCCAGACATTGTGGAGCGACTGGAGTTTTGTTTGGTTTTGTTTTTGTCCTTCTTACACATTTCTGGAGATTTTTCCGGGGACGCAGTTAAATTATATAGAAATATTTTGATCCTTTTGGGTATTGGTTTTAAGCTTTGTTGGGTAGGATCAAAGCAACATTTAGGGCTTTCAGTACTAGGGCTTATTCTTTATTATGTGGCAAGACCCTGTGGAATACACTAGCAGGAAATTAAAAGGTTTTCTAAGTCTGGCTAATGGGAATAGGCACTATTGTTGGCCTTTGTAAACTCTAGGCACTGTTCCCGCAATCCCTCTTGGGTGATTTTTTTCCTCTGTGTTTGGTAGTTTTCTTGGATGCATGGGCCAGTGCATATTCAGTGGAATATTTTAAAGGAACTCCCTACAGATCTCTAGTATTTTCTCTCTGTTTAGCTTTTTTCCTCTACAGTATTCTACCCTGTGAACTCTAGCTGTCTTGGTCTTACTGGACTCTCAGCTCCATCTTTTCAACTTAGGATATTCCTTGGGCTTTGCCTGGGCTCCTCTTCCCTGTGCCACACCTTGGAAATGCTCTCAAAGTGGTAAGCTGGGGCAATTGTAGGATTTACTTTTTGTTCTCAGAGATACTGTTTTTTGTTGCCTGATGTACAGTGTCTTGAAAACCAGTCTGTTGTCTAAACTATTTTGTCTGCTTTCTTTTGGTTGTTTAATGTAAGGGGATAAATCTGGTCCTTGTTACTATATCTTGGCCAGAAGTAGAAGTCTTTGAGATCTTTTTTAAAATCCTGAATCTGTGTTTAATCTTTTTTTTTTTTTTTTAAGATTTTATTTATTTATTTGACAGAGAGAGCAAGAGAGCACAAGCTGGGGGAACAGTAGAGGGTGAGGGAGAAGCAGGCTCCCTGCCAAGCAGGGAGCCCGATGTGGGGCTCGATCCCAGGACCCTGGGATCATGACCTGAGCCGAAGGCAGACACTTAACCATCTGAGCCACCCAGGTGCCCCATGAATGGGTGTTTAATCTTATGAAATGTTGTTTCTGTGTCTATTGAGATGATCATATGATTTTTTTTCTCCTCTTTTTTTTTCTGTTACTGTGTGTTGAATTACATTGATTTTTTTCTAATGTTAAATCAAGCTTCCATTTCTAGAATAAACTGTACTTAGTCATGATGCATTATCTTTTTTTATATATTGCTATATATACTTTAGAGGAACTAGTATATTTTTTAGAGTTTTTGCATCTGAGTTTATATTCATATACTGCCCTTCTTCAGATTTTGACATCAAGGCTATCCTGGTTCATAAAATGGGTTGGGAAACATTCCTTCTTTTTCTCTAGAAAAGTTTTGTTAATATTGATGCTTTTTCTTCCATAAATGGTTAGAAAAATCCTCTGGTGAAGCCATGTGGTGATTTCATTAGGGAAACTGTTTAATTACAGATTATTTCTTTAATAGACATAGGACCATTCAGATTTTTCATTTGTTTACATTTGAGTTTTGGTCAGCTGATTTTCTAAGAAGACAAATGATCTGTTCAAGGTCATAGATCTAATAATGAATAAATCTTCCAAGACTGTGCTTTTTCAAACTTTGTCATACCAGCATAATCTATACTTTTAAATTTGTATACTCTTTTATCCTCTAATGTAGATTATAAACTAGCAGGCAGGTTCTATCTCTGATAAAACTTAGTATCACTGGAGGATTAGGGCCAAATAGATATTTAAATTAAATTAAAGCACATTTGGGGTTTGTATTGAGATTTTAAAAGAAGAGATTTTGATTTAAGGAGTTCTTTTAGTACTTCATTTGGACTCTTTCAGTCTCTAAAAGGTACATTTTACCTCTTTGGTAGTGGATTGTTGTTGGTTAGAATACATATTGAAGAAAAAGGTGGGAGCAGTATAGTTCTTACACTTTAGAAGTAACATTCATATTGTTGCATTTATTCTTCTAGATTTCGATTTTATTTTTATTTCCTAAATAACCTAGTAGGATGAGTTATCTGTCTGTGACTCTAGGGCAATTGAAAGAAAGAAAAATAACTCTAGTTCAGAATATGATTTGCCAAAACCATTTTTTTTATATCTGTTCAAGAGACATTGTAACTAAGATTCTATTTCAGGGAAAATTTAGTGAATATGTAACATTTCAATACCATAAACTGTGTCCATCTTGTTATAGTAGACTCAGTTTAAGATTCACATGTTGCGGAAGAATGTGAATTTGAGTGGAGAGGGTTCAATTGAAGGTCTGTTTCTATCAAGTATGTAGTCTGTTGCCAAAAGAAATATTACCTAGCAGCAGTTTACATGTGCCAAGAGAGGCTGGGAAAGTCTTATAGTAGAAATTGTACAGGGGAGCTGTCAAACTAGATCCCTGAGGATGTCAGACAGGAAATAAAGCTTACAATGCTAAAAAAATTTTACTGGATGGCTAGGCGATTGGAAATAAATCTCCCAATGTTTGTATTTTTAATCACGCTTTTATGTTGAATAGGCATTTGAGAATTACAGTTAGGTAATTTAAACTGTTTAAAAAATTTAAACCAAAACTTAAGAATTTTCCTAATTTTATATTGAAGAAGTATTATTTCTTTTTCTTACATAGTGTTTATTCTCTGAGATTAGGTTTGGAAATGTATTGGGAGAGGGGCTTTAAGTTCTTAGGAATAAAATATAGTAAGTAAACAATTTCCTTTTCTGTGCCCAAAATGGAAATGTAGAAAATGTAAATAAGTAATTGTGCCAAAGTATTTATCTGTAGTTCTTTTTATTTCTAAAATACATTTCCCATTTCTACTATACACATTCAGATATATACTATAGAGAATTATAGAAATTTCAAGCTTAAGGGACTTTTTTTTTTTTTTAGATTTTATTTATTTGAGAGAGAGAGGCAGAGGGAGAAGCAGGCTCCCTGATGAGCAGAGAGCCTGATGTGGGACTCGGTCCCAGGACCCTGGGATTATGACCTGAGCCGAAGGCAGACGCCCAACCAGTTCACCCACCCAGGCCCCCTAGCTTAAGGGACATTTAAGGAACATCTATTTGGATTCCTTTATTGTGTGGGTAGGAGAAACAAGGCAGGTACAGTTCAGATATGAATAACTTGCCTAGTATCATGAAGGGGGTAAGAATACTTGTGGCACTTGGGGAAATAGAGCCTGGTTTAGTAAGTTACTTGAAATTTCAAATGTATGGTGATGGCCTTGCTTTTCTTGCCACCTCATGGCTTCTAACCGTTGGTGTATCAGCTTTTAGTTCACTACCAACAAAAGTAAAAACTGCCAAACCCTTTGAAAACCATTATTATTCAGGAAACAAACAGTATTGACACTTTAAATAAGAGTAGTTTTAGGTTCTTCAAATTGAGAGAAGGTTATTAAGAAATTACAAGCTTTCTAGGCTGCTTCTACATTGGTGACACGCTTTCTTCCATTATGAGTACCCCTTGACATTCACAGATAGGTTTTAAACTAATGTTATAAAGCACTAAAAGGAATAGAGATGGTCCTGTAATTTTAGTTATAGGTAGTCTTTGTAACTGATCTATGTTAAAATCTTTTCTAGGGCAAGACTTAAAATCAGTCTGGTTCACTTCTGGGTCATAGAATGTTGATACTAATTATTTTAAAAATGCATACAGTTCATAACAACATTAAAGAACTTTCTGAAGAGGACAAAGAATGTGCCACTAAATGTGATAAAAATTTCTTTTTACAGAAAAGTTTTTTATTCATTTTTATTTTTTAAATTTTTTTTTTTTTTTTTTAAAGATTTTATTTATTTATTTGACAGAGAGAGAGACAGCGAGAGCAGGAACACAAGCAGGGGGAGTGGGAGAGGGAGAAGCAGGCTTCCCGCGGAGCAGGGAGCCCGATGTGGGGCTCGATCCCAGGACCCTGGGACCATGACCTGAGCCGAAGGCAGACGCTTAACGACTGAGCCACCCAGGCGCCCCTATTTTTTAAATTTTTTTATTAAGTAGGCTCCACACTGGGCGTAGAGCCCAATATGTGGCTTGAACTCATGACCCAGAGATCAAGACCTGAGCTGAGATCAAGAGTTGGACATTTAACCGACTGAGCCACCCAGGTGCCCCCAGAAAAGTTTTATTTTGGGCTCAGGCTGCAGCTGCATTATAACCTGTCCAGCAGAGGCAGTGTCGAATCACACTTTAGAGCTAGAGCTTTGTCCCTTACTAGCTCTGGACTATTGGGCAAGTTACTTCACTTGCATGTGTCTCAGTTTCTTCAACTGTAAAATACTATGTACCTCATGTACTTTGTTTTGAGGATTACATGAATTCTTGTGAATTGCTTAAAATAGTGCCTAACATGGTAAGTACTCTGCAGATGTTAGCTATTATTATTACTCTCATAACATTTAAAGCTCGTAGAATCTGGCTTAGTACGTATTCAGGAAATGCAAGCTCTTACTGTTATTAGGCGGTTTTAGTCAGTATGTAATAGGCTTTAGGTTCTTAAAGTAAATTCAGTGGTTTAAACTAGCATTTTCCAAAGTGTAAAGCAGTAATTCAGTATTCTGCAAAGCACTCTCTTAGTGATAAACATTTCCTTCCCTTTTTAGCCTTATAAAATACTTTACTCATCCCTGCTCCCCAGAGACAACCCAGAAGTCCCATCTAATCAGCACCAGGCTTAAGGTCCTGGCTCTCTTCATAGTCTCTATGTCAGACCCGATGTAGTCTCCACATTGCTTTCTGCTGAGGTTCTCTCTGAGCTCGTACCCCACTCCCAGCGTTGAGGGCTGGGTCAGGGATGGTATTCTCATTCTCTTCTTCCCCCTCTTCCTTCCCTCACCTCTTCATCCCTTTGCCTTCCTTATCCTCTCCTTCCCTTTGCTTCTGCATTTGCTCTTTCTGGCACTATTTTAAGTTCTGATAGGAAATATATTTTTTCTACTCATTTTCTTTTCTTGGATCAATCATTTTCCTTTTAAGCTTATCCTTTTGTGTTTTATATTTGAGTTCCTGGTTCTTGGAGTTCCATCTTTTCTTAATTTTCTTGATTTACTCCAAGAATGAGAAGAAATGTACACAGAATATGTGCTCTTCATCTGTATGTTGAATATTATATTTCTTAGCCTATTTTTATATTTTACATAATTTTGTATTGGTCTCAAATCTAACATTCCACTCTTCTTTTAATAGACAGATTAAAATTCTGTTTCTGTCACTTGCTACTTTTTTTACTTTCTGCATTTTATTTTATCATTTGAGACTTAATTTTTTTATTTTTAAAAGGTACTTCATAGGATCTTCCTCCCAATGTTATTATAAATTTAGATTAACTTTTGCTTAAAAATGATGCACTTCCATATGCATATACATTTCTCTTTTAATATTAAAAAAGCAGAAAAGGTTAAGACTAAAAATAAGGAGAGTGAGAGCAGAGTAGCTGATGAGAGATTTAATAAAAATTTTGATGATAGAAACTTGATAGAGGAAAAAGTAACTGACATATTAGCACAGAGAAATGTTATTACCCTTTAGGTATTATCTTTAGGATCTGAAGATGTGGTGCCTATAAGAAGTAAACTGATTCACTCCACAAATTTCTCAAGTGGCATCAGGTACTTCAGAGGTGGGAGTGAGACATTGAACCGAAAATGAGGCATTGGTTCAGAGTCTCTTTACTGAAATGTTGGATCCCCAGGTCCTTGCCTTACAGTGTGCAGCCAGGCAACTACCTGCCCTCCCCCCCCCTCAATTATTCAGGGATCTCTAAATTGAAGACATTTCAGGATGGAGTGACAAATGGGACGGAAAGTGGAGACTATCTGTGTATTGAACAATGGACCTACAACCTCTCACCTCATCTCCCAAATATACTGTTGCTCCTGACCGTTGGCCACCAGATTTCTGTGGCTAATTCAGGAAATTGAAGGGATCTTTTTTTAGAGAAACTGAAGAAGACTCAAAGAAAATATTTTCTCATACTGACATTTAAGGGTCTCTAATGAAAGAGCTATTTCCTATAGGGAAGCTCTCCGACTGAAAACCCTGTCTGTACACCAGGGCTGCCAATCACATCTTTCAGGGCCTCATTCTTAAATAGGAACAGACAGTTACTAAGGATCATGAGACATAGGAAAAAACCTCATATGAACAACAGAGACCAAAATGAACACATTGCATAGAGGAATCTGGTGGAAATAGAGGTAGGGCAGGACTCAGAGTAAAAATGTAAAATGAAAAAAAAAAAATGGGCGCACCTGAGTGGTGCAGTTGGTTAAGTATCCAACTCTTGGTTTCAGTTCAGGTTGTGGTCTTGGGGTCATGGGGTCAAGCCCCATGTTGGGCTCCACACTTGGTGAAGAATCTGCTTAA